>NC_053028.1:695756390-695947528 GCF_003073215.2 Triticum urartu
AAGCTTCTCACCGACGCTGTCCATGATGTAATTAAGTTGTTCCATTTATTAATTTCTCTAATCTTTTTTCAAGAAAGCAAAGTGCATAAATTTGTATGTTTGTACTGTGTGTAGGGCTTTGAGATGAACGCGAGACCCCTTCAGAAGGTGAACGGAAGAGATATCAACTTTTTCTGCCCTGATGATCACCATGAGCGCTATTACGCTGCCGCTGATCAGTAATTAGGTTCAAACTTCAGGCAGCCTGAGGGATAGACATCATGCGTGTTAATGTAAGATAATCTCGCTCATTACGTACCTTAATTTGACTTGCTTATTATTGCCGATAAATAGTTGTTTCTAATGGAAAATATATATTTTCCCATGCCCTCAGTTTTCGGAAACCACGACGAAGAACCATTGATTCGATGGAGCATTGCAATGATGGTGACTCTGCACCAAGCGGAGATGTTCATAGTCTCGGCACGTTTGTTAATTCCATTGTAAAGTCGAAGTCACAGACATGTGTCCAATAAATAATTTCAAGCGGAGATGTTCATAGTCGTTGTTGTTAGTATCTTCAATAAATAATTTGATGACATGTGTCCAATCTACGCCATCTTATTTGCGTTTTCTTTCTTTCTGTTTCAACAAAAAGCGTCTCTATCACGGATGTGCCATATTGTTGCCAAGATGTGCTAGCTCATGGATTTATTTCTTCAATCATTGCACATCAGATCAAATCCATCTTATTATGTTGTATCGTTGCCATCTTTAATTACAGTCCCTTTTTCATATTTTATTTAAATCTATGTATTCTTCTTCTTCTTCAAGAAAGTGTGCTACAGAATCTGAAAAAACAAGTGTGCTAGAGATCTATATTTGTTCGTCTTCCTTCTTTACCGCACTATATACGGGTGCTAGCACGCCCAGTTGAGTGAGATAGTGCTATGCTTGTGTTGTTGGCTTAGTATCATTCACATTTTCCTCAAATTAAGTCTTGACACTTGTCATGAATTGGATCAAGCAGTTTGCACGTCTGGAGATGTGCATGGGCCGACCAATAATGCCTAGCTACTGCACTGCAGACCGTCCATGACAGGAGCATCTCCCATAGGCTGTACGAGATAGCAATAAGGTTTTGGTTCCCGAATGAGGCAATTTTACCGAGGGGACTGGTAAATGTGGTTACCACAGTTACCAGGAAATACTGAGAAATACCGAGAATATTTCGAGCAATTTTACCGAGGGGGACTGGTAAATAAGTGAATGAACGAATATTCGAACCAAAGACCTCTCAAAATAGGAACTAGGTTGCTATCAACACGCCAGAACCAACTCTCATGGCATTAATTAGATCCTACGTACTTTACATTACAGTAAATCGTGTGTTTAAATTCAAAATTTTTAAAAAAATGGTATTTTTTTCTCAGTATGGCGATTTACCGAGGGGCACGGAAATACGCGGTAACCATGGAAAATCTTGAAATTTCGACCGGTAACCAAAACAGTGGATAGCATGCAGGTGCATCTCGCGTACGACATCGAGCACTCGAGCTCACTTTTCCGGGGTCCTTTTCAATTGTACCTATCCCATAGGCTGCGAGACATCACATGGAATTATACGAGAGAGACAGAGACAGAGCGCAAGAAGTCTAGATTTACTTGATACATTGGTGCCTACCTTTGTCGATTCTGCCGATGTCCCATTCATAAGATTATTTTAGGTTTGTACTCTGATGTTAATTAACCTGCCGATTAGTGGAGTAGGTACGAAAATGTGGAGCAGGTAACAAAATCTGGGTAGATTATTCAAAATGTTATCTGCCGTGCGGAGGGTGTGCGGCTGTTTTCCTACCTATTTATGCTCAGGTCCCTTTCATCAGAATAAGGAGGACACTGAAATTCATGTCATCTTCAACTTCTTCTCCACGGCTTTATTCAAAAGGTAGCTAGTAAACGCAAACTCATGCAAGTGCTTTTTGTTGCTGGTAAGTAGTACTAACGTGCTCGTTTGGAGTTATACTAGTCAGATGCCCATACATCAAAGTTCTCGCTCCATCTGTTCTAGTCTGACAAAATATAGTGGAACACATCAAATTATCAGGTGGAGCATCTTTTCCCGGTCTTAGTGTTCACACTGCAGAGTAGAACATATGCAAACTAATTAGTACATGAATAAACAAAAGGTGCAGAGACGACGGTGCACAAGTTTAAATTTATGTTGAACATTGAATGTCTCGGAAGGACCCTTCCCCGAACCCTGCGCAAGCGGGAGCTACATGCACCAGGCTGCTCTTTTTTTATTGAATGTCTTAGAAATACTACAATACTAGTATTCTAGGTAAATATGCATGTTGTAATTACCTTCATGCTCAAGTATTTGTACAAGCAAGAAGTTCCTAGAAATATTAGGAAACACCGATGTCCGGAGAATTTCTGTGCTGTGGAATATCACAAATCCTGTTGGGTGCATCATGTTTCATGTTTCCCTGAGCACCGGCTTCAGGCAAGCTGTAACTCAAGATGGGGGGCCTTTCAACGCCCCCAACCCGGCCTGCGAGTGTGGCATACAACCAAGGAATGGACCGAATGAGTGCATTGTCACAAATATATCTATACCTATCTCTTCGCTATACTACTTAGAAAAACTAAAGGATCCCATTTCATCCTCTCCTTTGTACAACCTTCCTATGTCCCGGCCTTTTCCCATCTCCTGTTTATCTTTTTCTCTTCCATCTCTGATTTTTCTCTAAAATAATAATAATCTTTATCAAATCATAACTGCTTAACAAGAAGATGGCATTTCCCCCCATCTCTGGTCTTTCTCTGAAATAATATCTTTTTTCGTAATTCAACAAATTCTTACCAAATAATTCTTAACAATAAGATGGCAGGTAAATCATGGCACATACAAAGTCTTGCTAAGATTTTATAAAACCAATGTAATAATAGACGTGCAATCACATGCTAATTCTTTATCTCTTCTAATTAAAAACAATGTAAGGTTCCCATTCCACCACTCTTTTGTACAACTTCTTATATACGTTCCACTCTTTTTTCCTCTTCGATCCTCCAAACTCTCATTTTTCCCCCATTCATTCTACCCAAAATATAATGAATTGTCGCATGTTTTATAACCATACCCAAAATGAAAACATAATTTGTTTGGCAAGTCATTAAATTCTTACCAAATAAGTGTTTAACAATAAAATGACAGGTAAACCATGGTGATTGCACGTATCAATATAATAATAGACGCGCAGTCATGGGCTATTTATGTAGAATGTTTATACTCTCATTGCAACATAGCGGCAATTGTCTAGTACTACTTGAAAAGAACGTAAGGTTACTGTTTCACTGTCTGCTTCATCCATCCTCTCTGTCCCTCCTTCCCTTCTCATGTTCACTTTTTTCTTCCATCTCTGATTTCTCTCCAAAAAATATATATTCTTTGGTAACTCAATAAATTCTTACCAAGTAACTGCTTAACAATAAGATGGCAGGTAAATCATGGCAAATGCATACACAATCTTGCAAAGAATTTAGCACACCAATATATTAGTGGACGTGCAATCACACGCAATCTAATAGAATGTTTATACTCCTGTTGCAATGCACGGGCAGTTATCTAGTACCAATACAAAAGGACCCAAAGGGTGGACCATCAAACCACTTCAATCCAACGACCTAGACTACTCCAATGGTGAGTGCTTAATATGTTTAGCAAGCAATTAATATCATACCAAATACCAATGTCAATGAAAATCACATAATTAACACCCAAATAATATCTTACCTAATATCGACGTGTAGTATACTGCCTAATACTCCCTCCGTCCGCGAATAAGTGTACTTCTAGCCTTTGTTCTAAGTCAAAGTTTTAAAATTTTGACCAAATATATACAAAAGAGTAGTAACATATATGACATAAAATTGATATAGTGTGAAATTACAATTCAAAACAAATCTAGTGATACTAATTTAGTGTCATAAATGCTTCTACTTTTCCCTATAAAGTTGGTCAAAGTTTTAAAATTTTGACTTAAGACAAAAGCTAGAAGTACACTTATTCATGGACGGAGGGAGTATCAGTTATCCTACCTAATATCTATGTTCAATTAAAGTAGTTTCTAATATCAACGTGCATTGCCCGTACACATTACTAGTATATACAAAGGACTGATATAGGATTAGGTGGCGATTAGGTGGTGGCTGCAGCCATAGAAGGAAGACTGATGAGACCAAGCATGTAGCAATAGTCAGGATCATACGATCCATACTAAATTTGTAGTCCTTAGTGAAGTTAATGCCTATACATCTATCGTACTCATAAGGAACTGCCCATTTTCACATAAATACATGCATGTAAAGAATTAGTTTAATTGGAGCTTTCTCTCATGTATATAGAGTATTAGGGCATATCCCAGGCATGTACCCATTTTAGGTCTATTTGTCATGACTGTCATGTCCAGAGAATTTTAGCCGGCCAACACGAGCGCCAGCTTCGGTATTCCAAAATCCCCGAATCTAGCCCCAATCAAGAGGTGGCGTAGGGGAGTCAAGACGTGCGCCACGTCTGACCAACAGTCCTTCCTTGCACCCTTTTTAACATCCTCCTGGCTCACTCTTTACATCACTCCAACCCAAACCCTTAGTCGCTACCCCATCGCGATGGGCAAGAAGATGCCGTAGAGAAGCGCGGGCGCTGCAGGGCACTGTGGCTGCTCATCGGCTACGGTACGACGAGCCACCGCAGCGACGGATCTGGTAGGAATTTAGGCTGCCATTCGCGCCGCCAAGGTGACACCCAACCACCGTAGACTGGTCTGTTCGCACCACCACACCGCCACGTGTCACCTGGGCCATCAACCTCCATCGCGTAGGCATGTGTCAAGCAGGAGCCCTGTTACGAATACTGGTCCAGTTTCGAGTGGGAGGCGGAGTCCCCGCATTTGCAACCACCAGATATCAAGTCCGACTGACATATCTGGGAGGGGCTAAGAAACTCTTTGATTGACTAAGAGCCCCCACAGGTGTAAGCCAGTTGTCATGGCGACCATCTTTAGTGCCATCCATCCCACGGCACCGCATCCCCACCAACAGGGCCGGCCCTAGCATCTTAGAGGCCCTTGTGCGAACTTCTGAACTCCACCGGCCATGGGCCCTCGCCTTGGCACGGCTCTGACTGCCACGACTATCACCAATAATGTTGTGGCAGGTGTGTAGTGGCCGCGACCCGTCGGAAGAACCGACAACGAGTTTCATCCAACGAGAAAAATCATTGGTTGCATGGTGCCTAATTAGTGGAGTATTGCATGCTTTTTTAGCTTGAATCGGAGTATTGCATGATGCATGGGGCCTAATTAAAGAAGTGTTGCATGCTTTTTAATTTTTTGGGAAGGAGTATTGCATGCCGCGACTCATACTTGCCAAACTAAATGGGATTTTTGGCTGCATGGAATGGATACACATCTCACGCTGCATAGATCCGGCATTAATTGAGATCAATAATCAAGGATATTAGCAGATTGGCTGATTTCATGGCCAAAATTTTCACCGCAGAGTTAATTCCTAGCTTGGTCGCGCGGCGGGAGTAGGTGACTGGCTGAATGGTTGTCTCTTGGCTGGTCTTTTTACCTTCTCTATCTTTTCTTCTTCCTAATATGCTTATATATCTACTAGAGACATGCAAACGGATGGGCCCCTGCTTTGGCTGGGCCCTAGGCGGTCGCACTCCTCGCCATGCCCAGGGCCGGCCCTGCCCACCAAGAGTTCTACCTCGATGGGTCGAGTGGGTCAAACGGTTAGGCGTCCTCATTGCGCTCGCAATGTTCCACCATCTTGGAATGATGCTGGGTGGTCCACTCGATGTCCTTCACGAAGACACAAGTGGCGTCGCCGCACGTTCTCGCCGAGGCCTAGGTTACGGATTAGTCAAATTTGAAGGGGTCTGAGGCCCACCGCCTGCGCCTCCTCAATCAAGAGTTGCTTCGTATGGCCATCATGTAACCGGATCATGACATCCTCCACAAGGCAGAGGACGACCACCACAGCCAAGAGGTAGCCGAGAGACTGCAACGCAGGTGGGACGCTGCATCCCAGGTAGATGCCACAGTGGCGCACACGGCTAGAGTGACTACGGCAGTGGCGGTGATGACGATGGCACTAGCAGTGTCCTCGAAGGACATGCATCCCAGGTCGTCGTCCAGCTTATCCAATAGATTTTGGTTTTAGATTAAGTTACTTCCATATAGTTTGCTTGTGATATATCCGAACTGCAATAAAATTTGGAATTTTAATAGTTGAAAATAGGGGAGAAATGGGTGATAGCATTTGGTGGTTAGGCATCTACTGACCACACATATGTGTGGACAATGGGGTCGTCCATTTGGGTATTACCCTCTAAGATGCCCTTAGATTCAATATGTTGGTGCACGAGAGTGAATGACATACGTGTTGTTGGGAGACAATGTGACGGGGATCATGAGCTAACTGCCGAGTAAGATTACAATGGACGAACAATCTGCAGAAAGAACTCTGTCAAATACTGGTTTTATGGCTGGGCTTTGATTCTAGTACTATATGGCTACGGCGACTGGACGAAGACCAAGGGAGCATAGACGAACATATTATAGCTGGGTACAGGTCAATATTTATGGAGGGCATTAATTGCACGATTCCCCCTCTGATCATTCTTCCCCTCACATCTCTTTCTCACTTCTATCCCCACCTTCCACAGATCTGATCCCCTCCGCCCACCTTCCCGTCGTCCTTGGCCTGGTGATGAGGAGCTCCACGGCTCCCATGGCCGCGGCATCGCTCGTACTGCTGCTGGTGTCGCTGGCGGCGGCGGACATCCAGATACCCTACAGGGAGAGGAGCGAGGAGGAGACGCGGCGGATCTTCGTGGAGTGGAAGGCCAAGTACGGGAGGAGCTACGACTCCATCCGCGAGGACGAGCGCCGGTACGCGATCTTCAAGGACAACCTGCTGCGGAACATCGACCAGCAGAGCGCCGCTGGGATCCAGCGGCAGCTCAACAATTTCTCCGACCACACCCATGGTGAGGAGTTCAGAGCCTTTCGCCCATGTTACATTCCACTAGATGGCTACGGCGACTGGACGAAGACCAAGGGAGCGTGGATTGCATACATGCTGTTTGTTTCTACTTTCATTGTTGTTCTTGCATTTTGTAAATTGCATGCATAGTCCTGCGACTAGTATATTTCTGATGGATGTAAATCCTCGATTGACTAAGATTTATTTGTAGATTTTTATTGGTCATCTGGAATAGGTTGTCATGTGGAAACAGTTTGTCATAGACACATCACACTTTTTTTTTGCATGGTAACGAAGAGCTTTATTCATATGAAGAGGCACCGGCCATGTCAGCCATAAGGCTGGTGACCAAGAAGCCCGGAGGGGAGCCCATCCAACACTCCGTTGCCTCCTTTGTGCATGCTTGTTACGCACAGAGGTGGGCTGGAACGTTTGCATGTCTCCTTACATGAATTACATCAAAAGAAACTAAAGTAGCAGCTAGCTCCTCTATATCTAAAAGTAACGGCGCTATAACAGAGCGCGAAGTCCGGCGCGATTTCCAGAGGTTCACTACCTCCAAGCTATTTGTCTCAATCTCCACAGGCGCAAAGCCACGGAGTGTTGCCACAATCACACCTTCACGTACAGTTGTCGCCTCCGCAACGAGATGATCTGTAATGCCTGGGCATGGTTTGCACCAAGCAGCAAGAAAATCTGAAGATGAACGAGCCACACCTCCAATCCCTCCTCTATGCTCCTGCATAGAAACACCAGCGTCGGTATTGATCTTAATCAACTCTCCCTCTGGTGGTCTCCACCCATGGCCTGGCAATATACTTGCGTGCTTGCTCGGGAGCTCCAACACCATCAGAGCATCTCTGATTATCTTAAGTGACTGAACTGGTTCCATGCTGGCCTTGTCATGGGTAACATTGTTGCGTGAGGTCCAGATAGCACTACTAGGAAAAGGGTTACTAATGGCGCACCAGTTTTGACTACTAATGGCGCACTACTGGTGCGCCATTAGTATCACGTCACTAGTATTTCTTACTAATGGCGCACCACCGGTGCGCCATTAGTATCTGGTATACTAATGGCGCACCACGCAGTGCGCCATTAGTATAGAACACCATGCGCCATACTAATGGTGCACTGTTGGGTGATGCGCCATTAGTATGAATATTAGGTTTTTTTTACTTTTCAGAATTTTGCATAGGTTACAAAATATATTATTGGACAGAATATAGACAGCACACCACAGCAAGAGCAGATTCATCGAATACAATAGAAGATTAGTCTTCGAATACAATTCATCATATTAGTCTCCGAATTCAAAAGACCGAACAAAGATAGAACATTACAAGTCTCGAGACCACGAGTAGCGAGTTTTTCGGAAGTAATACTAATCCTAACAAGTCCTACTAATCATCATCATACAACTTCAACTCATTATTAATAACAAGTCCTACGATCATCATCTTGATAGTCATCGAACCAACCCTACTTAATTGTTCTTAGCACATGATCATCAGTATTAGGCAGGACCTAAATACCCTATTTAAGGTAAAATAGCATAAAACAATATAGACCCTGACTCTCCATTATGGAGAATGGAGAACATCCTGTCTCCAATTCTTGTGCTTCGCTTCCTTTTGCTTCCAAGAACCTCCTTACGACTGTCCATACATTTTTTCCATCCTTTGATTTTCATGTCTCCACTTCTTTTAGAAATCTCGTATGGACAGTTGAGATTGGTAGGATGACCTGGCTGTATGTTCAAAACATTAAGACTACCTTTCTTATACATCAAATGAGGCACACAATTCTCTGGGATTATCTGTTGAAAAACATAGTAATAACTTCATAGTTAGCAATGATGTACTAGTTTTAGAAGTATGCAAAAGATGCACGGATGTTGTAATAGTAAAAATCTTACCAGGGTATCTCCATGGTAGTTACCGTAGTTGAACACATGCACTAGTGGCACGTATTTACCATAATGTTGAGGAGTTTGATTGTGGATATTGTAATTCTCAATGTCAGTACAAAATTCGACCAGATGATTTTTCTCCTTATAAGTTGTTAATTCGGAGCCATCGGTGTAGTGGTTTTTGTCTACCATCTCCCGCACATTCTTTGAACAATAAAAATAAGCTATCAATGGAAATAAGCTGTCAACTATTTTGAAATAAACAATATAAATTAGCTAATAACTATGTTTGAGAAACTCACATAGCGGTAGAACTAGAGGCGTATCAACAAGGACCCAAATGTCCATATTGTCTTGGTCGATGTCAGGATTACCAAGATCCATGGTGATAAGCATACCCTCATCAAAACCATACATCTTGCAAAATGCTTACCAATTTTTGCAATCAAAATGGGTTACACTCTCAGAATTATATAGATTTACTTCAAAGTTCACATCGTGATGAGTCCTTAGGTGAATTTTCTTTGTTTCAGAAATTTCATGGTCTTCAAAATCCATCCTCTCAAAGACATAGCGTCTTACATGGCATGGGATAAGCTATACTCGAATTGTAAAAGATGAAAATTACATGTTGAAATAGTTGAAGTCATGCTTAATTATGAAAATAACGCTTGTCGTCGTTGTGTACCGTTTCAACTTCGAAGGTCTCCTCGAGCTTAATGCTGAAGCGTCGATCATCGTCCAGGTGAGGCATGTCGCACAAACCTCGATCGTCGTGGCACCAGTAGCACTCCCCCGGGAGACTTTCGTCGTCCGATGATGATGACGACATATCCTACGTTCATAATTCAAAACTACATCATTTAGGGTTTGTCGACACCAAGGCATCCTAAAAGCTAAGCTTTTATCATTTAGGGTTTGTCGACGCTGAGGCACCCTAAAAGCCTAAGCTTTCATCATTTAGGTTCTTATCGACACCGAGGCACCCTAAAAGCCAAGGTTTTATCATTTAGGGTTTGTCGACGTCGAGGCACCCTAAAAGCCTAAGCTTTCATCATTTAGGTTTTGTCGACGCCAAGGCACCCTAAAAGCCTAAGCGTACATCATTTAGGTTCTCATCAACACCGAGGCACCCTATAGAAGCCAAGTTAAGTTTTCATCATTTAGGGTTTATCGATGCCGAGGCACCCTAGGTTGGGCCTAATCACTTGGCACTAATCACTTGGCTCTATTGCCACCTATGTTGGGTTTATCATCTAGGGTTTATTGATACTAAGGAGAATTCTAAGTTGGGCCTAATCACTTGGCTCTATTGCCACCTATGGTTTAATGCAGGAAAAATGGCGGGGCAGTTGATCCTACTTAACTAAGTACTAAGATACCCCGGCCCATGCATTAGTCGCAAGTACCCCATATGTCCTATTTTTAGCAAAGTCATGCTAAAATTCACGAAAAATTTCGGCATGACCTTTGCTGAAAATAGGACATATGGAGTACCCGAATTTGCCGGAACGGAAGTTAATCGACATTCCAACAAACTCAAGGGCCTCTCGGGGTACTTGCAAATTCATCATGACACAATGGTCGAAGACAAAACCCAGCAAACTAGCAAGATGATCATCATCTTTGCAAGTCATTACTTGTCAAATACAGAAGAAGGAACAATTTATTTGTGACATAGTTGGCCCATACAGAAGAAGCAACACCCTGCACTAGCCTAAAAACAAGTGAAGTTTCACCCATATAAGAACAACTTTATAAAATCAGAGAAGTTGTTATGTTTTTTCTACTGCTAGGAAAAACATCACTCATTGAAAATGAAAATCTCAGTACCAGCATTTTGAACTTTGAAATGAAATACAGTAGTAGTATTAGTAGTATATGGAGTAGTATCTTGTCTAGTAGTAGTATTAGTTGTATATGGAGTAGCAAGTTTTGCCTCAGAGACCGCAAAAGCTATGTTTTTTCTCAATTCAGATAGCTAAGTGTAAAACCACGTCAAGTTCTGTTTTAATACTCTATTTCTCAATGCATGCAATTGGTTTCATAGCTTTGTGTTACTGTACAGACCTATTTAACCCTAGGCACTTTGCATATACAAGCTATATAGTCTGAAATCAAATGCATACAGCTGAGACAAGCATCGACCATAGCACTCCACAACCATGAACTTGTACAGAGGGGGAGAGAGGCGAGACAAGTGGTCACCTTGGTGACAGGGGAACCAAATCCAAACAAGTCGAACCCACAACAGCAGCTTCTCTGTATCCAAGTTGAACCAAGTCCTTCCTTCACACAACACAATAGCACAACACAGCTATAGATGAGAACACATCAGAGATTGGAGGAGATGAAGAAGAAAATCAGCAAGAGACAACCGGAAAAGGGATTCGTACCCTGTTCTCCTGCTAGACGGTGGGGAGGTCGCGGGCCTCCTCTCCTGCTGGACATGGGGCCTCCTCTCCTGCTGGACGTGGGGCGGCTCCGAGGTTTCTAGGGTTTCGAGGGGGGAGGCGGCGCTCGGGGGGGAGGCGGTGCTCGAGGAGGAGGAAGGGGAGAGGGAGGCGGCGGGGGCGCGTGGGCGGCTGCGGCGCAGTGGGTCGGGGCAGCGGCGGCGGTGGTGCGGTGGAGGGAGGGACGAGGGAGGGAGCGGCGCGGTGGAGGGAGAGGGACGAATCGAAGTAGTCTGGCGAGAGGGAGGGGGGAAGGAGCGGCGCGGTGGTGTATGGATGGGGGAAGATTACTAATGGCGCACCCCCAGGCGGTGCGCCATTAGAATGTTTTTTTTCATAGCAATGGCACACCAGGGCGACAGTGCGCCATAAGTATTCTTTTTTTAGATAGCAATGGCGCACCAGCCACCCGTGCGCCATAAGTAAGAATTTTTTTTTTACTTTAAAAAAATGAATATGAATATGAAACAGTAATATTTTTTTATAAAAACAGTAATAATTGTTGTTTAACAACAATTGTAGTCTACACTTTATTATTTTTTTTTAAATGAATATGAATATGAAATAGTAATATATTTTTTTATAAAAATATATATAATTTTTTAAAAAATATCATCAAATTTGTTATTTGAAAATATCATCGGCGGCGGCGGTGGAGTGGGGGAGGGTGCGGGGGGTGCTCGTCGGCGGCGGTGGAGCAGGGAGGGTGCGGGGGGTGCTCGTCGGCGGCGGTGGAACTACATATGTACATGGCGACTGAGAAGCACCGCATATACCCTCTCCCAGCTGTGAGGGTCAACCTGGAACATGATCCCTTGGATCTGTTGGTGAAGGCCTTCGAGATGAGCGGGCGGTTATGCCTCGCCGTAAAAGTGCCCGGCTTCCCTCCGACTCTTCAATTATGGGTTATGTCTCTGCCACCGCAGGACCAGTGGGCCGACAGTGACGACAAAAAGTTGTGCTGGGATTTGCACTACAGCTTCACCGCATACTACATCAACAATAATGTACCGACTAGCGTTTGGTTTGACAATGGCGAGAAGACGTTGTGCGTCAGGCAAGGGGATGTCTTGTTCAATCATGGCACGAGAGGACGCTCGCCGGAGCCGTCTCGATATTCTTATTGTCCAGAATGCGACCAGCGACTCGAGCTGCCGCCAACACCGTCGAACTACATATGAAACATTATATATATATATATATATATATATATATATATATATATATACTAATGGCGCACCGTGGCAGAGTGCGTCATTACTAGTTTAAACTAGTAATGGCGCACTTTGCAACGGTGCGCCATTAGTAGTTTTGCAAAAAACAGAATAAAAAAATACAGTAGTGGCACACTCCATGGCTCATGCGCCATTACTAGTTAGAACTACTAATGGCGCACTTTGCCAGGATGCGCCATTGATATGTTTATAAAAATGAAAAAAAATTGTTACTTGTGGCGCACCTTGTGCCCGGTGCGCCATTAGTGTCTTCCACACTAATGGCGCATCGCCACATGGTGCGTCATTAGTATATAGTAGTGGCGCACCACTTCTCTGGTGCGCCATTAGTATCAATTTCATCTATAGCCCTTTTCCTAATAGTGTAGCCCACACAACTGTAATGTTTTTTGCCCTGTCTGCCGCATCAAACCTAGCATCACAGAGAATACCTCTAGACCATGTCAATTCATGCAATTCTGTGAGCTTGATATTGAGCCACTCGCCTGCTTCTCTCCAGAACCTCCTAGCAAGGTTACACTTTATCAATGCATGATACATGTCCTCATCAGCTGCCAGACACACTTTGCATCTGGCTAGAGTTGTAATATGTCTATGTTTGAGAGCACTTTCGACACGAAGAATTCCTCAAAGCACTCACCACCAGAACACACGTACTTTTGGTACCACGTTCAACTTCGAAAGTCTTGTCCATAACTGCTTATTTGTCTCCGAAGCTTCTGTAGCCATCCCTTCTTCTAGAGCACGATGCTCGTTACAAATCATTAGAGTTTGGTACGCTGATTTTACAGTATAGACTCCATCCTTCTCTGCTGACCATGCCCAAAAATCCTCCCCTCCCAAATGCCTTAAGGGAATATTGAGTATTGCATCGGCTTCAGGAGGAATAAAATTTTCTCTCACTACATTGATCTTCCATCTCCCGGTTTCTGCATCGACCAAGTCTGAGACCCTGGCCAAAATAGCACCCACTATCTGCACGGACGGCCTCATGGAGAGCAGCCCTGGAATCCAAGGGTCGCCTCAAATCAAAACCGTAGTACCATCTCAAATCCTTTTGATCATACCAACACCTAGAGGCTCTCTCCCTGCCAAGATGGCATGCCAAGTGGACGAAGCATGTGGATGCGCTGAGGCCTCCCAGAAGTCTGTATTCGGGAAATACTTCCCTTCGAGCACCGGTGCACATAGCGAGTGAGGGCTAGTGATGAGTTTCCAACCATGTTTCCCTAGAAGGGCTAAGTTAAACAGCTGCAAGTTCCTGAAACCCATCCCTCCTTTCTCCTTCGGTGTAGCAAGAGAATCCCAATCGATCCAGTGCAAGGATCGACGATCAAGTGAGCTGCTCCACCAGTAGCGCGCCATACATGATGATAAACCCTTGCAAACTTTCTTCGTGAGCTTGAAGCAGCTCATAGAGAACGCCGGTATTGCCTGAGCCACGGATTTGAGCCGAACCTCTCTTCCTGCACATGAAATCAAGCGTTCTGTACCCCCCTGCAGCTTGCTTCTCAATCTCTCATTTAGGTGATCAAAGGTGCCACTTGTGATCCGCCCAGTTGTAGTAGGTAAACCAAGATATCTCTCACTGAAGGCTTCAACCGTGATTCCTAGAAGACACTTTAGACTTTGTTTGACTGGATCTGGTGTGTTGGGACTGAAGAAGATAGAGCTTTTTTCTTTGTTTACACACTATCCGAAACACTCACCATATATCCTTAGAACTTGATTCAACCTTTGGGCGCTTGCTTCTTTTGCATTCATGAAAATTAAACTATCATCATCAAATAGCAAGTGATTCACCCAAGGCGAGTGATTGCTCACTCTAATTCCTCTGTCCACCTGTGCCCCACCCAAATTGTTCAACAGACTAGTGAAGCCTTCTGCGCAAAGTAAGAACAGATAAGGCGAGTAGGGGTCCCCTTGACGTAAACCCCTTGATGGTGTGAAATAAGGCAGCAATTCGCCATTCACTCGTACCGTGAACCTGACTGAGGTCACACATTTCATTGTCAGTCTAACAAAACTTGTGCTAAAGCCCAGTCTTAGCATGATGGCTTCCAGATAGTGCCACTCGACCCGGTCATACGCTTTCATCATGTCAAGCTTGACTGCACACACGTGATTTCTCCCCTTCTTTCGCCTCCTTGTCGCATGAACACTCTCATAGGCGATTAATACATTATCAGTGATAAGACGGCCGGGAACAAAAGCACTCTGCTCCTCACTTACAATCTCACCGAGGAACGACCTCGCCCTGTTGGCAATACATTTGGATGCGATTTTGTGTAACACAGAACATAGCGAGATGGGTCTGTACTGCAAGATACGTTGCGGGTACCTTACCTTAGGTATAAGAGTAATGGAAGTATCATTCATTCCCACAGGCAGCTCGCCTCCATTCAAAAAGTCCAATACAGCCAGCACTATATCTTCTTGAAGAAGATCCTAATGCCGCTAAAAAAACCCCTCTGTAAATCCATCTACCCCTGGTGCTTTGGATGGTGCCATTTGAAACAATGCCGTCTGGACCTCTAGGGCTGTGAACGGTTTATCCAGGTATTCATTCATAGCCGGCGTCACCTTGGGCGGAACTTGATTGATCAACTCATCCATAGGCCGAAAACCCTGAGATGTATATAATGCTTCATAAAAACCTTGAACTTCTGCACAATTCTCCTCAAAAGTCTGACACGTTGAACCATCGGCTTTCTCCAAGAACTCAATTTTATTTAAGCGCTTACGTTGAGCTGCCTGGGCATGGAAATAGCCCGGGTTACGGTCCCCCTTGCGAAGCCAGAGAACTCTAGATCTCTGCCGCAACCATATCTCCTCCTGTCGGAGGGCTTCACACAATTGTTTTCCAACTGCGCGTTCCTCATCTGTAGGGCCCCGCCCCATGGAGCAGGCTCGTAGACGATTGAGCTTCGTGTGCAGTTTTCGGACTTTGCGTGTTAAATTCCCAAACTCCTTCGCTCACCAACTAGCAAGCTGTCGTTGCATGTCGCTGAGAGCACCAACCACTCCGGCCAGACCATGTTGTCCCGATCCCTTCTTCCATTGTTGAATTACTAGCTGATCATAGTCAGCTTGTGTTTGCCAAACATCCTCATAACGAAATTGTCTAGCAGCTCGTGTGTTGTTTCCGGCCAAATTCTCCCATGGGTCAATCATTAGGAAACATTGATCAGACTCCGCGGTACTAATATGCCGGGCATGCGAATCACGGAACATATGGACGTACTAGAGGTTGCCAAACCCACGATCAAGCCTGGCTTTTACGTTCGCGCGTCCGTGCTGTCCATTATCCCATGTATGCTCAGTTCCTGACCAACCAAGATCCTTGAGCGAGCAGTCATCCACCGCCTCTCTGAACGCCCGCATTTGATATTCAAGTCATTCCGCCCGTGAGAAGTGTTCAGAGGCAGTAAGGGTCTCATTGAAATCACCCACACAAAGCCAGGCTTCATTCCGAATTGCAAAGAGTGTACATAGGAACCTCCAACTGTGGGGGCAATCTTCCACTTTCGGAGCTCCATAGAATCCAGTGACCCTCCACTCTTTTGAGTCTCGGGTCTTCTTCTTTACCAGAACATCAATGTGGCATGAGCTATAATTTTTCAACTCCACATCCAGCTCATCCGACCAAAACAGACCAATTCCACCACTTAGGCCAGTACTATCCACCGCAAAACATCCTGCAAAACCCAAGAGGTTCTGCAGATTCTCTACTCTTTTAGCTGAAATTTTTGTCTCCATAACAAAAAGGAGACCGGGCCCTTCCTGCTTCACCACACAGCGATGCTCTCGAACTGTCGTAGGGTTCCCAAGCCCTCGACAGTTCCAGCTCAAGCAACTCATTGCTCTGGGCAGGGCTGACTCACAGCCGCTGCCAAAGTTTCCGAATTATTCGGTGTTGGTTTCTTTTTCTTTGGCTCCCTCTCAGTTTCAGACCCCTCCTGTGATCCCTTGGGAGAAGCAATTTCATTCGTTGTTCCTTCCTCATCCTGATGAGGCGAGCATGTCAGGAGCGGTCGGTCTACCCTCCTATATACCTGGTTTTGGATCTGAGGCCCTTCTTTCCTTTTCTGATGAATTCTTGTGTTCTTTGCAGGTGAAGCTACCTCAGTTGTTCCCTTGTCCTCTGTGCTCGAATTATTTGTATCCACCTTGCTCTTCGGGGGAGCAGAACTCTCCCTTGTCGAACTCTCATCAGAAGCAGCTTTCTTCCAATCATCTTGCGCCCGTAGGCCTTTGCCGAACGGGAGGTCTCCATTCTCATCTCTCGTGCCCGGCGTCTTACAGAAAAGATCCGAGTGACCCAGGTTGCCACAAGAGAAGCAAAAATGTGGTACATTCTCATAGACTGTATCATAGGGATCCATGCATTTTCTCCTCTTTGATTCAATCAGTATCCACCTCCTCAAGGGTTTATCAACATCAATCGTAACTCTCGCCCTTAGGTACCCCGCAGAATGATCAAATTGCACCGATGTTGCCTCTTTATCTATCTGGTGTGCTATTGTTGTACTCCATGGTTCCGCTCGTAGATTAAACGGGAGATTCAGCACTCGGGCCCAAAGCTGCAATTTACCAAACTTCAATTCTGAAGGTCGCATGCACTCATCGAATTTTGATAAGATCACTGCATTCTTGCTAAAGTGCCATGGCGAACCCACCACACACGATCACGATCCCTTTTACAAGCAAATTCTGCCACGAACAAGTTTTCCCCTGCCGGCCTAAAAGATAGACCTTTAGGATTCCCCCATGCCGGCCGAAGCGCACTGGATATAGTCTGGATGTGGAGAGTGTGTCGATGAAGTACTTTGCCTACCAACATCTACTTCTCCTACGCCCCTTCCTCAAGATCATCAAGCACCAGCGGAGTCACTTCTTCATCGGTGATCTCCATCCTCCCCGGCGCTTCCGCGAGTCTGGCCCTCGCCGTCCTTGGCGAGACCGCTTCCTTCGCCTTTCCCCGATCAGCAGAAGATGCCATCGCCGATCAGAGGATCAAATCCCGCGCCCCGCCGAGAAGATCGGGCGGGCGCCGCCATGGGTCCTCCCGAAACCCTAGTCGCCTCACGGGGAGGCTCCTGATGTTTCGGAGGAAAAACTTGACACATCACACATATGCTAGCACAACTCGTGCACACGCGTACGCGTATACCCACGCAGCACACGTGCATAGCCGTACACACACGCGTACATGTACATGGATCTGTACACGGACATGTACACACACAGCACATATGCGTACACGTACACACACATGTCTATGTACACACGCGTACACCTACACACGCATGTACACACGCACGCATCATACACATACACGCACACACGACGCACACATGTAGCACACACATACATGTACACGTCACACATGACCCACTAGTCATTGAGACAAAAATATGAAGGGGATCACTTTTACAAAGCCTTACCAAAATTTATCAAGTGCCCTTTGGGTTTGCAAATATGCAAAGTGGGATGGCAGACTTAGCGAGCTTTGTAAAAAGTTTGGGTGAGAGACCACTTATACAAAGGTTGTTGGAGGAGGTTTTCAAACAATTCCTTATTTAACATTATTTTAAATTTTGTTTTCTTATTTGACACTGAAAAACTTTTTCTTCCCTATCTAACAACGAGTTTAAATTTTATGCCTTTTACGACACTTTCATCCATTTTAAACCTAAAAGACACCTAAAAAGACCCTTTTACCCCTTATGTAGTATTTGTGTGCACGGGGCGGTAGCACACACGTGCAGCATCAGTGGCAGGATAGTAGCGCACACATAGCAGCACATACACACACAGCAACACACACGCACGTGGACACACACATCAGCAGACACTCGCAGCAGCAGCAACACAGGCACACACAGCACGAGCACACACACGTACACAAGAAGTAGCAAACACACACTCAGCAGCACGCACGCGCACTCCCACACACACACACACTGAGTAGCATGAACGCATGCGCGGACACACACACTCAGCAGCACGCATGCACACACACTCAGCAGTGTGCGTGTGCGCACACACACAGCAGGAGAACACATGTACGCGCACACACACATGCAGCGGTAGTACACACGTACACACAAATGTACCACATAAGGGCAAAATAGTCTTTTTAGATGTCATTTAGATTTAAAATGGACAAAAGTGTTATAAAAGGCATAAAATTTAGATTCATTGTTAGATAGGGAATAAATTATATGTCGATGTCAAATAGGGCATAAAATTTAGAAAAAGGTGTTAAATAAGGAATTCTCTCGAGGTTTTTTGCCCAAGGTTGCTAAACATATAGCAAGGTAGTGCAAATATAGAAAGGCTGTTGAAGATGCTCTAAGGAACAAATTTAGAACTTACAAAATGCGACACCGCTATCGCCGTGCCATTCCTGATCCAAGCCGGGATGCCCCTTCAATACGAGGTTTTTGTGGATAGAAGGTGGATCAATTTGACTACAACAGCCACCCGCAAGCGAAACGCAACGGCCGGCCTAGTTCGGGGCTCCGCTGCAGGAGCGTGTATATTGTTTGGTTTGCTCTGGTTACCTTTTTGTTTTTCTATTGGTGCTTTTTTCTTTCTGGTTTTTTGTCTATTTTACTTTTTGGTTTTAATTTTATTATTCTTATTTTTTTTCTTCTTTGTTTGCTTTTTCTTCACTTTTTTCTAGTTTTCTTTTCTTTTTGCACTTTTATTTTTGTAATATGGTGAACATTGTTAAAATACAAGCTGAACATTTATTTAGTATTCCTAGTTTTCTTTTATTTCTGCACTTCTATTTTTCTAATATATGGTGAACATTGTTAAAATAAAAACTGAACATTTATTTAGTATATGGTAAATTTATTTTCTAATACACGATGAACTTTTATAAATACACACTAAACATTTATTTCTTATACAATGATCTTTTTTATGTACGGTGAACTTTCTTAATGTACGGTTAATTTTTCTTAATATATGGTGAACTTTTTTTAACAAACTTACCAGTTTTTCTAATATATTTTTTCTATTTTTCTATACTGGTTTTTAATGTTTTTAGCTCTATGAAAACTCCATCAATTGCTTTTCAGGAAAAAATGCCATAGAAATCGCAAAGAATAAAAAGAAGGAAACCCGCTCAAATGAGCTCGTGAGCACGGGTCGGCCCATTTGCGCCTCGCTTCAGGCGTCGGGTCGTCTATTTGTGGTGAACGTATGTCAAATAGCAGCACTCCTTCACTACTGCTACAATGACTTACAACGGTAGGCTAACTTGAGCATTGTTGGGTTGAAACATGTACAACACCAATTGAGGCCCGTTGAACTTGTGGGTTGGTTTGCGCTCCCTCCTGGAGCAAGATTATGTGGCCCTCTCCTTCCTCTTTCTTGGCGTGCTGCTAACACCCCCCCCCCCCCCCCCCCCCCCCCCCCCCCCACGTCTTCAGTCACAACTTATCCCCAAGTTGATGAAGTTGGGGAATGACGCTGGAGATCGTCGAGGTTCTCCCATGTGTTTGGTGTGACAAGATCGCCATACAACCTCACCAAGCCTAGCTCATGAATGTTGCGAGAACAACGCTTCTCCAGGATCTTCATCGGAACATTAGCAACATCAGAAGCAGCAGGTAATTCAGAAGAAGCGCTTACAGCTGGTGTTAACACATGACAAAGTCGACAGACGTGGAACACTGTAAGGATAGAAGAATCCTCAACCAATTGGAGTTCGTATGTAACTTCTTTCACTCATCAGACCACTGAGTAGGGTCCAAAGAACTTGAAACTGAACTTGTGGTTAACACTGTGTGCCATTGACATCTGAATATATGGTTGCTGCTTCAATCAAACCTGATCATCCACAGTCAAGCGAAGTTCTTGGTTTATCTGATTGATTTTTCGTAATGTGTTTATCTGATTGATTTTTCGTAATATGTTTAGCTCGCGAAAAATGTTGGCGCATGACATCCTGCATTTGTTGTCGTTCTTCCAACCAAACATTCAGTTTAGGCAATAATGTTCCATTCTCTACGTGATACCCAGCTGTCGTCATTCCCTTGGCCCATAATGAAAGAGGTTTTGCCCAAAGTTGACTAAAAAGCATAATTATACCATAATTCGGCAACTTCCAAGCAAACACCGCAAAGAAGTTTCAAGACATTGTTTCATGTGCTCTATTTGGCCCCCAGTTTAATTCAGAATGATGCAAGGAACTCATCTTTAACTCGACCCCTTGCAGCATGAATATCTCCCGCCAGACTGCCAGTAAAGACATAATCGCTATCTAAAGTCAGGGACTCCGACATACCGTGAAGCTTATATATGTGATCAATGTAGAGTTGTGCTATGGTATGAGCTGTATAAGGCTACGTGACCCACTGGCAGAAAACTGGCATACATGGAAAGACTATCAACAAGCACCAAAATGTAGTTATAGTGTCCTGATTGCGGTAATCCCTGTTAGAATTAATCCGAGGCATACCGTCGATCATTCGAGGACCAATCAATCACACGAGCACGACACCGAAATTTGTTAACAAGGTTCACCGATATGGCTACATTCCCGGGGTTTGACTACGGGCGCTCCTCCCCGTGACACCGTTACAATACCGCACACCGGCCACCCGGGCGCCGGCACACGCCGCCGGCTCTCCCTTGCGCGCCTGTGCTATTATGCTGGCATAGGTTATATCGTGTGTCTACCCCCGCTATATAAGAGAGGCCTAGGATACAAGTGTCCTACTAGGACACGACTCCATATCCTGTAAACACAATACAACTACAAGTCCAACTGTAACCTACCTTGTACACTATATTCAACACAACTCTAACAAACTCCACCTTGGCGAATATTCTCCACCATCTTGAATTTGTCCATGCGTCAAACTTCCATGTACATTAGACTTGAGCTTATCCCATGAGCACCGCTGCTACTCCAAAGACTCCATGTGACTCCACCTGCAACTTGTAGTCCCTCCTTTTCTTGACCACAGTCAACACTTAAGCAAAATTAAGTTTCTTGTTACTCTAGTTTGTGCTCCCAACTTCCAGAGTATTCGTTCAACACCATCACACCCCGATCACTGACCTGCGTGAAAATGAACAACTCACATATTGGGTGTCACACATAAGAGTTATCTGAACTCAACATCACCGCTCCTTTCTTAACCGCCTGTCTGAAACTTGAAGGAATTTCACCATTGCTTGTAGTCATCCCAAGTCAAATTCGCAGTTGTCTCACCACATATATGACCACCAGAGCCCTGGCCCGTCTCCATGTCCCGTGCGCACCGCACGCGCCTCGCCGCTATTACCACATCGAGCCTCCGCTGTCCCGGTCGAGTCTCAAGGGTCGCGAACCCACACCACTCAACCCCCACTGCAGAGTACCACCGATCATCACCAACCGATGACGAGTTTCACGCTTCCATCAGACCACTGGGCTCCAGTCCGAACTGCATGTCACTCGCTTTCTCCCGCTTGCTGAATAGACTTCGATTCCCTGGATCCTTACATCGTAGCCCCTCAATCCAGCTCCACCTTCAACATGACTCCATGGTAGAGGATCAGTCCACCCCGCGCCCTGTCGACATCAAGCTTCGTGTGTACATCACCTTGAATCAACCCCGTGCCATAGCCTTGTCGGAGCCACACAAGCCCTCGGGGCTGCGCCACGTGTTTCCACGCCCAGAAGTCGGTAACCATCAGCATCACGCTCCTATGTCATCGTCGCCGATCCCACCATCGTCTTCTGTACCAACCGACTTGCGTCGATCCGTCAGACTGTCCAAGTCTAACCCAGCCGAACTTATTCGACTGCATGACACGCTCCAGGCTCGCAAATCATCTTCCTCGAATTTCCATCCATCACATGATAATTCCATCACCGCTGACATGACTTCCCGCAACGCCTCAAGCATCCTTGTCACGCCAACAATCTTTCACCCGTGCCTGCCATAACCAAGGTAGTTCCATTGAACTTCTCCACCTCAAACCCGATGCCCAATAGCATCATGATTCTTCATACGGCTGACCCTGTGAAAAATTAACCGAGCTCCACTGTGTACTAATAGCAAAATCCAACCAATCTTGGTCTTCACGTGTAACCGCTTTTGGCACAACTCCAATACTAGCAATTGCCTTGTCAATGCATCTCTTGCTAATTCCGATAGATGCATATCCTTGACGGATTTCTTTATTTCGCTGACTGATTTGCCTCTTGCCTGAACCCACGTGTCCTTTTTTTTTGGTCCAAACAAATCTCTCGCTGCTCCTCGTACAGCATGTACGCCTCGCGTCCTGGCCTCAAGCCACGGCACAAGCCGCACCAGCCAACCTGCCACGTCCAGGGCAACGTCGCTACCTGCAATCGGCCGCCAACCTCGCGTTAATCCACACAAGGCTAGCTTCTTCCTGGAGGCCTTCCACACGTAGGGTATGCCGCCAGCCGCCGAGTTGCTTCCGATTAGTATCAGTCCGATCTGCTGACTGTTGCGTACACGCACCAGCCGCCCGGCCGGCCTCGATCCGAAGGCCAAAGGAGCCCTTTCACCGAATCGATTTGCTGCTTACCTGCATGCCACGTGCCTCTAGCCTGCTGCACGCTACGATGAACATCTGATCGCTTTTCTCAATCTCGCCGAGAACCACACCATAACCGGCTGCATCTCAACTCGATACTTCCTTCGGATCAACAATCGCAACCTTCTCGAAACCTTGCTCTGACACCACTTGTTAGAATTAATCCGATGCATACCATCGATCATCCAAGGACCAATCAATCACACGAGCACGACACCGAGATTTGTTAACGAGGTTCACCGATATGGCTACATCCCCGGGGCTTGACTATGGGTGCTCCTCCCGTGACACCGTTACAATACCGCACACCGGCCACCCGGGCGCTGGCACAGGTCACCGGCTCTCCCTTGCGCGCCTGTGCTATTATGCTAGCATAGGTTACATCGTGTGTCTACCCCCGCTATATAAGAGAGGCCTAAGATACAAGTGTTCTACTAGGACACGACTCCATATCCTGTAAACACAATACAACTATAAGTCCAACTGTAACCTACCTTGTACACTATATTCGACGCAACTCTAACAATCCCCCAATGAAATCCACTGATACCAAATCTCAGCATCGCTTAGCTATGGGCGAAGGATGAAGTTGTCCTGGGTACTGAGAATGGTCAGGCTTAGCTTGCTGATATTCCTTGCATGACTTTACATAATCTTTAATACGTTGTTTCATCCCCTGCGATAAGTGGATGGGGATCCTGAATGTCGCCCTACTGAGTTGTCGTGCAACGCACACGTTATCTGATACTGTAATTTTCATTATTTCCCAAGTAGACACGACCTCTGAAACATATGATCCCCTTAGTGAAAGTGAATTTACCCCTACAACTGAGCCACATCTAGTTGTAGACACTATTGTGCTTTTGGGTTACTTTCATATCCCTTCTCTATTTCTTGGAGCCATGCCACTTGAAAAATGGAAAATGCAACTACGTTGGTGATTCAGTTGGACGCCGTGAGAGAGCATTGACATCACTATTTTTCAGTGCCTTGTGGTAGAAAATGTGATGTTGCAGACCCAACAATTTTGTAAAGGCCTTATGCTGCCATGGGGTATGGCTTCACTATTCTTCCAAATGAACCAAACTATTTGATTAATCTTAATGGAAAATTCTGAAAAATGCAAGTATACACGCCATTGATGCACATGCATTGCAAGAACAATAGCCAGATATTCTATCTTGTATGTAGACAACTCTATTGTTCGAGGGACCATGGCTTTTCTCAGGTATGCTGTCCATGGCAATCTTATTAGGGAGGTCTTAGGAGGCAAAGATGATTTCACCATGTTTCTTCAAAATGGCGAGTTCCCTGGTCTCTGCATCAAAATGATTTCATCCTATCGGGAGGTACCTCTATGATTGTTTGGATTCACAATGTTTGCCTTGAGCATTCTAAGTGGATGGGATTCCTAGAAGATCTTTTGTGTTGATTATGTCATGGAGGAGGAGCCGGAAGAATATATGTGTCTTAGCCTAGTGCCCCTTCTCCAGAGCCCTTTGAAAATAATGTGAGCTTCTGAGTACCCATGCATTATCCACTTGTACATTAGCATAGATGAGTTTCCTTGTACTTTGTTGATAAGACCATTTATGATCCATGAATAACTAACCACGAAGACATCTACTTTTTATTTGATATGGTATGGTCCAGAACACATATCCATATGAAGAAGAAGGATTGGAGTGCGGGCTTTTGGTGGACGACCACCACTGAGGACATTTTTTTTCAATAAAAAAGCTCATCTAAAAGTTTTCGAATCATTTCCATGGAAACTTGTATGTGTTCCGCATGAACGTGTGATAATTCGTTTACAAAATTGTGATTTGTAAGCTGCTGTAAAAGAAGAAAAACCAGCCCAACAACAAAAGTACAAAATTCTCGCCCAAGAAAATACAAAATTCCGGCCCAAACAAGACAAAAACAAATTCCAGTCCATTTTGGAAATATGTATTTCTCTTTTTTCTGCATGCCATGTGTGAAAGTATAATGTTATGAAAAATTGCGTATACATGGTATACATGTGTATGTGTTGACATAAAATTTCGAAAAAAATCATGCTGTGGACATTTGTATTTTGAAAACGTCCACCGTGGTGGTTGACCACCATTAGCATTTTTCTAGAAGGATTGTTGGTACCAAAAACCTAGTAAGCATGGAGAGCTTAGGTGTTACTAGCTGCAAGCTATTTTCCATGGTTTACTGCAGTCGCTGCCTCCAATTCTGGCCTGATTGGAGAGACATGACCATCATTGTCTTTCTCTTCTTGTATTCCATGCTGATGATCCATTTCATGTCAAACACCCAAAGTCCACTTCGACGTAGCTGCGTGGGAGACTAAAACATGCATCCAAATCCAGAATGAAGGCGGGGAACACACGAGCTTGCACATCCACCACTGACGAGGAATAAAACCATTGTTGATTTTTATTTTTATTTGTACGAGGGATTGGTAAATTGTTAATTTGGCTTCAGCATATTATGAGGCTATGAGCTGAATACTAGTCTATAATTTTGGTCATACGACTAACAGAAGTTGGAATAGCATGCAGCATGCATGCATATAATAAATCTGAAAATTAAAAATAGCATCATGCCTGCATATGTATTCTGAACGCCACAAGAGGTCAAAGGTCAAGGAACCGCGGCATATACATCCCAACCTCCGCACATATGCTTTCTCCGTGGTCGAGCGGATACGACTTTTGAATGAAGTTATAAACACGAGTCCCATCGTCGTCCAGGTTAAAGCGAGAGATCAATTAGCTTGCTAGGCAAATTTAAACATAGATAGAGTACATTCGAACGGTGAGAGAGCTCTCCATGTGGAACACGACCTTCAGCTCTCCATGGTCCTTTTTTTTATCCGCATGAAGGGTTATGAAGTCCACATTTTGAGGTATCCACAAATTTGAATGAAGCGGTTATGAAGTCCACATGATGTACGCCCACATTTTGAGGGATCCGCAAATTTGAATGAAGCGGTTATGAAGTCCACATGATGTACGTCCGTACATCCTTCTATAAATACATAGCCCGGCCGGCCATACCACTATCCCATCCCTTCCTCGCCTCCTCCATCCGCAGCACCCTCTCCATCATCTGCTTCGTCTCCGGCCGCCAGCAGGCCGGAGCAACATGAAGCTCCTTCCGACCGTCTTCCTTCTCCTCCTCGTCTTCCTTGCATTGGATGGTACGTGCATTATCAACTACTGCCTTGTTTTTCCCTATCCGTATGCTACTTCAATCTCATTGAGTAATTCAACTCATGTTCTGCCTGCGTCCACGAATGTACTGACATGATCGACCTATCCTGACAGATGTGGAGGCCCGAGGCACACCTAGGGCTCATCGTTCCAATCACCAGTGCTCCAGCATGTTCGTCTTCGGCGACGACTTTGTCGACAACGGCAACGTTCCCAACATCGTTGGCGAGAAGACGTCGCGGCAGTGGAGCTACCCGTACGGCTCTTATCGCAGCTCCAATTGGTCTGGCGCTCCTGTTCCAACAGGACGCTTCTCCAACTACCGGATGCAATCAGATTTTATCGGTATGTGTAGAATCTATAGTATTTATCCATAGCTAATGAATTGAATTTTTAGACTACTGCTAGTGTGTTATATATGACATGTATCATTATACATCTATGTGCATCCAAAATAATCTATCATATCTATTGCGTTGTCCATGCAGCAAGGATGTTGGGCCTCGCTGAAGCCCCTCCAGCGTACGAGCTCACATCAGACCAATCTTGCGACTCATCTGGCATGACCTTCGCTGTTGGCGGCGCTGGTGTCTTCAAGGTGACGTCGACGGCGAAGAAGGTGCCGACCCTTGCTGCACAGGTTCAAGCTTTCAAGAGGCTAGTCAACGACGATGTCATCTCAACACGACAGCTTCACCACTCGGTCGCACTCATCGCCATCTCCGGCAATGACTACATGAGCGGCTCCGAGGCCAATAATGTATTCTACTCAAGCTTCGATGATGTAAGTAGTACATACTCTGGCATACAAATTAAACCATCAATTAATATATCGATCTCCACTTTACTAATTAACTTTTCGTGGATGCAGCTCGATACTTACATAGGAAACGTGGCGACTGAGATCCTAGATAATGTGGCGCAGCTGCAGATGCTTGGTGTGAGAAAGGTTCTAGTAAATAACTTGCATCCCATTGGTTGCATGCCTTCACAGACTAGTTCGAACAACTACACCACATGTGACCTTCTGGGCAATTATGGCGCATCGGTGCACAACAAGTATCTAAATCAAATGATCGGAGAAAGGGACAACGTCCACATACTAGACCTCTACTCTGCCTTCACCGACATCGTGAATCACGCCCCTGGTAAGTGTGGATGTTGTAAGTCAAATCTGGTTTCTAATGTGTCAATTCATCTATGTAACTATTTTTTTTTCGTGCATGCAGGTGAAGGGTCGGATCGGTCCAAGGACTTCAAGCGCAAGCTGACCCCGTGTTGCGAGAGTTCCTATGAGGGAGGGTACTGTGGAGAGCGTAGCAGTTCAGGGAAGCACCTCTACGACCTATGTGATAATCCCGACAAGAGGTTCTACTGGGACGAGGCACACCCAACACATGCTGGGTGGGAGGCAGTAATGGAGGCGCTGGAGCAACCTTTGATGGAATTTCTCGATCAGGACTATGTTCCATGATGCCTTGTATTTTTGGCAGAAGCTTGATTAATTGATAGTTTTGGTGCCGTATCTTTTAGGTTAGCATTATATACAGTATGCGTATTTAGGGGTGAGCTTCAGAGGTATTATTTCGTCATGTTTAGCTGAACTTTTAGTCTAGTAGTAGCCTTTATAGGTGAACTTGTTCCAAATTGCTTAATGTCTCGTATCCCATGTGAGATTAGAAATAAGGTCGTATATATGGTGAATCTACTGCGCATGCATGCTTTTGACCAACGTCCAACGACGGCATACGTCCTCTAATATCTTTATTATTGTGTTCATTGTTCGGCTGGTTGATTTATATAGTACATGGCCATGCACTTTGTAGCAAGATACTAGTACAAAAGAGGGATAAAGTAAATAATTCATCAGGAAATGTGCATGCATGCTCGACAGGAAAACTGACGGCACATCAAAGATGTGTATTTGGCAGTTTGAGAGGCCAACACACATGATGTCATACACATGTATCACCTTTTTTCATTCAAAGACAACCTGCTTAATTCGACTACAGTCATATATACATTCTTGACTGCTACAGTATATATGTAAAATAGATGTTTTTGCTTTGTCTGAAACTTTGATGATGTTGTTGCTGGTGGTTTTATCGCCGTCAATCAAAGATACACTATTCACAAATTTAAGATGTTCTAACTTTTTTTCTGATTCGGATGTCTATAGACACGTTTTAGGGAGTATTATATATATCCAATGTTTTGCATGGGCCTTGTCTATTTATCAATCACTAATAATCTTGATACATACAAAACTGACAGCGGGACATTCGAAGCTGAATATCACATCATGAAAAGGTGAAGCCTAGCAATGTACATACAATAGTTATTACTAGCTGAGAACCAGCAAAACCCTTTTTTATTTGTTTGGTAACATGAAGTTTTTAAATGGGTCCCAATCCATGTTTTCAACGGGGTGTAACTGTACGTTTTCAAAGCGGGTCACATTTGCAAGTTTTCAAGGGGGGCACAACTGCATTGTTTTCAAATGAGGTCGCAATTACAAGTTTTTAAGGGTGGTCACAACCACAAGTTTTCAATGGGTTCACAAGTGTAGTTTCAGTTGGGTCACAAGTGCATGTTTTGAGATCGGAACTACATGTGTTTCAAATGGGTCGCAACTGTAAGTTTTCAAATGGGGTCGCAATTGCATGTGTTCAAGGGGGCCACAACTACAAGTTTTCAAAAACTACAAGTATTCAAGTGGGGTTGCAACTGCATGGGTTCTAGGGGGGGGGGGTTGTTGGGTTTCGTAGTAATTTCAAAAAATTTCCTACGCACACGCAAGATCATGTGATGCATAGCAACGAGGGGGAGAGTGTTGTCTACGTACCCAACGCAGACCGACTGCGGAAGCGATGACACGACGTAGAGGAAGTAGTCGTACGTCTTCACGATCCAACCGATCAAGCACCGAAACTACGGCACCTCCGAGTTCGAGCACACGTTCAGCTCGATGATGATCCCCGGACTCCGATCCAGCAAAGTGTCGGGGAAGAGTTCCGTCAGCACGACGGCGTGGTGACGATCTTGATGTACTACAGCAGCAGGGCTTCGCCTAAACTCCGCTACAGTATTATCGAGGTATATGGTGGCAGGGGGCACCGCACACGGCTAAGGAATAGATCACGTGGATCAACTTGTGTGTCTAGAGGTGTCCCCTGCCTCCGTATATAAAGGAGTACAGGGGGGGAGGCTGGCCGGCCAAGGAGGAGGGCGCAGGAGAGTCCTACTCCCTCTGGGAATAGGATTCCCCCCCCCCCCAATCCTAGTTGGAATAGGATTCGCGGAGGGGGAAAAGAGGAGGAGGGGGCCGGCCACCTCTCCTAGTCCTAATAGGACTAGGGGAAGGGGGAGGCACGCAGCCCATCTAGGGCAGCCCCTTCTCTTTTCCACCAAGGCCCACTATTGCCCATATAGCTCCCGGGGGGTTCCGGTAACCCTCCCGGTATTCCGGTAAAATCCCGATTTCACCCGGAACACTTCCGATATCCAAACATAGGCTTCCAATATATCAATCTTTACGTCTCGAACATTTCAAGACTCCTCGTCATGTCCGTGATCACATTCGGGACTCCAAACAACCTTCGGTACATCAAAATGCATAAACTCATAATATAACTGTCATCGTAACCTTAAGCGTGCGGACCCTACGGGTTCGAGAACAATGTAGACATGACCGAGACATGTCTCCGGTCAATAACCAATAGCGGGACCTGGATGCCCATATTGGCTCCTACATATTCTACGAAGATCTTTATCGGTCAGACCGCATAACAACATACGTTGTTCCCTTTGTCATCGGTATGTTACTTGCCCGAGATTCGATCGTCGGTATCCAATACCTAGTTCAATCTCGTTACCGACAAGTCTCTTTACTCGTTCCGTAATACATCATCTCACAACTAACATATTAGTTGTAATGCTTGCAAGGCTTATGTGATGTGTATTACCGAGAGGGCCCAGAGATACCTCTCCGACAATCGGAGTGACAAATCCTAATCTCGAAATACGCCAACCCAACATCTACCTTTGGAGACACCTGTAATGCTACTTTATAATCACCCAGTTATGTTGTGACATTTGGTAGCACCCAAAGTGTTCCTCCGGCAAACGGGAGTTGCATAATCTCATAGTCATAGGAACATGTATAAGTCATGAAGAAAAGCAATAGCAACATACTAAACGATCGGGTGCTAAGCTAATGGAATGGGTCATGTCAATCAGATCATTCAACTAATGATGTGACCTCGTTAATCAAATAACAACTCATTGTTCATGGTTAGGAAACATAACCATCTTTGATTAACGAGCTAGTCAAGTAGAGGCATACTAGTGACACTTTGTTTGTCTATGTATTCACACATGTATTATGTTTCCAGTTAATACAATTCTAGCATGAATAATAAACATTTATCATGATTATAAGGAAATAAATAATAACTTTATTATTGCCTCTAGGGCATATTTCCTTCAGTCTCCCACTTGCACTAGAGTCAATAATCTAGATTACACTGTAATGATTCTAACACCCATGGAGCCTTGGTGTTGATCATGTTTTGCTCGTGGAAGAGGCTTAGTCAACGGGTCTACAACATTCAGATCCTTATGTATCTTGCAAATCTCTATGTCTCCCACCTGGACTAGATCCCGGATGGAATTGAAGCGTCTCTTGATGTGTTTGGTCCTTTTGTGAAATCTGGATTCCTTTGCCAAGGCAATTGCACCAGTATTGTCACAAAAGATTTTCATTGGACCCGATGCACTAGGTATGACACCTAGATCGGATATGAACTCCTTCATCCACACTCCTTCGTTCGCTGCTTCCGAAGCAGCTATGTACTCCGCTTCACATGTAGATCCCGCTACGACGCTTTGTTTAGAACTGCACCAACTGACAGCTCCACCGTTTAATGTAAACACGTATCCGGTTTGCGATTTAGAATCGTCCGGATTAGTGTCAAAGCTTGCATCAACGTAACCTTTTACGGTGAGCTCTTTGTCACCTCCATATACGAGAAACATATCCTTAGTCCTTTTCAGGTATTTCAGGATGTTCTTGACCGCTGTCCAGTGATCCACTCCTGGATTACTTTGGTACCTCCCTGCTAAACTTATAGCAAGGCACACATCAGGTCTGGTACACAGCATTGCATACATGATAGAGCCTATGGCTGATGCATAGGGAACATCTTTCATATTCTCTCTATCTTCTGCAGTGGTCGGGCATTGAGTCTTACTCAACTTCACACCTTGTAACACAGGCAAGAATCCTTTCTTTGCTTGATCCATTTTGAATTTCTTCAAAATCTTGTCAAGGTATGTGCTTTGTGAAAGTCCAATTAAGCATCTTGATCTATCTCTATAGATCTTAATGCCTAATATGTAAGCAGCTTCACCGAGGTCTTTCATTGAAAAACTTTTATTCAAGTATCCCTTTATGTTATCCAGAAATTCTATATCATTTCCAATCAGCAATATGTCATCCACATATAATATTAGAAATGCTACAGAGCTCCCATTCACTTTCTTGTAAATACAGGCTTCTCCGAAAGTCTGTATAAAACCAAATGCTTTGATCACACTATCAAAGCGTTTATTCCAACTCCGAGAGGCTTGCACCAGTCCATAAATGGATCGCTGGAGCTTGCACACTTTGTTAGCTCCCTTTGGATCGACAAAACCTTCCGGTTGCATCATATACAACTCTTCTTCCAGAAATCCATTCAGGAATGCAGTTTTGACATCCATCTGCCAAATTTCATAATCATAAAATGCGGCAATCGCTAACATGATTCGGACAGACTTAAGCATCGCTACGGGTGAGAAAGTCTCATCGTTTGAACTTGTCGAAAACCTTTCGCGACGAGTTGAGCTTTGTAGACAGTAACATTACCGTCAGCGTCAGTCTTCTTCTTGAAGATCCATTTATTCTCAATTGCTTGCCGATCATCGGGCAAGTCAACCAAAGTCCATACTTTGTTCTCATACATGGATCCCATCTCAGATTTCATGGCTTCAAGCCACTTTGCGGAATATGGGCTCACCATCGCTTCTTCATAGTTCGTAGGTTCATCATGATCTAGTAGCATGACTTCCAGAACTGGATTACCGTACCACTCTGGTGCGGATCTTACTCTGGTTGATCTACGAGGTTCAGTAGTATCTTGTTCTGAAGTTTCATGATCATTATCATTAACTTCCTCACTTATTGGTGTAGGTGTCGCAGAAACAGTTTTCTGTGATGTACTACTTTCCAACAAGGGAGCAGGTACAGTTACCTCGTCAAGTTCTACTTTCCTCCCACTCACTTCTTTCGAGAGAAACTCCTTCTCAAGAAAGTTTCCAAATTTAGCAACAAAAGTTTTGCCTTCGGATCTGTGATAGAAGGTGTATCCAATAGTTTCCTTTGGATATCCTATGAAGACACATTTCTCCGATTTGGGTTCGAGCTTATCAGGTTGAAGCTTTTTCACATAAGCATCGCAGCCCCAAACTTTCAGAAACGACAACTTTGGTTTCTTGCCAAACCATAGTTCATAAGGCGTCGTCTCAACGGATTTTGATGGTGCCCTGTTTAACGTGAATGCGGCCGTCTCTAGAGCGTATCCCCAAAATGATAGCGGTAAATCAGTAAGAGACATCATAGATCGCACCATATCTAGTAAAGTACGATTACGACGTTCGGACACACCATTACGCTGTGGTGTTCCGGGTGGCGTGAGTTGCGAAACTATTCCACAATTTTTCAAATGTACACCAAACTCGTAACTCAAATATTCTCCTCCACGATCAGATCGTAGAAACTTTATTTTCTTGTTACGATGATTTTCCACTTCACTCTGAAATTCTTTGAACCTTTCAAATGTTTCAGACTTATGTTTCATTAAGTAGATATAACCATATCTGCTTAAATCATCTGTGAAGGTGAGAAAATAACGATATCCACCACGAGCCTCAATATTCATCGGGCCACATACATCTGTATGTATGATTTCCAACAAATTTGTTGCTCTCTCCATAGTACCAGAGAACGGTGTTTTAGTCATCTTGCCCATGAGGCACGGTTCGCAAGTACCAAGCGATTCATAATCAAGTGGTTCCAAAAGTCCATCAGTATGGAGTTTCTTCATGCGCTTTACACTGATATGACCTAAACGGCAGTGCCACAAATAAGTTGCACCATCATTATCAACTCTGCATCTTTTGGCTTCAACATTATGAATATGTGTATCACTACTCTCGAGATTCAATAAGAATAGACCACTCTTCAAGGGTGCGTGACCATAAAAGATATTACTCATATAAATAGAACAACCATTATTCTCTGATTTAAATGAATAACCGTCTCGCATCAAGCAAGATCCAGATATAATGTTCATGCTTAATGCTGGCACTAAATAACAATTATTTAGGTCTAATATTAATCCCGAAGGTAGATGTAGAGGTAGCGTGCCGACCGCGATCACATCGACTTTGGAACCGTTTCCCACGCGCATCGTCACCTCGTCCTTAGCCAATCTTCGCTTAATCCATAGCCCCTGTTTCGAGTTGCAAATATTAGCAACAGAACCAATATCAAATACCCAGGTGCTACTGCGAGCATTAGTAAGGTACACATCAATAACATGTATATCACATATACCTTTGTTCACCTTGCCATCCTTCTTATCCGCCAAATACTTGAGGCAGTTCCGCTTCCAGTGACCAGTCTGCTTGCAGTAGAAGCACTCAGTTTCAGGCTTAGGTCCAGACTTGGGTTTCTTCTCTTGAGCAGCAACTGTCTTGCTGTTCTTCTTGAAGTTCCCCTTCTTCTTTCCTTTGCCCTTTTTCTTGAAACTAGTGGTCTTGTTGACCATCAACACTTGATGCTCTTTCTTGATTTCTACCTCCGCAGCTTTCAGCATCGCGGAGAGCTCGGGAATAGTCTTGTTCATCCCTTGCATATTATAGTTCATCACGAAGCTCTTGTAGCTTGGTGGCAGTGATTGGAGAATTCTGTCAATGACGCAATCATCTGGGAGATTAACTCCCAATTGAATCAAGTGATTATTATACCCAGACATTTTGAGTATATGCTCACTGACAGAACTGTTCTCCTCCATCTTGCAGCTATAGAACTTATTGGAGACTTCATATCTCTCAATCCAGGCATTTGCTTGAAATATCAACTTCAACTCCTGGAACATCTCATATGCTCCATGACGTTCAAAACGTCGTTGAAGTCCCGATTCTAAGCCGTAAAGCATGGCACACTGAACTATCGAGTAGTCATCAGCTTTGCTCTGCCAGACGTTCATAACATCTGGTGTTGCTCCAGCAGCAGGCCTGGCACCCAGCGGTGCTTCCAGGACGTAATTCTTCTGTGCAGCAATGAGGATAATCCTCAAGTTACGGACCCAGTCCGTGTAATTGCTACCATCATCTTTCAACTTTGCTTTCTCAAGGAACGCATTAAAACTCAACAGAAAAACAGCACGAGCCATCTATCTACAATCAACATAAACAAGCAAGATACTATCAGGTACTAAGTTCATGATAAATTTAAGTTCAATTAATCATATTACTTAAGAACTCCCACTTAGATAGACATCCCTCTAATCCTCTAAGTGATCACGTGATCCAAATCAACTAAACCATGTCCGGTCATCACGTGAGATGGAGTAGTTTCATCGGTGAACATCATTATGTTGATCATATCTACTATATGATTCACGCTCGACCTTTCGGTCTCCGTGTTCCGAGGCCATATATGTATATGCTTGGCTCGTCAAGTATAACCTGAGTATTCCGCGTGTGCAACTGTTTTGCACCCGTTGTATTTGAACGTAGAGCCTATCACACCCGATCATCACGTGGTGTCTCAGCACGAAGAACTTTCGCAACGGTGCATACTCAGGGAGAACACTTCTTGATAATTTAGTGAGAGATCATCTTATAATGCTATCGTCAATCAAAGCAAGATAAGATGCATAAAAAGATAAACATCACATGCAATCAATATAAGTGATATGATATGGCCATCATCATCTTGTGCCTGTGATCTCCATCTCCGAAGCACCGTCATGATCACCATCGTCACCGGCGCGACACCTTGATCTCCATCGTAGCATCGTTGTCGTCTCGCCAATCTTATGCTTCTACGACTATCACTACCGCTTAGTAATAAAGTAAAGCATTACATCGCGATTGCATTGCATACAATAAAGCGACAACCATATGGCTCCTGCCAGTTGCCGATAACTCGGTTACAAAACATGATCATCTCATACAATAAAATTTAGCATCATGCCTTGACCATATCACATCACAGCATGCCCTGCAAAAACAAGTTAGACGTCCTCTACTTTGTTGTTGCAAGTTTTACGTGGCTGCTACGGGCTTTAAGCAAGAACCAATCTCACCTACGCATCAAAACCACAACGATAGTTTGTCAAATAGACTCCGTTTTAACCTTCACAAGGACCGGGCGTAGCCATACTTGGTTCAACTAAAGTTGGAGAGACAGTCGCCCGCAAGCCATCTATGTGCAAAGCACGTCGAGGGAACCGGTCTCGCGTAAGCGTACGCGTAAGGTTGGTCTGGGTCGTCTCGTCCAACAATACCGCCGAACCAAAGTATGACATGCTGGTAGGCAGTATGACTTGTATCGTCCACAACTCACTTGTGTTCTACTCGTGCATATAACATCAACATAAATAACCTAGGCTCGGATGCCACTTTTGGGTTTCGTAGTAATTTCAAAAAAATTCCTACGCACACGCAAGATCATGTGATGCATAGCAACGAGGGGGAGAGTGTCGTCTACGTACCCAACGCAGACCGACTGCGAAAGCGCTGACACGATGTAGTGAGGATAGTCGTACGTCTTCACGATCCAACCGATCAAGCACACGAAACTACGGCACCTCCGAGTTCGAGCACACGTTCAGCTCGATGACGATCCCCGGACTCCGATCCAGCAAAGTGTCGGGGAAGAGTTCCGTCAGCACGACGGCGTGGTGACGATCTTGATGTACTACAGCAGCAGGGCTTCGCCTAAACTCGCTACAGTATTATCGAGGTATATGGTGGCAGGGGGCACCGCACACGGCTAAGGAATAGATCACGTGGATCAACTTGTGTGTCTAGAGGTGCCCTCTCCGTATATAAAGGAGTAGAGGGGGGAGGCTGGCCGGCCAAGGAGGAGGGCGCAGGAGAGTCCTACTCCCTCTGGGAGTAGGATTCCCCCCCCAATCCTAGTTGGAATAGGATTCGCGGAGGGGGAAAAGAGGAGGAGGGGGCCGGCCACCTCTCCTAGTCCTAATAGGACTAGGGGAAGGGGGAGGCACGCAGCCCATCTAGGGCAGCCCCTTCTCTTTTCCACTAAGGCCCACTATGGCCCATATAGCTCCCCGGGGGGTTCCGGTACCTCCCGGTACTCCGGTAAAATCCCGATTTCACCCGGAACACTTCCGATATCCAAACATAGGCTTCCAATATATCAATCTTTATGTCTCGACCATTTCGAGACTCCTCGTCATGTCCGTGATCACATCCGGGACTCCGAACAACCTTCGGTACATCAAAACATAAACTCATAATATAACTGTCATCGTAACCTTAAGCGTGCGGACCCTACGGGTTCGAGACCAATGTAGACATGACCGAGACACGTCTCCGGTCAATAACCAATAGCGGGAACCTGGATGCCATATTGGCTCCTACATATTCTACGAAGATCTTTATCGGTCAGACCGCATAACAACATACGTTGTTCCCTTTGTCATCGGTATGTTACTTGCCCGAGATTCGATCGTCGGTATCCAATACCTAGTTCAATCTCGTTACCGGCAAGTCTCTTTACTCGTTCCGTAATACATCATCTCACAACTAACATATTAGTTGTAATGCTTGCAAGGCTTATGTGATGTGTATTACCGAGAGGGCCCAGAGATACCTCTCCGACAATCGGAGTGACAAATCCTAATCTCGAAATACGCCAACCCAACATCTACCTTTGGAGACACCTGTAATGCTCCTTTATAATCACCCAGTTACGTTGTGACGTTTGGTAGCACCCAAAGTGTTCCTCCGGCAAACGGGAGTTGCATAATCTCATAGTCATAGGAACATGTATAAGTCATGAAGAAAGCAATAGCAACATACTAAACGATCGGGTGCTAAGCTAATGGAATGGGTCATGTCAATCAGATCATTCAACTAATGATGTGACCTCGTTAATCAAATAACAACTCATTGTTCATGGTTAGGAAACATAACCATCTTTGATTAAACCATCTTTGATTAACGAGCTAGTCAAGTAGAGGCATACTAGTGACACTTTGTTTGTCTATGTATTCACACATGTATTATGTTTCCGGTTAATACAATTCTAGCATGAATAATAAACATTTATCATGATTATAAGGAAATAAATAATAACTTTATTATTGCCTCTAGGGCATATTTCCTTCAGTATCACTATCTCACTAGTTCCTTTGTGAGGAGGCAAAAGAAAGATATGTTATTACTAGAGAGGAGGCAGATGAGTACGAGAGGAGGGCGGAGGCCGCTCGTCGCCACGCTGCAGCTCAGGAGGCGATAGCCGCTGCATCGCAGTATGACCCCAACTATTACTATGGATATCCGCCAGGCCAGCCGTGGCCATAGACCAACTTAGGCCAAAAGCCTAAGCTTGGGGGAGTACGTATTTCCCACCGACATTACATTCATGTTCACACACTCATTGCTAGATGTCGGTGCTCATACTTTTTCATTGTATCATCCATGCTAGTTTATTTCCCTTTTTATGCTTTCTTCTTGTGTGCTTTATAAAACCTTAAGAAAAACCAAAAAAAATTAGTTGTAGCTTTTAATTAGTTTACTTTCCATGCTTGTAGTAGTAATTAAAAAGAAAACCCCAAAAGATTTCCTGTTCTTCTTTTGCTTGTTGGGAGCTTTCCCATGTAAATAGTTTTATTTCTTTTCTTTTCTTTGGGGGTCGATAGGAGAAGACCATAATTAAATTGTTGAAGCGGCTCTTATATGCATTATTGTTGATATGACAAAAGAGCCCATATTGCCTTGTCTTCTCCTGTTTATTGAATGCTTGCAGATTCCAGCTTAGTCCAATGCATGTGCACTCTTATTATTATCCACATCATTGGGTCGTGCAAGTGAAAGGCAATAACGATGATTATATGATGGACTAACTGAGATGAGAAAAGCTGGTATGAACTCAACCTCTCTTGTTTTTGTGAATATGATTAGTTCATCGTTCCTGATTCAGCCTATTATGAATAAACATGTTTGCAATGACAACTAGAGATCATAGTTTCTTGTGCCATGCTTGATTAGCTAGGAGCTTATAATGGTTCACCTTGCATGCCAACATGCTATTAAAATGGTTGTGATGTGGTATGATAGGGTGGTATCCTCCTCTGAATTATTTAAGTGACTTGACTTGGCACATGTTCATGCATGTAGTTGAAACAAAATCAGCATAGCCTTCACGATATTTATGTTCATGGTGGATTATATCCTACTCATGCTTGCATTCGGTGTTGATTAATTTTAATGCATGTTCATGACTGTTGTCGCTCTCTAGCTGGTCGCTTCCCAGTCTTTTGCTAGCCTTCACCTGTACTAAGCGGGAATACTGCTTGTGCATCCAATTCCATAAACCCCAAAGTTGTTCCATATGGGTCCATCATACTTACCTATATACGGTATCTACCTGCCGTTCCAAGTAAATTTGTATGTGCCAAACTCTAAACCTTCAAATAAATATCATGTTTTGTATGCTCGAATAGCTCATGTGTCAACTAGGGTTGTCCGTATGTTCCATGTTAGACGGGTTATTCTCAAGAGGAGTGGACTCCACTCCTCACTCACGAGAAAGTGGCTGGTCACCGGGATGCCCAGTCTCATGCTTTATGCAAACTAAATCAAAATAATTGCAAACAAAACTCCCCCTGGGACTCCTGTTAGTTGGAGGCACTCGTTGTTTCGAGAAAGCCATGGATTGATGCTTGTTGGTGGAGGGGGAGTATAAACTTTACCATTCTGTTTGGGAACCGCCTATAATGTGTGTAGCATGGAAGATATCGCCATCTCTTGGTTGTTATGTTGACAATGAAAGTATACCGCTCAAAATATTATTCACCTCTATTTGAAAATTGAGCTCTGGCACCTCTACAAATCCCTGCTTCCCTCTGCGAAGGGCCTATCTATTTACTTTCATGTTGAGACATCATCCTCTTATTAAAAAGCACCAGTTAGAGAGCACCGCTGTCATTTGCATTCATTACTGTTAGTTTACATTGAGTATGACTTGACTGGATCTCTTTTACCATGAATTACAATGTCTAGTCAGTCCCTGATCTTTAAAGGTGCTCTGCATTTATGTTTTGCGGTCTCAGAAAGGGCTAGCGAGATACCATCTTGTTATATCATATTATGATTGTTTTGAGAAAGTGTTGTCATCCGAGATTTATTATTATTGCTCGCTAGTTGATTATGCCATTGATATGAGTAAACACGAGACCTATGTGTTATTGTGAATATGGTTAGTTCATAATCTTTGCTGAAAACTTGAATGCTGGCTTTACATATTTACAACAACAAGAGCAAACAGAGTTTGTAAAAGTTTTTCTTTATCACTTTCAGTTTATCAACTGAATTGCTTGAGGATAAGCAAAGGTTTAAGCTTGGGGGAGTTGATATGTCTCCTTCGTATCTACTTTTCCAAACACTTTTGCCCTTGTTTTGGACTCTAACTTGCATGATTTGAATGAAACTAACCAGGACTGACGCTGTTTTCAGCAGAATTACCATGGTGTTATTTATGTGCAGAAACAAAAATTCTCGGAATGACCTAAAACTTCACGGAACATCTTTTCGTAAATAATAAAAAAGCCTTGCAAAAGATGAAGACCAGGGGGGCCACACCCTAGCCACGAGGGTGGGGGCGCGCCTGCCCCCCTAGGGCGCGCCCCCTACCTCGTGGGCCCCCTGGAGCTCCTCCGACCTCAACTCCAACTCTATATATTTGTTTTCGTGGAGAAAAAAAATCAGAGAGAAGGATTCATCGCGTTTTATGATACAGAGCCGCTGCCAAGCCCTAAAACCTCTCGGGAGGGCTGATCTAGAGTCCGTTCGGGGCTCCGGAGAGGGGAATCCGTCGCCATCGTCATCATCAACCTTCCTCCATCACCAATTTCATGATTCTCACCGCCGTGCGTGAGTAATTCCATCGTAGGCTTGCTGGACGGTGATGGGTTGGATGAGATTTATCATGTAATCGAGTTAGTTTTGTTAGGGTTTGATCCCTAGTATCCACTATGTTCTGAGATTGATGTTGCTATGACTTTGCTATGCTTAATGCTTGTCACTAGGGCCCGAGTGCCATCATTTCAGATCTGAACCTACTATGTTTTCATCAATTATGAGAGTTCTTGATCCTATCTTGCAAGTCTATAGTCACCTATTATGTGTTATGATCCGTTAACCCCGAAGTGACAATAATTGGGATACTTACCGGTGATGACCGTAGTTTGAGGAGTTCATGTATTCACTATGTGTTAATGCTTTGGTCCGGTACTCTATTAAAAGGAGGCCTTAATATCCCTTAGTTTCCGCTAGGACCCCGCTGCCACACGAGGGTAGGACAAAAGATGTCATGCTAGTTCTTTTCCATAAGCACGTATGACTATATTCGGAATACATGCCTACATTACATTGATGAATTGGAGCTACTTATGTGTCACCCTAGGTTATGACTCTTACATGATGAACCGCATCCGGCATAATTCTCTATCACCGATCCATTGCCTACGAGCTTTCCATATATTGTTCTTCGTTTATTTACTTTTCCGTTGCTATTGCTATCATCACTACAAAATACAAAATATTACTTTTGCTATCATTACCTTTTGCTACCGTTACCACTACTATGATATTACTTTGCTACTAAATACTTTGCTGCAGATATTAAGTTTTCAGGTGTGGTTCAATTGACAACTCAGCTGCTAATACTTGAGAATATTCTTTGGCTCCCCTTGTGTCGAATCAATAAATTTGGGTTAAATACTCTACCCTCGAAAACTCTTGCGATCCCCTACACTTGTGGGTTATCACTACCATGGCAAATTATCTTATTTCTTTAACCATATAATTTTTTATAGATACACTGGCAATTATTGAACATGTGGCAAATTTCTCTTTTGTAGCATGATAAATTCCTAAATTTGTCGTGATGCTAGAGAACAAGTTGCCTAAAAAATTATGTGCCTGCGAAAAAATCCTAAATTTTCCATCTTTTTTAAAAGAACAAAATTCTTCAAAATTTGCCATGATGTGCATTGTTTTCAAGAGTGCCATGCTTTATAGAAAAAAACATTAATTACCATGCGAGCATTGCAAAAATTGCCATGTGAATACTACAAATAATTATCAGTGTGTGCTCTTTTAGGAAAATAGCAAAATGTAATTCTGAAATTTGCCGTGTGAGTATTAGAAAAATTGTCATTAGAATTTTTGCCATGTTTTTTTAGGAACCAAAATGTTCCAAACTTGCCATTTTAAGAACAATAGGCTCGTCGGTCGTTTCGATCGCGCTAGATCCCGTCATACATTAAAACTTGTAGAAGATTTATGACACGTTCTTATTTACTTATTTTTGTGGGGAAACTTTTGGTCTATTTATCAACTGTCAAGGTAGTACAAAGAATATCAAAAGTAAAAATTACATCCAGGTCCATAGACCACCTAGCAACGACTACAAGCACTAGAGCAAGCCGAAGGCGCACCACCATCATCTCCACGCCATCACCGCAGTCGGGCAAATCTTGTTGTAGTAGATAGCCGGGAAGTCATCATGCTAAGGCCCTAGTGGACCAACACAGTAGGGAAGCAACCGCATCCAATTATACCTGGCCAAACCTCGGTCCGAACCGGGCTTCGGGCCGGCCTAGCCAAGCCCGAGACAAAAAACCCAGGCCCTGGCCTGGCCGGGCCGTCGGGCCTGGTTTTTAGGCCCGAGCCCAGCCCAAACACATAAAAGCCCGGTGGGCCTCGGGCCTCAGGCCAGGCCCCTTCAGGAAATCGCAAAATCGACGGGCCTGGGCCCAGACCAGCCCGGCCATCGGGCTCAAAATCTAGGCCGAAGCCCGGCCTGGGAGAAGCGTCGGGCCGGGCCGGGTCGGGCTTTTTCAGGCCAGGTCGGGCCGGGCTTCCCATGGGCAGGACTACACCCAATGAAAAGAAGCGTAGATCGAAAGGACCCAACCCTAGACACACAAACATAGACGATCAAAGACTATATCCAAGCGGATCTACTGGAGACAAACGCCGGACGAAACTTTTATTTTTACGAGCATGGCAATTTTTATTATCTGGATTATTTGTAGTAGGTGTGTCAACATAGAATAATCCTGGTGTTTCCAGTCATGTGCCAATGTTGATCATCTCTCCCTGTACGCCTAAGGCCTTGTACAAAGCAACATGCTTAAAAAATAAATTAGTTTTTCTTTAGAAACCGATGCTTATTTATAGAGTATAGACGCTTAATTAGACACCTTTCATGTAGAAATAAGCATTGGTGCTCAAGTAAAACTCATTTTATCTTACTAAGCATCTACCTATGAGCATCTACAGTCGGATACATCATATCCGGACCCTAAAACAGACAGTGAATGGTAGGGATGAAAATGAAGTGGAAAGTTTCCGCTTTTCCGGAGGAAAAATGGAAACTGAGAGGAAATATGAAAACGGAAACGGAAATTTGCAAAACGGAAATGGAAGTGGAATTTTTTATGCGAAAACAGAAACAAAAACGGAACGGTGTTTTCCGGTGGAACAGACGCGGAAACGGAACTTTCCGTTTCTGTGAATATGGAATTTCCGTTTCTACTATAGGCTCATGGATGCTTTGCAGCCCAATTACCAAACAACACACAATGACACAATGAGCAGACTGGATCATTTGAGGACCAACTTTTACTTCCACACACATTCTCAACTAGACACAATACAGAATTGTCATGCATGCACTATTACAATACTACCCTATGTTACCAACACAACCATATTATCATGTAGGCATGTTAAAAATTTCTTAAATTTCTTTGTTTTTTGTGTGTATTTCTCTATGATTCAAGGGGGTTTTAAGTTCTGGTCAACACATCGTTCTGTTTTCGTGTCCGCTCTGTATTCGCTCCGTGTCTGTTTTCGGTAGTATTTGTTTCCGTATTAATTTCCGGGGTTTCCGTATTCATTTCCGCTTCTGCAAAAAATATGAAAACAAATATGATAGCACTCAGTTCCATCCGTTTCCGCTCCGTTTTCATCCCTAGTGCATGGTCACACCTCAAATTTTCGTTTTCACACAATCGGCGCCTCATTTAGCACACCGCAAATTCATACAACGACATACATCATAAACTAGAACATAGCAATCTCAAGAGGTCTCAAGAAATCATAAACTAGAACTACGCTTACATCGTTAACTATGCATTTGGGTGAAACCAAATATCCCTATTGTAATTCAATCATTTTCATCATGTAATATGAAAATGTTCATCATGCGTTACGACTTTTTATGGTTACATGAACATTATCTAAATGTGTGATACTTTTTAAAAAGTGTTCATCGTGTATTAAAAATGTGCATCGGAAAATTTTAAACTAAACCTCGTGTATTCTATAAATTCATTGTGTTTTTCAAAATTATTTGTAGTGTAATTCTAAACCTTTTACCATATATTGAAAAGCATTCATTGTGTATTAAAACATGTATTTTAAAAAGATTCACCATGTATTTAAATGTGCATGATTTATCTCTTTAATAACATTGTACTACTAAAATTATTCATTGTGCATTTAAAAATAATCATCATGCATTAAAAAATGTTCCCCGTGTATTATAATGTGCTCGTCCATGTATCATAAAATGTTTGTATTTTGCCAAGAAAGAAACGGAAAAGGCAAAAAAGACAAATGTTCATCACATGTTTAAAAAATGATCATGGTGTATCAAACAAAATTCAATGTATGTCTTACAAAATGTTCACTCGCATTTAGAGTATGTTTGCTATATTTTTGGGGGAAAAAGTGCGTTCAAACATTTTGACCATGTATTTTGAAAATGTCGGCGTGTATCCTATGAAATGTTCCAACATTTCAAAAATATTCCTCATTTATTTAGAAACATATTTGACATGTCCTTCAAAAATCTTCTCTTCATATCCAATACCCATCTACAACCTAACCTGCAATGCAAATCCTGGTGTGTGTGCCGACATGTCTGCATCTGCCTCCAGCGGCAGCTCTGCTAGCCATGTCTCCGCCACTTTGAGCTCAAGTGCTCTTGCCGCCGGCGGTGTCCAGGCACACTATGTCCCCCGTGTTGGCTCTGCAACCGACGCAGGCGGCGGGAGCGGTGTATCGCATGGAGCCTGGATGCCCGATCGTTCTCTGCTTAAGGTACGTGCTGCTTGTACTTCCTCCATTTCTTTTTACTCCGTGTATAAGATTTGGTCAAAGTCAAACCACACAAAGTTTGATCAAATTTATATGGAAATATATGAACATCTAAAATACTAAAACTATATAGTATGAAAATACATTTCATGACACATTAGGTAATATTGATTTCGTATTGTGAATGTTGATATTTTTTAAGATAAAGTTAGTTAAACTTAACAAAGCTTAACTTTGACCAAACTTTATATGCAGACTAAAAAGAAACGGAGGGAATAGTTCAACTTGACAATCCACCGGCAAAGCGACCAAGGTTGCTGTCTAATCAGTCAGAAAGTCCAAAGAGGCAAAGCAAAGAAGCAATCAAAACCATACCATGGTGAGTCCTGTGTGCCCTCTTACCAGCACCCGCATCCATTTTCTTTTCTTTATTGCAGAACTGATTCCCCTCCCTCTGCTCTATGGAGAAGTCCCAAACTCTGAATTTTGCTATAGATCTAGGGTTCTGGGGTTTGCTGGCGGCGGGGCTGTGGGGTGGGGAGGGGTGGATGCCAGGAGGAAGAACAGAGGATGGTGAGAGGGGCGTGAAACAGCTGGCGGTGTTTTGCCTGAGAAACATAAATTAAAAATGGCCCGCTAAACATCCTAAAAAGAGCTGCTTGGCACAAGAGAATGAAACACGCCTGTTTATGAGCCACGGCCCGCGGCGCACAAATAAGGAAAATAATAAAAATACAAGAAGAACACAAATGAGAAAAAAAAACACGAAAAAATATATAATGATAAATCTCATTCAAATATAAATTACTTACAAAGCGTTTACATAGAAAAAGAAAGGTTAAAGCAGAACAAAAAATTAATATTTCTGCGGGTGAGAAGAAAGAAAAGATTGAAAGAGGAAAAAATATGATAATAACAAGAAAACAAAATGAAAATAAAAAACTTGCTTCGTTGCAGCTTCTCTCCCACATGCGTATAGCCCAGGACAAACAACAAAAAGTGAAGAAAAATACTAGCGTTGAAAAGCCATAGTAGTCATCACAAAGAAAAAAGAAATAAAAAAACTACCACACAAAGGCCCAGCAACATTGCTCACGTAACAAAACCGTCAACAGGAGCGTGAGACAACTGTATACGCACAAATCTCAGCACATTTAATCCAACGGGTATGAAGGTGACTGAGACCCAACTATTTCTCAGCTACTCCCTCTGTTCCAAAATAGATGACCCAGCTTTGGTACAAAACTGGGCCATCTATTTTAGATAAGAGGAAATAGCTTAGAACCAGCAAAACCGAAAAAGATAAGCCGAAAGCCGGGAACTCCTATGTGACGCATTCTGCGTCAACTAGGTGCGGCTTCGCACAGGAGCAGCTGACTGGCGGGCTTTGTGGGCCGCGAGGCGTGCGTTTCCCTGGTTTTGAACTGTTTCTACCGCTTCGTTGATTCTGCTTCGCGAAGCTGTTCCACTGATTGTTGTCCCTGCTGTTTTCCACTGTTTCTTCTGTTTCTACTGTTTCTTCTGTTTTCCTTGTATAAACTAAACAATGGTACAGTTTCAACTGTTTCCCAAAGAAACATGAAAGACAAAAACCTTGAATTTACTAAACAATGGTTGTAGGTTCCATTTTTATGAAACCAGGTGCTGTTCCTATTGATTCAACTAGTTTTTAATTATAAAAAAACATGAAATTTCATTTTACATTTATTACAAAGTGGTACTTCTAAAACTGTCATAAAAGTGGTAAGCTTACATCTTGATGAAATTGACTGATGATAGTATCACCAAGGCGTCATGAAAGACAAAAAAAAATGTACATGTCTTACTGCTCGTTTTCAAAACTGTTTCAGCTGTTTTCGGACATTGTTTACAGTTGAAAGTCTTGGAAGAAACTATCACTAGATCAGCAAGAGAAAAAAAAAAGATAGCTCTATCGTTAAGGAAACATTTTTCCCATGGAAGTATTCCTTTGAGTTGAATCTTGCAGTGCACTTCCCTTGAAGGTGACAGTATTAATGAGACCCTTGAGAATAGAAAGAAGAATTAGAAGAAACATATACGCGATTAGAAGAAATTAATTTCACTATTCGGTATGAAAGAACAGGCTCTAAGAAAATAACATCTCTTTTGTTTCCATAGGAGAGAAAAAAAATAGAGAACTTACATGTCTCTGCAGGAAAGAAGTTACTAACGGCAGCTGAAATTCATTGTCCTTGCATGTTACAATCTCAAAAAGAAATTTCTGACGTAGAGCTTGTAAATCATCCTACAGTATTTTAACATGTGAACAAATTTTTGGAATATTTTTTGACATAGATCTTGTAAATTTCATTGTTCACATATTTTTTGGAATATGTGATCAAATTTCGGAAACAGGAACAATTTTTTGAATTAGTAAAAAAAATAAACATGTGGAAAAAAATTTGAATATGTAAACAAATTTGGAAACATGACATTTTTTGAACATGTGAACAAATTTTATGAAAACCGAAAAGTTTGAATTTCCCAAACATTTTTCGGAAATTGAACATTTTTGGAGTTTGTGAACATTTTTATGAAGCATGAACGATTTTTGAATCTTGAGAACAAATTTGGAAGCGTGGATTATTTTTTGAAGCACGAACATTTTTTGAACCTTGAGAACAAATTTTGAAATGAAGAACAATTTTGAAAAATCCTGAACAAATTTGGAAGCATGAACAATTTTGTAAAGCACGAACATTTTTTGTTTCTTGAGAACATATTTTAAAATAGAGAACAATTTTGAAAAATTCCAAACAAATTTGGAAGTGCGAACATTTTTGAGAAACGCTATTTTTGAGAGAAAAAAAACATGAAGGTTGTATGAAACAGCGAACACTTTTAGAAATTGAGAACAAAATTTGTAAAAACTCAACAATTCGAAAAATGCAAACAATTTTAACACTTTTAGAAAATGAGAACAAAATTTGTAAAAACTCAACAATTCGAAAAATGCAAACAATTTTTGGAAATGGGAACATTTTTGTAAAGTCTCCCAAAACCCGAACATTTTTCAAATTCGAAAACAAATTTTGGATACTTGAACATTTTTTAAAACTTGGAACATTTTTTTAAACTCCCGAACAAAACTTGAACACATGAACAGTTTTTAAAACTTGCGTACATTTTTTCGAAACTCCCGAACAAAAATTGAAGCATGAACATCTTTTGCAATTTGCGAACAATTTTTTAAATGGAAACATTTATGGAAACTCGCAGAAAAATTGAAAACATGAACATTTTTTGAATTTGGTGAACAAATTTTGAAATTGGATTATTTTTTGAAACTCCCAAACATAACTTGAAACATGAACAAAAAGAAAATAAAAAGAAAAGAAAAAGGAATTGAAAGATGAAATAAAGAAACAGAAAAACGAAGAAAGAAAAAACTATAAAGAAAAAGCAAACAGAAAAAACCAGTGAAAACCCGGTTCAAGAACCTTCCAGAAGGTTCCCAAAACCGTTCAGGAACCCTCCAGAAGGTTCCCAAAACCGGGACGCTGTAGCGCCTGTGCTATCTCGTGACTGGGCCGGCCCGTCTTGATCGCTAGTCGCTCGCTTCTCTGTGCGAAGCCTCGACAACTGGACGTAGCGAGCGTCCAATAGGGTTTTCCCCGAAAGCCGTCGTTAGGGTTCCACGACGCCTCGGAGTACACGGCAGGCCCAAGCTGCGCCACGCATCACATGCACACGAGAGTTGAATGGCATGCTATGTCAATGGTCCGTGTAGCTCCTCGATTGGTCGAGCCATTTGCACGTAGACATATGGTCCGGCCGGTCCCTCTGGCTCAGCCGGCCTTGTCGCCCCGTCTACAATTAGTGCACTGCTAAATAACGACGACGTGCACCTGTTCACTGCCACTACAAGATGTTGTGGTGTGGATTATTCATCATCACAACGAAAAGAAAAAGGGCCCCGTACGTAGGTCCCATCAGCGTCCCATGCCGTGCATGCATGTCACCGACCGGCCGCGTGGTTATGCACGTACCCGGGCCGGGTGGCACACGATCGAGAGCGCGCGCGTCTATATAGCATGGCCGCCTCGCGGCTCCACTCTCCTCCACAAGCAAAAGCGCGCGCACAGACGAGGTTACGCAAACAGATTCTGCACACAGTTTGTTTGAGAGGGACAGACAGAGGAGGGAGATGATGAAGGTGGAGGTGGTGGAGTCGACGCTGGTGGCGCCCAGCGAGGAGACGCCGCGGCGGGCGCTGTGGCTCTCCAACCTCGACCTCGCCGTGCCCAAGACGCACACGCCGCTCGTCTACTACTACCCGGCCCCGGCCCCGACGCCCGACGGCGAAAACTTGGACTTCTTCTCGCCGGAGCGGCTCAAGGCAGCGCTGGCCAGGGCGCTGGTGCTCTTCTACCCGCTGGCCGGCCGGCTCGGGCGAGAGGGCGAGGGCGGGCGGCTGCAGATCGACTGCAATGGCGAGGGCGCGCTCTTCGTCGTCGCCAGGGCGCCGGACGTCGCCGGGGAGGACCTCTTCGGCAGCGGCTACGAGCCCTCGCCGGAGATCAGGCGCATGTTCGTGCCCTTCGTGCCCTCTGGCGACCCGCCGTGCCTCATGGCCATGTTCCAGGTTCAACTTTGTCTCTCACGCCAAACTATTTCATCGTCTGTCTTTACTTCTGCCGTCTTGGTCTTGTTTTTATGAAAATCGAATGTTCTATAGTAGTAGTAATTTATATTGACGAGGATGCCAAATTTACTTTGCAAGCACAACAATTTTTTGGCAAAAAATGAACCGAGACGGATTTGTCATCCTCGATGAACACAATTTGTCATGAAAAACGTTCGATTTTTCATGGCTAAAAATATGACGTCCTCTGGATATCTTGTAGCATAATGAGGTAGGAATCTTCTAGCTATACCTCTCTTGGATTGATCGATCGGTTTGGCCGGAGTTGGACAAGTGCAAATTCCGTCCACATAATGATGTGGAAAACCTGACCAATAATGGATTTGCACGATCGGCAGCCAGCTTAATTTTCTTCCCATGTTGCCTTCGGAAATGTCACATCATTGGGGTAATCGACCCTTCTACAGATAGATAGAGATTGGCAAGGGACGGCATATCCTTATCGATAAACACCAAACGTATATGGATAAAATATGAATGGAAGAACAACAGTGAGATCGACGTACCATCCACAAAATGATTGTGTCATGGTCAGTCTCTTGTCTCTTTTTCTTGTGAATCCCTCCGCGATGACGCATATCGCTCCTCGTGAATGAATAGATAAAAGAGAGCTACTAGCAAAGTTTGACATGTACATAGGCACATAGCCATTCTCAAAGAATCGAGATTAGCACCATGTGTGGGATGCGTGGCAAGCTAGGTAGCCAATCTCAAAACTCAAAACAAACAAATGCATTATTTTATTGTCAAATAGTGTGAAGAAAGCATAGTCGTAGTATCAATATTGGTGGGGTGCCTACGTATGACTCATCCCCAGTATAACAAACATCTCGATCGGGAATCAAGTTGCATGGATTTTTTATTTTTATTTTTTTAGGATTGTTGCGTGGATGTGATTGTGACGGCGCCGTTGATATCCGTGATTGTGGGCCGGACACGGTTTCCTCGCTCTAACTTCTTCTGAGGACAGCATTATTATTATTTTTGGCAAATTTGTAAGCAACACAAGGGCCTACTTGATGCTTCCATTACTGGACAATTAAGTAATGGCATCGCTTTCAAGTCATGCTAGATGATTCTCAACACTTGTCTGCTTGTTTTTAGAGTATATACCGCCGCATGGCAACAAGATGATATAATTGCAAAGAGTTTCATATCCGGCCTACGTTGCCAAAGATTCTAACATAGGTCGGCCGCCCCCACTAGAATATGTGGAAAAAAACCTTACGTATACATCATAATCAAAACCCAGAGATGTTTGACACGCCACGAGATTGATAAGAAAGGAGTTAATCCTAGGAAGAACTAGGGACATAATCGATGATTCTCAACACTTATCTAATACATAGAGATGAGGCTCAAACCTTGGCTGGCTATCCCACACCTCACATATGGTGCTATCCACTAGCCACCACTTCATCTAACCGGGTTTATTTGTCTCTATTGTATCTGGAGCAAAATCTTGACCATATTTGTTTAGATAAAATTTAAGTTATATGTAGCAAAAATAGTATCTCATTGGAAACTTATTTCGACTATGAATCCAACAACATATTTTTTTCTGACATATCACTTACATTTTGCTACTCAAATTTAATGTCAGAGTTTCACCCAAAATACAACGGGGACTAATGAACCGAACGCATAAAGTAAAACCCAAGCAAATACAGATTGGGGAACAGCCCACTGAGCAAACTTAGCTAATTAGATGATTTCGTGGCACAATTTTTAAAATGATAGTAGTCTGGAACCTTGATATTCCAATGGATGGGCAATGAATACTTCCATTTTTGAAAATTGTAGTTTTTCTTGATGGCCTTAGGGAAAGAAACTCAAGACATCCTTTTTAAATAATGCCGAAAAAATGATGTTATAGATACTACGGTTTATCGGTGGAACTGTTATATTTGTTGATTTCTTCATTGGCGACGGTTGTTGTTCTAGTGTGTTGTTTTTGTGGGGCCTAAGTACGATAATTTCCAACTGTCTACTACAACAAATTTGGCTTGGCTCTGGTGAGAGAGGAGCAATGACGGCGACACAAAGAATCGAGATTAGCACCATGTGTGGCATGTCGTGGCAAGCTATGTAGCTAATCTCAACCTCAAAACAAAACAAAACAAATGCATTATTTTATTGACTAATAATGTGAAGAAGCATAGTTGTAGTATCATATTCGTGGGGTGCCTACGTATGACTCATCCCCAGGATAACAAACATCTCAATCAACAATCTAGTTGCGTGGATGTGATCGTGACTGCGCCGTTGGTACTCGTGGTTGTGGGCCTGACACGGCTTCCTTGCTCTAACTTCTTCTGAGTACATCTTTTTTTGGCAAATTTCCAAGTAACACGAAGGCTTGCTTGCTGCTTGCATTATTGGATAAGTAATGACATCGCTTTCAAGTCATGATCAATGATTCTCAATACTTATCTGGTTGATTTTAGACTACACCGCCGCGTCACAACAAGATGATATTGTTGCAAATAGTTCATGTATGGCCTACCTAGCCAAAATGTCTACCATAGGTCGGCGGCAGCCCCCCATTAGAATATGGGAAGAAAACCCTTAGGTATACCTCATAATCCAAACACAGACATGTTTGACATGCTACAACTTGGATAAGAAAAGAGTTAATCCTAGGAAGTGGTAGAGTCATGATCGAAGATTCTCAACACTTATCTTGTACTCCCTCTGTAACTTTATATAAGATGTTTTTGACACTATTATAGTATTGGCGGCTCGTTGCAAGTGAGTAGATGGCGTCATAAGGGCTCCTTGTTTTAGCCGTTGAAGCAAAGACCCTATGCAGAGCCAATATGTACTTTTCTTTTCTTTTCTTAAAAAACAAATCATCCTTGCATGGCTAAATGGTCCAACAACAGTCTCTAACAGAATAAGGGGGAAAACCCCTCATTATGCCTCACAATAAAAACCCAAACACCTTTTACATGCTAGGAGGAGGCTAAAAATACAACTTGATCATAGGAAGAACTAGTGACCAAATTTAATAAATAGCAGAAGTGAGGCTCAAACCTTGGCCGGCTTGCACACCACTTCATATGTGGTGATAACTCTATCTGTCTAGCCTGCCACTTCATATATGGTGCTACCCACTAGGGGCGGAGACAGGACAGAGGCCCCTAGGGTTTGGGCGAAGGTGTTAGGCCCAAATCCATTGGTGATTATAGTGCTACCCACTAGCTAGTAAGACCCAGGTGGCTGCAAACCTGCACACCAACCCATTGAAGAAACTTAGATACTTAGACCTAGTTTGGAAGCATGGTTTTTTTAAAACCAAGTAATCTAAAATCTTGATATTCTAATGTACGGGCACTGAATAATTCTGTTTCTAAAAATCACGGCTTTTTCTCAATTGTTTTAGAATAAAGAGAACTTCTTGGCAAATATTGGCCAAACAAACATGGTATTATAGGCACCACAATTTGTGAAAATTGTTGTATTTTTTATCTTAAACTCATCAAAGTACTTAAAATCATGGTTAAAAAAAACATTCTCCTCCTCATATAACTAAAAAGCACCGAGCTATCAAATACTCCCTTCGTAAAGAAATATAAAAGCATTTAGATTATTAAAATAATGATCTAAATGTTATTATATTAGTTTACAGAGGGAGTAGCTTTTACCTGCAAGCAAGCGATTTTTGTAAAAGGAGCAATTCAAATACGACATACCGTCCCCATTATTGATAGCTTGTTGAATTTGAAGTGTACTAATGTGTGGATTGTTTGTGCATGGCAGGTGACGTTCCTCAAGTGCGGCGGCGTGGTGCTGGGCACGGGCATCCACCACGTGACCATGGACGGCATGGGCGCGTTCCACTTCATCCAGACATGGACGGGGCTCGCGCGGGGCCTCGCCCTCTCCGACGCTTGCCCGTCGCTGCCATTCCATGACCGGACGCTCCTCCGCGCGCGGTCACCGCCGCACCCCGAATTCGACCATCCCGTGTACTCGCCGGCGTACCTCAACGGCGCCCCACGGCCCTTCGTCACCCGCGTCTACTCCATCTCCCCAAAGCTCCTCACCGACCTCAAGTCCCGGTGCGCGCCCGGCGTGTCCACCTACGGCGCCGTGACGGCGCACCTCTGGCGGAGCATGTGCGTGGCGCGCGGGCTCGCCCCGGGCTCCGACACGCGCCTCCGCGTGCCGGCCAACATCCGGCACCGGCTGCGCCCGCAGCTCCCGCGCCAGTTCTTCGGCAACGCCATCGTGCGCGACCTCGTCAGCGTGAAGGTGGGCGACGTGCTGTCGCAGCCGCTGGGGTACGTGGCGGACATGATCCGGAAGGCGGTGGACCATGTCGACGACGCGTACACGCGGTCGGTGATCGACTACCTGGAGGTGGAGTCGGAGAAGGGCAGCCAGGCGGCGCGCGGGCAGCTGATGCCGGAGTCGGACCTGTGGGTGGTGAGCTGGCTGGGGATGCCCATGTACGACGCCGACTTCGGGTGGGGCGCGCCGCGGTTCGTGGCGCCGGCGCAGATGTTCGGCAGCGGCACGGCGTACGTGACGCAGCGCGGCGCCGACAGGGACGACGGCATCGCCGTGCTGTTCGCGCTGGAGCCCGAGTACCTGCAGTGCTTCCAGGACGTCTTCTACGGGGAGTGACAGGCAACTTTCTCCCTTCTTTGTGTGTGTTTGCCAGTGTGTATGAGTGTATCCACTGTCTAGCGTTTGCTGTTCAGATTTGGATTTGGTAGAATGCATGTGTACGTTGTACGTGTCAATGTGACATATGTCCGGCTTCCGACTGTTGTCTAGGGAAAATAACCCATAAAATGGTTGTATACAAACCTATCTTTTTTGCCTGGATAGCTGGATTTATGGAACCAAAATGGTTGTAGTAGTCATAGATGGAAAATAATCATGTACCACCTGGGTTGTACGCACTTGAAAATATGAGTAAATTACTACGAGATTTAATCCGAATAAACATAAGATAAATCATGACCACAACAGTAGAGATTAAACTAATCATGCGAACTAGCATAGCAGATGAACATATCACATCTAGGGCACATACTAGAAGCATGAATTCTACCACGATCTCGAACAGGAAGGATAGAATCACATACGGTGCAGCGGGTGCAGCACCGCCGACGTTGACGTTGTCGCCCATGTCGTCGAGGACGAGGTTGCCGAGGTCGGGGAAGAAGTCGTCGTTCGCGAAGTCGTCGCTGCCAGCAGTCGCGCGAGTGCGCTCCCCAAAAACCTGATCGCCCCTCTCCCGTACAGGATCACGAGAGGCGGGGTTCCGGAGGCCTGCTGTCCCTTCTCGCGGTGCACGCCGAAAGGAGGGATGGAGAAGACTTGCTTGGCGGCGCAATGATCTGGAACGGTGGTGAGAAACCATACGAAGCAGCGGCGGCTAGGGTAGACGTCTGCCTGACTATATAGTACGGGCCGGATAGGTCGTGGGAGTAAACCCCACGTCCGAGTCGTCACGATCCAAAAGAATCGGAAACGGTTCAGTAATTAACGCGTCCGTTAATTATTAATTAATGACTCATTAATTTTCCCATGCAACAAAAATATAGACAACGTGCATAGCTCTGTCCTCGGCTCGGCTCAATCCCGCAACCCGCGGCGCGGCGCGGCGTGACGAGACGTGGCGTGGCGAGGCGAGCGAGGAGGAGGAGCGTGCGTGTAGGTATCCTCTTCTCATGCTCATACAAGTGGTAGAAAAGCTCACCTTATAAAGAGGTACAACTCTCTCTCAATTTCCGGGGTGGGACTAAACTTTAGCCTCACTCACTCCACTCACATGTGTGCATGAATGGGCCAAGAGAATTTCAGAATTTTAGTTGGGCTTTGGGCCAAAGGCCTACTAGCAAAATTCCAACAATCCCCCACAAAGTCTCATTGGCACATCTCATCATTTAGTTTCAAAACATTGCTTTATATATCGGTGCTTAGTGGAGACTGTGAAGTTGAACTTCCACTTAGAAATTTATGCTACACTAGATCACAACTTGAATAGTGGACTATGCCTTGAACTACAAGTTTTCTGTGAAACTAGTTTCACACAAATTCTTGACCGATATTGGGCTGCCGCAAGGCTTCCCCGCGGGTGGAGCGTATACGTCATACTCCAGGGCCTTTCATGAATTTATTAGAGAACATCCAATTCTCACAGACTGCGACGTTAATAGTCAAATTCATATAGGTGTGTTCCTCAGAAGATGTTCTGCAGGACAACATCTCTGCTTACCCGAATAAGCCACTTGGAACACATTAAGATAAGTATCAACCTGCCATGCAGATCAGGAGAGTATTGCATCTTCACGGAGTGGGATAATTAATATAGGGATACTCTCCTCCCAGCTGACCAACAGCTTGTCTCCCACTTCTACTTCACGGGATCTCCGATCACATAGAGTGGTTTACCACTATGGACAACTCATGCGGTGGGTCTCAAACCCATCTCCATCGATGCATTATCTATCACATTACGTGATAGACCCTTTGTGAAGGGATCTGCCAAGTTTTTCGACGCTTGGATATAATCCAACGTAATAACTCCAGAGTTCCTTAATTTTCTGACAGATTTTAGTCTCCTCTTCACATGCCTTGAGGACTTCATATTGTCCTTAGAACTGTTTATCTTGACGATCACAGTTTGATTATCACAGTTCATCAGGATAGGGGGTATTGTTTTTTCAACCATAGGTAAGTCCATCAAGAGTTCACGAAGCCACTCTGCTTCAACAGTGGCAGTGTCTAATGCTGTGAGTTCTGCTTCCATAGTTGACCTCGTTAAGATGGTCTGCTTGCAAGACTTCCAGGAAACAGTGCCACCAGCAAGTGTAAAAACATAACCACTTGTGGCCTTAATCTCATCAGCATCAGATATCCAGTTTGAGTCACTATAACCCTCCAATACCCTTGGATACCCGGTGTAGTGAATCCCATAGCTCGTGGTGCCTTTCAAATAGAGAAATAACTCTCTCAAGCGCATGCCAATGATCATCTCCCGGTTTTGACACAAACTGACTCAGCTTGCTCACAGCAAAAGAGATGTCAGGCCTCGTGGCACTCGCCAAATACATAAGCGAGCCAATAATCTGAGAATACCACAGTTGATCTCTAGCAATCCGTCGATTCTTTCGAAGCAACACACTAGCATCATATGGAGTTGGAGAAGGCATGCAGTCGCTATACCCAAAACGACTCAAGACCTTTTCCACATAATGAGACTGAAGCAATGTGATCCCACCATTCTCATCTCTCAACAGCTTGATGTTTAAGATAACATCAGCTACTCCTAGATCCTTCATCTCAAACAGCGAGATAAGAAATCCTTAACCTCCTTGATTAAATCAAGTTTGGTTCCAAAGATCAATATGCCGTCGACATACAGACAAAGAATAACTCCTTCGCCCCCACCATAGCGATAGTACACGCACTTGTCACCATCGTTTACTACAAAGCCGGCAGCAGTTAATGTTCTTTCGAACTTCTCATGCCACTCCTTAGGAGCTTGTTTAAGGCCATATAAAGATTTTAATAACTTGCACACCTTTCCTTCTTGACCAGGTACTACAAAACCATCTGGCTGATCCATGTAAATTTCCTCCTTCAACTCTCCATTGAGGAAAGTCGTCTTAACGTCCATTTGATGAACGAGAAGACCATGTGAGGTAGCCAATGATAGTAGCACCCGAATTGTGGTCAGTCTAGCCACGGGTGAGTAAGTATCAAAGAAGTCTTCACCTTCTTTCTGGGTATAACCCTTGGCCACAAGCCGTGCCTTATACTTTTCAATCGTACCATCAGGTCTAAGTTTCTTCTTGAACACCCACTTACATCCTACAGGTTTGCACCCATAAGGACAGTCAGTGATCTCCCATGTACCGTTAGCTAAGATGGAATCCATCTCGCTATGTACAGCTTCCTTCCAGTAGTCAGCATCAGGAGATGCATAGGCTTCTGAAATAGTCATGTGTGTGTCATCCATGAGGTACACAATGAAATCATCACCAAAAGACTTTGCAGTCCTCTGTCTCTTACTCCTCATAGGAGTTCCATTGTTACCCTCAACAGGATTCTCAACGTGTTCTATCGCAATGGTGAGTTCAGGAATTACAGTGAATTCCTCACTAGATGAGTAGGTATCTCCTGATTTGATGAACTCGACATATCCTTCATAGGAAATATGTCCTCAAAGAAAGTTGCATCATTTGATTCCATAATTGTACCAACATGCATGTCGGATACCTCAGATTTTATTATCAAAAATCTATAGCCGATGCTATGAAAAGCATAGCCCAGAAGAACACAATCCATGGTTTTTGGTCCAAGCTTGCGCTTCTTGGGAATTGGTATATTGACTTTCGCCAAACAACCCCAAGTACGTAGGTAAGAGAGTTTCAACCTTTTCCTTTCCCATTCCTCAAATGGAGTCATGGTCTTATGCTTTGTGGGAACTCGGTTTAGGACATGACACGCAGTCATTAGCGCCTCCCCCCACCATTCCTTGGATAGACCCGAAGTGTCTAACATGGTGTTAACCATATCAGTTAGAGTTCGGTTCTTTCTTTCGGCTACCCCATTTGACTGGGGTGAGTAGGGAGGCGTCCTCTCATGGATTATACCATGTTCCGCACAAAACAGATCAAATTCATTGGAAAAATACTCTCCACCACGATCCGACCTAAGCCGTTTAATTTTTCGATCAAGTTGGTTCTCTGCCTCAGCTTTATAGTTTTTAAAGAAAGTCAAAGCCTCATCTTTTGGTTTTAGAAGATACACATAACAATATCTAGTGGAGTCATCAATCAACGTCATGAGGTATCTCTTTCCACCTTTTGTCAACACGCCATTCATCTCACAAAGATCAGAATGTATAAGCTCAAGTGGCGCCAAGTCTCTTGCCTCTGCAGTCTTATGGGACTTGCGAGGTTGCTTAGCTTGCACACATACTTGGCACTTGGAGCCTTTGACAGTAGAGATTTTCGGAATTAAATTCATATTGGCTAACCGCGTCATGCAACCAAAGTTAATATGACAGAGTCGTGAATGCCAAATATCAGATTCATTATTGTGGCAAACATTATTAATAACTTTAGTGCAAATATCTGACAAAGATAGGCGGAACAAGCCTCCGCACTCATAGCCTTTTCCAACAAATTGTCCACACTTAGAAATTACAACTTTATTGGATTTGAAAACCAACTTAAAACCATCTCGACATAAACGGGAACCGCTAACAAGATTTTTATTGATGGACGGCACATGATGAACGTTCTTCAGACGCACAGTCTTCCCCGAAGTAAACTTCAGATTGACCATACCAACACCTCGAACGATGGCATGTGACCCGTTCCCCATTAGCACGGGTGAAGTCCCTGTTGCCTGGTAAGAAGAAAACATGGAGGCATCAGCACAAACATGTACATTGGCACCGGTGTCAATTAACCAATCAGGGGATTGAAATACTGAAAGGATGGTAGGAAAAATACCGTACCCTGATTCCTTCATATCAATATCACCGATGACAACATTAGCGGACTTGCCGCTCTTCTCATGTTCGCGCTCCTCAAAGCGGTTAGGACACTTCGGAGCCCAGTGATTAGGATCACCGCAGACATGGCAAAGTCCCTTCCCCTTCTTATGAGAATTCTTCTTGAAGTTGGTAGAATGTGATGGCTTGTTCTTTGTATCAAACTTGCCTTTGCCCTGAATTTTGTTCTTATTGTTTTTGAACTTGTTGGGCTGGGAGTTCTTCTTCTGTACCATGTGGGCACTAGAACCTCCCTCAGCAACTCGAGCACGTGTGTCCTTTGCTCTCGCCTTCTCTTCAACATCAAGAGTACCAATGAGATCCGCAACGGAAAACTCCTGTCTCTTGTGTTTTAGGGAAGTAGCAAAATTGTTCCACGAAGGTGGAAGCTTGGCAATGATGCCTCCGGCAATAAATTTGTCCGGCAACACACACTTGAAGTACTCAAGTTCTTTTGCGAGCGACTGTATCTCATGAGCCTGCTGTACAACAGGGCGCTAATCAGTCATCTTGTAGTCATAAAATTGCTCCATGACGTACAACTCGTTGCCGGCGTCCGAGGCACCAAACTTGGCCTCAAGCGCAGCCCACATGTCCTTGCCGTTGTCAAACGACATATACGAATCCACAATGGAGTCATCAAGAACACTCAGAAGAGCGCCTTTAAAGAGGGTATCGATCTTCTCAAAAGCTTCCAGCTGTGCTGGATTAGGATCGCCCTCAGGCTTGCCCTTGGTGGCATCATAGCAGCCCATGGTCTGAAACCAGTAGACTGCTCTCGTGCGCCACCTCTTATATTGCGCCCCCTTAAAGGCAGGCGGCTTCAGATGCGCAGCAAAACCACTCGGAGTAAATTGCCTATAATCAGGTTTTTGGATTGTTGGAAATATGAGCAAATTACTACGAGATTTAATCCGAATAAACAGAAGATAAATCATGACCACAGCAGCAGCGATTAAACTAATCATGCGAACTAGCATAGCAGATGAACATATCACATCTAGGGCACATACTAGAAGCATGAATTCTACCACGATCTCGAACAGGAAGGATAGAATCACATACGATGCAGCGGGTGCAGCACCGCCGGCGTTGACGTTGTCGCCCATGTCGTCGAGGACGAGGTTGCCGAGGTCGGGGAAGAAGTCGTCGTTCACGAAGTCGTCGCTGCCAGCAGTCGCGCGAGTGCGCTCCCCAAAAACCTGATCGCCCCTCTCCCGTACAGGATCACGAGAGGTGGGGTTCCGGATGTTGGAAATATGCCCTAGAGGCAATAATAAAAGGATTATTATTATATTTCCTTGTTCATGATAATTGTCTTTTATTCATGCTATAATTGTGTTATCCGGAAATCGTAATACATGTGTGAATAATAGACACCAACATGTCCCTAGTAAGCCTCTAGTTGACTAGCTCGTTGATCAACAGATAGTCATGGTTTCCTGACTATGGACATTGGATGTCATTGATAACGAGATCACATCATTGGGAGAATGATGTGATGGACAAGACCCAATCCTAAACATAAAATAAGATCGTATAGTTCGTTTGCTAGAGTTTTTCCAATGTCAAGTATCTTTTCCTTAGACCATGAGATCGTGTAACTCCCGGATACCGTAGGAGTGCTTTGGGTGTACCAAAGGCCATGTCTGCACATGCTAGGCTCGTCAAGTCAACCTAAGTGTTTGCATGTGTAAATCTGTCTTACACCCGTTGTATGTGAACGTTGGAATCTATCACACCCGATCATCACGTGGTGCTTCGAAACAACGAACTGTCGCAACGGTGCACAGTTAGGGGAAACACTTTCTTGAAATTATTATGAGGGATCATCTTATTTACTACCATCGTTCTAAGCAAACAAGATGCAAAAACATGATAAACATCACATGCAATCAAATAATAATAGTGACATGATATGGCCAATATCACATAGCTCCTTTGATCTCCATCTTGGGGCTCCATGATCATCTTGTCACCGGCATGACACCATGATCTCCATCATCGTGTCTCCATGAAGTTGCTCGCCAACTATTACTTCTACTACTATGGCTAACGCGTTTAGCAATAAAGTAAAGTAATTTACATGGCGTTTCTCAATTACACGCAGGTCATACAAAAAATAAAGACAACTCCTATGGCTCCTGCCGGTTGTCATACTCATCGACATGCAAGTCGTGATTCCTATTACAATAGCATGAACATCTCATACATCACATATATATCATTCATCATTCATCACAACTTTGGCCATATCATATCACAAAGCACTTGCTGCAAAAACAAGTTAGACGTCCTCTAATTGTTGTTGCAAGTTTTACGTGGCTGAAAAAGGGTTCTAGCAAGAACGTTTTCTTACCTACGTTAAAGCCACAACGTGATTTGTCAACTTCTATTTACCCTTCATAAGGACCCTTTTCATCGAATCCGCTCCAACTAAAGTGGGAGAGACAGACACCCGCCAGCCACCTTATGCAACTAGTGCATGTCAGTCGGTGGAACCGGTCTCACGTAAGCGTACGTGTAAGGTTGGTCCGGGCCACTTCATCCCACAATACCGTTGAAGCAAGATAAGACTAGTAGCGGCAAGAAAGTTGACAACATCAACGCCCACAACAAATTGTGTTCTACTCGTGCAAGAGAACTACGCATAGACCTAGCTCATGATGCCACTGTTGGGGAACGTTGCAGAAAACAAAAATTTTCCTACGGTTTCACCAAGATCCATCTATGAGTTCATCTAGCAACGAGTGATTGGATTGCATCTACATACCTTTGTAGATCACGCGCAGAAGCGTTCAAAGAACGGGGATGAGGAAGGCGTACTCGACGTGATCCAAATCACCGGAGATCCTAGCGCCGAACGGACGGCACCTCCGCGTTCAACACACGTACGGTCAGCGTAACGTCTCCTCCTTCTTGATCTAGCAAGGGGAAGGAGAGGTTGAGGAAGATGGCTCCAGCAGCAGCACGACGGCGTGGTGGTGATGGAGCTGCAGTACTCCGGCAGGGCTTCGCCAAGCACTATGGAGGAGGAGGAGGTGTTGGAGAGGGAGAGGGAGGCACCAAAGGCGTGGATTGAGAGGCCCTCCTTCCCCCACTATATATAGGGAGCCTAGGGGGGGGGGGCGCTGGCCCTAGGAGATCCAATCTACTAGGGGGGCGGCGGCCAAGGGAGGAATCCCTCCTCCCCAAGGCACCTAGGAGGTGCCTTCCCCCTTTGGGACTCTTCCCTTCCTTATCTCTTGGCGCATGGGCCTCTTGGGGCTGGTGCCCTTGGCCCATATAGGCCAAGGCGCACCCCCTACAGCCCATGTGGCCCCCCGGGGCAGGTGGCCCCACCCGGTGGACCCCCGGGACCCTTCCGGTGGTCCCGGTACAATACCGGTGATCCCGAAACTTGTCCCGATGGCCGAAATAGCACTTCCTATATATAATTCTTTACCTCCGGACCATTCCGGAACTCCTCGTGACGTCCAGGATCTCATCCGGGACTCCAAACAACATTCGGGTTACTGCATATACATATCCCTACAACCCTAGCGTCACCGAACCTTAAGTGTGTAGACCCTACGGGTTCGGGAGACATGTAGACATGACCGAGATCGCTCTCCGGTCAATAACCAACAGCTGCATCTGGATACCCATGTTGGCTCCCACATGCTCCTCGATGATCTCATCGGATGAACCACGATGTCGAGGATTCAAGCAACCCCGTATACAATTCCCTTTGTCAATCGGTATGTTACTTGCCCGAGATTCGATCGTCGGTATCCCAATACCTCGTTCAATCTCGTTACCGACAAGTCACTTTACTCGTACCGTAATGCATGATCCCGTGACCAGACACTTGGTCACTTTGAGCTCATTATGATGATGCATTACCGAGTGGGCCCAGTGATACCTCTCCGTCATACGGAGTGACAAATCCCAGTCTTAATCCATGTCAACCCAACAGACACTTTCGGAGATACCCGTAGTATACCTTTATAGTCACCCAGTTAACGTTGTGACGTCGGAACACAGAAGACCGAAAGGTCGAGCATGAGTCGTATAGAAGATACGATCAACATGAAGATGTTCACCGATGTTGACTAGTCCGTCTCACGTGATGATCGGATACGGCCTAGTTAACTCGGATCATGTTGTACTTAGATTACAGGAGGGATGTCTATCTAAGTGGGAGTTCATTGAATAATTTGATTAGATGAACTTAATTATCATGAACTTAGTCTAAAATATTTACAATATGTCTTGTAGATAAAATGGCCAACGTAGTCCTCCACTTCAACGCGTTCCTAGAGAAAACCAAGCTGAAAGACGATGGCAATAACTATACGGACTGGGTCCGGAACCTGAGGATCATCCTCATAGCTGCCAAGAAAGATTGTCCTACAAGCACCGTTGGGTGATGCACATGTTCTCCCTGCAGAACAAGACGTTATGAACGCTTGGCAGGCACGTACCGATGACTACTCCCTCGTTCAGTGCGGCATGCTTTACAGCTTAGAGCCGGGGCTCCAAAAGCGTTTTGAGAGACACGGAGCATATGAGATGTTCGAAGAGCTGAAAATGGTTTTCCAAGCTCATGCCCGGGTCGAGAGATATCAAGTCTCCGACAAGTTCTTCGGCTGTAAGATGGAGGAAAACAGTTCTGTCAGTGAGCACATACTCACTATGTCTGGGTTGCATAACCGCTTGACTTAGCTGGGAGTTAATCTCCCGGATGACGCGGTCATTGACAGAATCCTTCAGTCGCTTCCACCAAGCTACAAGAGCTTTGTGATGAACTTCAATATGCAGGGGATGGAAAAGACCATTCCTGAAGTATTTGCAATGCTGAAATCAGCAGAGGTAGAAGTCAAAAAGGAACATCAAGTGTTGATGGTGAATAAAACCACTAAGTTCAAGAAAGGCAAGGGTAAGAAAACCTTAAAGAAAGACGGCAAGGGAGTTGCCACGCCCGGCAAGCAAGCTGCCGGGAAGAAGCCAAAGAATGGACCCAAGCCCGAGACTGAGTGCTTTTATTGCAAGGAAAGTGGTCACTGGAAGCGGAACTGCCCCAAATACTTAGCGGACAAGAAGGCCGGCAAAACGAAAGGTATATGTGATATACATGTAATTGTTGTGTACCTTACCAGTACTCATAGTAGCTCCTGGGTATTTGATACCGGTGCAGTTGCTCACATTTGTAACTCAAAGCAGGAGCTGCGGAATAAGCGGAGACTGGCAAAGGACGAGGTGACGATGCGCGTCGGGAATGGTTCCAAGGTCGATGTGATCGCCGTCGGCACGCTACCTCTACATTTACCTACGGGATTAGTTTTAAACCTTAATAATTGTTATTTAGTGCCAAGTTTGAGCATGAACATTGTATCAGGATCTCATTTAATACGAGATGGCTACTCATTTAAATCCGAGAATAATGGTTGTTCTATTTATATGAGAGATATGTTTTATGGTCATGCTCCGATGGTGAATGGTTTATTCTTAATGAATCTCGAGCGTAATGCTACACATGTTCATAGTGTGAATACCAAAAGATGTAATTGATAATGATAGTCCCACATACTTGTGGCACTGCCGCCTTGGTCACATAGGTGTCAAACGCATGAAGAAGCTCCATGCTGATGGACTTTTAGAGTCTCTTGATTACGAATCATTTGACACGTGCGAACCATGCCTCATGGGTAAATGACCAAGACTCCGTTCTCAGGAACAATGGAGCGAGCAACCAACTTATTGGAAATCATACATACTGATGTGTGCGGTCCAATGAGTGTTGAGGCTCGGGTGGCTATCGTTATGTTCTCACCCTCACTGATGACTTGAGTAGATATGGGTATGTCTACTTAATGAAACACAAGTCTGAGACCTTTGAAAAGTTCAAGGAATTTCAGAGTGAGGTTGAGAATCAACGTGACAGGAAAATCAAGTTCCTGCGATCAGATCGTGGAGGAGAATACTTGAGTCACGAGTTTGGCACACACTTAAGAAAATGTGGAATAGTTTCACAATCACGCCGCCTGGAACACCTCAGCGTAATGGTGTGTCGGAACGTCGTAATCGCACTCTATTAGATATGGTGCGATCTATGATGTCTCTTACCGATTTACCGCTATCATTTTGGTATGCTTTAGAGACTGCCGCATTCACTTTAAATAGGGCTCCGTCGAAATCCGTTGAGACGACACCGTATGAATTATGGTTTGGGAAGAAACCTAAGCTGTCGTTTCTAAAAGTTTGGGGATGCGATGCTTATGTCAAGAAACTTCAACCTGAAAAGCTCGAACCCAAGTCGGAAAAATGCGTCTTCATAGGATACCCTAAAGAAACTATTGGGTATACCTTCTACCTCAGATCCGAAGGCAAGATCTTTGTTGCCAAGAATGGATCCTTTCTAGAGAAGGTTTCTCTCAAAAGAAGTAAGTGGGAGGAAAGTAGAACTTGATGAAGTATTACCTCTTGAACCGGAAAATGCGCAAACTCAAGAAAATGTTCCTGAGGTGCCTGCACCGACTAGAGAGGAAGTTAATGATGATGATCAAGATACTTCTGATCAAGCTCCTACTGAAATTCGAGGTCCACAAGGACACGTTCCGCACCAGAGTGGTACGGCAACCCTGTCTTGGAAATCATGTTGTTAGACAAGTGAACCTTCGAACTATGAAGAAGCGATGGCGGGCCCGGATTCCGACAAATGGCTGAAGCCATGAAATCCGAGATAGGATCCATGTATGAAAACGAAGTATGGACTTTGACTGACTTGCCCGATTGGAGCGCGAGCCATAGAAAATAAATGGATCTTTAAGAAGAAGACAGACGCGGATGGTAATGTGACCATCTATAAAGCTCGGCTTGTCGCTAAGGGTTACCGACAAGTTCAAGGGGTTGACTACGATGAGACTTTCTCACCCGTAGCGAAGCTGAAGTCCGTCCGAATCATGTTAGCAATTGCCGCATTCTATGATTATGAGATATGGCAAATGGACGTCAAAACGGCATTCCTTAATGGTTTCCTTAAGGAAGAATTGTATATGATGCAGCCGGAAGGTTTTGTCGATCCTAAGAATGCTAACAAGGTGTGCAAGCTCCAACGCTCGATTTATGGGCTGGTGCAAGCATCTCGGAGTTGGAACATTCGCTTTGATGAGATGATCAAAGCGTTTGGGTTTACACAGACTTATGGAGAAGCCTGCGTTTACAAGAAAGTGAGTGGGAGCTCTATAGCATTTCTCATATTATATGTAGATGACATACTTTTGATGGGAAATGATATAGAACTCTTGGACAGCATTAAGGCCTACTTGAATAAGAGTTTTTCAATGAAGGACCTTGGAGAAGCTGCTTATATATTAGGCATCAAGATCTATAGAGATAGATCAAGACGCCTCATAGGTCTTTCACAAAGCACATACCTTGATAAGATATTGAAGAAGTTCAATATGGATCAGTCTAAGAAGGGGTTCTTGCCTGTGTTGCAAGGTGTGAAATTGAGCTCAGCTCAATGTTCGACCACGGCAGAAGATATAGAAGAGATGAGTGTCATCCCCTATGCCTCAGCCATAGGGTCTATTATGTATGCCATGCTGTGTACCAGACCTGATGTAAACCTTGCCGTAAGTTTGGTAGGAAGGTACCAAAGTAATCCCGGCAAGGAACACTGGACAGCGGTCAAGAATATCCTGAAGTACCTGAAAAGGACTAAGGAAATGTTTCTCGTTTATGGAGGTGACGAAGACTCGTCGTAAAGGGTTACGTCGACGCTAGCTTCGACAAGATCTGGATGACTCTAAGTCACAAACCGATACGTGTATATTTGAATGGTGGGGCAGTAAGCTGTGCAGTTGCAAGCAGAGCGTGCTGGCGATCTACATGTGAAGCGGAGTACATGCAGCCTCGGAGGCAGCGCATGAAGCAATTTGGGTGAAGGAGTTCATCACCGACCTAGGAGTCATACCCAATGCGTCGGGGCCGATCAAACTCTTTTGTGGCAACACTGGAGCTATTGCACTTGCCAAGGAGCCTAGGTTTCACAAGAAGACCAGGCACATCAAGCGTCGCTTCAACTCCATTCGTGAAAATGTTCAAGATGGAGACATAGATATTTGTAAAGTACATACGGACCTGAATGTAGCAGATCCGTTGACTAAACCTCTCCCTAGAGCAAAACATGATCAACACCAGAATTCCATGGGTGTTCGATTCATCACAATGTAACTAGATTATTGACTCTAGTGCAAGTGGGAGACTGTTGGAAATATGCCCTAGAGGCAATAATAAAGATTATTATTATATTTCCTTGTTCATGATAATTGTCTTTATTCATGCTATAATTGTGTTATCCGGAAATCGTAATACATGTGTGAATAATAGACACCAACATGTCCCTAGTAAGCCTCTAGTTGACTAGCTCGTTGATCAACAGATAGTCATGGTTTCCTGACTATGGACATTGGATGTCATTGATAACGAGATCACATCATTAGGAGAATGATGTGATGGACAAGACCCAATCCTAAACATAGCATAAGATCGTATAGTTCGTTTGCTAGAGTTTTTCCAATGTCAAGTATCTTTTCCTTAGACCATGAGATCGTGTAACTCCCGGATACCGTAGGAGTGCTTTGGGTGTACCAAACGTCACAACGTAACTGGGTGACTATAAAGGTATACTACGGGTATCTCCGAAAGTGTCTGTTGGGTTGACACGGATCAAGACTGGGATTTGTCACTCCGTATGACGGAGAGGTATCTCTGGGCCCACTCGGTAATGCATCATCATAATGAGCTCAAAGTGACCAAGTGTCTGGTCACGGGATCATGCATTACGGTACGAGTAAAGTGACTTGCCGGTAACGAGATTGAACGAGGTATTGGGATACCGACGATCGAATCTCGGGCAAGTAACGTACCGATTGACAAAGGGAATTGTATACGGGGTTGCTTGAATCCTCGACATCGTGGTTCATCCGATGAGATCATCGAGGAGCATGTGGGAGCCAACATGGGTATCCAGATCCCGCTGTTGGTTATTGACCGGAGAGCATCTCGGTCATGTCTACATGTCTCCCGAACCCGTAGGGTCTACACACTTAAGGTTCGGTGACGCTAGGGTTGTAGGATATGTATATGCAGTAACCCGAATGTTGTTCGGAGTCCCGGATGAGATCCTGGACGTCACGAGGAGTTCCGGAATGGTCCGGAGGTAAAGAATTATATATAGAAAGTGCTATTTCGGCCATCGGGACAAGTTTCGGGATCACCGGTATTGTACCGGGACCACCGGAAGGGTCCCGGGGGTCCACCGGGTGGGGCCATCTGCCCCGGGGGGGCACATGGGCTGTAGGGGGTGCGCCTTGGCCTATATGGGCCAAGGGCACCAGCCCCAAGAGGCCCATGCGCCAAGAGATAAGGAAGGGAAGAGTCCCAAAGGGGGAAGGCACCTCCTAGGTGCCTTGGGGAGGAGGGATTCCTCCCTTGGCCGCCGCCCCCCCTAGGAGATTGGATCTCCTAGGGCCGGCGCCCCCCCCCCTAGGCTCCCTATATATAGTGGGGGAAGGAGGGCCTCTCAGTCCACGCCTTTGGTGCCTCCCTCTCCCTCTCCAACACCTCCTCCTCCTCCATAGTGCTTGGCGAAGCCCTGCCGGAGTACTGCAGCTCCATCACCACCATGCCGTCGTGCTGCTGCTGGAGCCATCTTCCTCAACCTCTCCTTCCCCTTGCTGGATCAAGAAGGAGGAGACGTTACGCTGACCGTACGTGTGTTGAACGCGGAGGTGCCGTCCGTTCGGCGCTAGGATCTCTGGTGATTTGGATCACGTCGAGTACGCCTTCCTCATCCCCGTTCTTTGAACGCTTCCGCGCGTGATCTACAAAGGTATGTAGTTGCAATCCAATCACTCGTTGCTAGATGAACTCATAGATGGATCTTGGTGAAGCCGTAGGAAAATTTTTGTTTTCTGCAACGTTCCCCAACACCGGAGGCCTGCTGTCCCTTCTCGCGGTGCACGCCGGAAGGAGGGATGGAGAAGACTTGCTTGGCGGCGCAATGATCTGGAATGGTGGTGAGAAACCATACGAAGCGGCGGCGGCTAGGGTAGACGTCTGCCTGACTATATAGTGCGGGCCGGGTAGGTCATGGGAGTAAACCCCATGTCCGAGTCGTCACGATCCAAAAGAATCGGAAACGGTTTAATGACTCATTAATTTTTCCATGCAGCAAAAATATAGGCAACGTGCATAGCTCTGTCCTCGCTCGGCTCAATCCCGCGAGGCGAGGCGAGGCGAGGCGCGGCGCGGCGAGCGAGGAGGAGGAGCGCGCGTGTAGGTCTCCTCTTCTCATGCTCATACAAGTGGTAGAAGAGCTCACCTTATAAAGAGGTGCCACTATCTCTCAACTTCCGGGGTGGGACTAAACTTTAGCCTCACTCACTCCACTCACATGTGTGCATGAATGGGCCAAGAGAATTTCAGAATTTTAGTTGGGCTTTGGGCCAAAGGCCTACTAGCAAAATTCCAACATCTGAGACCCACTTCTACGTGTGACAGCTAGCAAAACCAAATCTCAAAGCAGCAGCCTTCTTCCCATCGTATCCCTTTGCCGAATCTCTCGCCACATCGCTGCCGATGCGCTCGTCGACGCCATCATCGCCGGCAATGGCGAAGCTCGCCAGAAATGGCGACGCTCCTCGATGCCCAGCTCGCGTCCTCGCCCTATCTAGTCACCACATCCAGCCACAGATATGCTCTTTGAGGCTGGTGGCAAATCCCTTTCTCGTGGTGCTCCAATCCTCGTCGGCGTCCCAGCTCGAGCACCGCCCAGCTGCTTGTCCCCGTTCCCGTCGGTGTGGAGGAGCCAGCTACGGGCAGAGAGGATCCGGTGGAGAGGCTGCTGACTGCTGCGTATGCTCCTCGATCCGGATCTGTGCCGTCGCCGACGAGATGTAAAGAGACGAGAACGTGGGAATCGGAGTAGGCTGCAAGTTGGAAACGATGGTGCGCTTTGAGATTCGTTTTGACAGGTGTCAAGTGGGGAGGTGGGTCTCCAGATTGGGTGCGTACGACCCAGATCGTATAGGATTATTTTGATGACCGGAGAGAAGGTCGCGGGTCGTATTATTCCATGACGACTGATTATCGTTAACAATCTTACTCCCTCCATTCAAAAAATGTTGTTTTAGACTTGTTTCTCAAATGGATATATCTAGCACTAACTTGATGCTAGATACATCCATTTGAGAGACAAGCTTTTTCGACGATGGGAGTACATGTTAAAACAATCATTTCGAAAGAACATAATCAATCTCGGCTGAAGTGCGAACCTAAACGCTAATTATTTTGCAAAGAGAGTAGTGGTAAATTTTCTGTAATACTATTATTACTTAGATCCTGTCTTTAGCCTAGACGAGTTAATTAGTCAACCGGCGTGTTTCATAATTGACTGAAACTTTGCACCGTGGCACCGCCATGGTACGTACCTGGGCCATGGCATGCCTGGTATACCTCGCACAGCTTCCTGGTCTTTCTTGCGGGGCGGTACATGACAGTGGGCCAGCCTGCTAATTTACACTAGTCCAATCAATACAACTGACCTTTCTTTATTTATACGCCGACAACAAAAAAAATTGTGCGAAGGCTTTTCGGCTGTTGCAACTCACGAGAGCTCCAGTAATGCTAGAGCTACAGGCCTTTTTTACATGGTTCGTCGTATGGAGTGATGTGGAGCAAATATATTGCCTTAGGATTAGCGGGAGGGGCCCACCCCCTGAAAATCAGGGGCGGGCGAGCGAATTAGCGAGAGGGAGTCTGTAACAGACGCGTAAAACCCCCGTATGTGTAGGATTATTGCGAGAGCCCCTGTCTGACGCTCGCTAGCGTCAAGTAAAGGAGCTTTCGCTGAAGGTAGATACAGATGGGCCGGCCCATTTAGAGGTCAGGAGACCGAGTGCGTAAAAAATTCACCAAAAATACAACGCGCCAACGAGAGAGATCAAACCGGTGACATCCCGCCAAGTAATTCTACAACCCAGCAAGTCAATCTGATAAGATGTACTGGTTCACAAGCAGCAGGAGAATTTAAAGTACCGGACAACTTTCAAATTTTTTTTGAATAATTCTCGTAAATTGAGAACAAAATATATAAAATTCTGAATAAAAACGCCAAAACTTTTTGAAACCGTGAACAATTTTTTAAATTCGAACAAACTTTTCAAAAGTGAACAATTATTGAAAAGTTGAACAAAAAATTCGAAATTCCAAAAAAGATGAACAATTTTTTAAAATATACATTGAACATTTTTGTATTATCCACTGGAAAATTTGAAATACATAGTGAGCATTTTTGTGATATATGCCAAACAAATTTAAAATATATATTTAACATTTATGTAATGTAGGCTGAACAAATTTTGAATTGTGAACAAAATTTAAAAACCATGATTTTTTTATGAAATCATGAAGAAAATACAGAATTTGATTTTTTTTTGAAAAAGGGATAAATTAATACCAAAAGGATAAAATAAAAGGCGAAGGAAATAAAGGGGGGGTAGAAGTACGGTGCGATGTTAGTCTTTTTTTAGCCATTTCTATTATTGTTTTATAATATTTCTATTTCCCTATTGGTTTTTCCTTTTTTACTACTTCTAAGGCTCATATTTGAATATTTTGCAGGTTGTGCAACAGCTGCACATGTAATGTTTTTCCCTTTTTTACTACTTCTAAGGCTCATATTTGAATGTTTTGCAGGTTGTGCAACAGGTGCACATGTAAAGTCTAAAATAAAAAATAAACTAGTTGCCTGAATAAAGCATAAAATGGTTGTATACAAACCTTTTTTTACCGTTTCTTTTATTGGTCTTTATTAAAAAAATCCTGATATTTTTACCCTTTTTTACTACTTCTAAGGCTCATATTCGAATGTTTTCCAGGTTGTGCAACAGGTGCACATGTAAAGTCTAAAATAAAAACTAAAAATAAACTAGTTGCTTGGAAAATAAACCATAAAATGGTTAGGGAAAATAAACCATAAGATGGCTGTATACAAACCTATCTTTTTGCCTGGATGGCTGGATGCATGTAATCCGGGCATGGATTATGCAGAAACTCTCTCGGCCCGTTGATAGAGCATCCAAGGCTAACTCTAATGTGCAACCGCAAATGGATGTCCTTTTTGTCGGGATTCTGTCTATTTAGGTTGGGCATAGAGGCGGCATCCGTCCTCTTTTGTGGTTGCATTGCCAGTGGGCCCAACACGACCAGCGCATTTGGTCCGTCGGATGGCCGGCGTGCAAATGTAGACATTCGTTTAACTAAAAAGAAACATATCATATAGTTTTACCACCAAATAAATCACATAGTACCATAATAATAAATAGTTTCACAACCAAATAAAAATCACAAAGTTTACAATCAAATTTAAAATGTCACGAATACATCGAAAGAAAATGAACCAATACATCTACTGGTTGCCAAGGTGAGTCTACATGTGCTCAACCAAGTAATCTTGAAGTTGCATATCTGTTTGCCAATCACGCATTTCATGATGAAATTTGATGAATTGTTCAAATATTATCGGTTCTTGGTGCTCAGGCCCAACAATTTCACCCTGTAGTTGGAACCCTTGGTCATAGATGATGTCATCACGCTCATCCTCCACGATCATGTTATGCATGATCACACAAACAGTCATCACCTCCAAAAGCTTGTCGGTGCTCCATGTCAATCCAGGGTGTCGAACTATGGCCTATCGAGATTGAAGCACACCAAAAACACGCTCCAGAAGAAAAAATCCAAAAAAAAATGTCTGATAGCGAGCTCAAATGCACCTGTATGAACGGTAAAATCCAAAAAGAAAAATCTGATCTCTTTGTGATAAACATTGATGACTGTTTTACCAGCGTACAATTTTTTTCTGATGGAATGACATTCGTTGAGAACAGGAAAAACATGATCATTTTGGAGCATCAATTTTTCTCCACAGACCTCCACAAATGTCATTCCATCACGAAATTTTGCATGCAGATGAAGCACTCATCAATGCTTGTGTTGCCAAAAAATCAGTTTTTATTTAAATTTATTTTACTTTTTTTTGGATTTTACTGCTCACCCGTTTGCATGTGAGCTCGGGACCTGCAGAAGAACACTGTCGAGATTCCTAGATGTCCCCTCAAAAAGAAAAAGGAAAGAGTGACATTTGTACACAGAAGGAGTGCATCTGTATGTTTTTATTCGCATCTGCATGTGACACGCCGCATGTACACATGGGCTTCCTCACTACAAACCAATCAGCAAAACCGAACCTATAAATGATCGACCTAGCTAGTATATGAATCTGTATCAAAATTCTGAATTCGACTACTAATTTGTATGTATGTATGTACACCACTTCTCCCGCGCCGATCATGTCAGACCACGGCCGCGGCGTAAGCCAGCAGGGGAAGCAGCAGCGCCAGGGAGAAGGAGAGGCGGCTGCCGCCTGAGCCGGCCTGCCTCGGCGTCACCGGCACCGCGCCGGGGTACGGCGTCGTCTCGCTCTGCCGCGGCTTGATACGGGTCGTCGGCGACGGCCCCGGAGCCGCGCCGGGGCTCCCGCCGTGGCCCTCCTTCTCCACGTCCTTGTAACCTGCAGTTAATTTAGTTGGGACAATCAACCAATGATCCATATACAGCACAATTCATTCATCAGGTATACATACAATTCATGGAGAATGATTGTGAGCTTACAGTCGAACTCGTGCCAGCCGAGGACGGACCTCTCCCGGTCGAACACCACCTTGAGGCCGGTCATGAAGTTCTCTGCATGTTTTATCGGTGATGAAGTAATCAGCAATCAGCAACGGAACGATGAAGGAATTAACCGAAGAGAACAAGTGTGCAGTGCGCGTACGGCCGATGATGTCGATGGTGATGTCGTTCTTGAGCACGGCGAGGCAGTATCCGACGGCGACCATCTGGCCGTCGCTGGTCTCGCCGGCGATGAGCACGAAGGGGCGGGTGACCGGGAACACGGCCCCGCCCCTGGTGGTCAGGCTCACCTCCGGCACGAACAGCTCCGTCTGCCCGCGGGCCAGCTGGTAGCAGTACTCGAACGGGATGGAGGCGCTGAGGTTGGCCCTCTTCTCGCGCACCTGGGAGTCGAAGCTGGTGGCCAGCTCCGTGTACGCCGGGTCGTTGAGGTACGTGAAGGACGTGCCGGAGTCGACGACGGCGGCGAACTCCGCCGCCAGCTCCTTCCCCTCCACGGTCATCGCCGCCACGCTGATGTTGTACGTCGGGCTGCACGGACAAGAAAAGTCGCCGATCAATCAACCCTTTTGACTTTTCGGCCTGCACTGACATGTGGGACCCACGTGTCGGTGTCCTGCTAGTGATAGAGCGCCTAATTAACTACTTACTGCGTGTTCCGGACGGTGAAGGGCGTCTCGGCCTGGCCGCGGCGGCCGGCGTCGCCGAAGTTGATGCGGCCGAGGCCGTCGGGGCTGAAGCACATGGAGAAGCTGTCGGAGGCGACGAGGCCGGCGGCGGCCAGCACGCTGGGCACGGACACCTTGTCCATGCCGAGCCCCAGCAGGCCGTCCACGGCGGCGCCGTCCAGGAACGCGCCCGTCTGCACCTGCCCGCACCCGAGCACCACGGGCGCCTTCACCGCCGTCGAAGACGCGCCCCCGGCCTCCTCCCGGCTGAGGTGGAGCACGTCCTCCACCAGCACCCCGGAGGAGGAGGTGTTGGCGGAGACGTACCTCACGGTGTACGGGCAGCTGGTGCTGTTGTTGGCGGCGCACGCGTTGGGCCGCTCGCAGAGCGCGTGCTCGCAGGTCACGGCCTTGCTCGTCGACGACTTGCCCGGGCTGTACGGGCGGAGCTCCGGCCCGCCGCGCAGCTCCGAGGCGTTGGCGATGGGCGCGCACTGCTTGCAGTCGCAGGGCACCCAGAAGAGGTCGCTGCCGGTGTCCAGCGCAACCAGGAACGTCGCGTTGGGCGTGCCCACGGCCACCTCCGCGTAGTGCAGCGACCCCTCTAGCCGGAACGTGAGGTTGCCGCTGGCGAAGTTGAGCAGCCCCTTCGCGTCGCCCTCGGCCAGCCCGCGGCGGGCGAGGTGCGCGCGGTCGTGGCGGGACAGCGCAGCGTAGTACTCCGGCGTGCCCTCGGCCTCGGCCCACCACGCGTGGCCGCGCGCCTCCGCCCACCGCCTCACCACGGGCGAGGACCGGTGGTGCAGGTCGAACCCGATCCCGGAAGACGCCTCGCCGGCAGCAGCGAGCTCCGCGACCACGGCCACGGCCATGGCGACGGTGACGAGCGACAGACAGGTGGAGCGAGCCATGGTGAGCAGAGTAGGCGTGCGGGGACGGCAATAGGACGGAGCACGGTTGGTGCACGGGGCTTAAGAGGAAGAGGGGACGCGCATGGCGGCGAGAAAGTCAAAGTCTTGTGTGGTTTACCCCGGCGCGACGTCAACGCGGATGGCCGGAGCGGGCAGGGGAGCGGCGACGCGGCTGGACCGGCCGACGTGGCCGAGTCCGGGAACTCCTCAAGTGTTCGACAGTGCCGGCCTGCTTCTTTTTCCATGAGAAGACTTGACTTTTGTTCCTTTGTGGCTCGGGGAGTTGGTTGGGGATGGCCCACATCACCGCGTGATGTCCCTCCATTGTTGTCCGGTTCAGAGCTGTATGTGATTGGAAGAGATCACTGAACCTTCCCGGTGCTCTGCTGGGCATACAAATTTAGGGCCTGTTTGGTTCCAAATAAGTCACCAATTTATAAGTCGAAAAATGAAAAAAATGACTTATTTTGCCAAACAGATTCGACTTATAAGTCATCCCAACTTATAAGTCATAAGTTGCTCCACCCAACTTAAAACTTATAAGTCATCCCTTTTTGCATGGGTCCCACCACCTGCATGATGTTGATTGGTGTGGAAAGGTGTGTCAGGTGACTTATAAGTCAGGTGACAACCAAACAGGCGTAACTTATAAATCACTAATTTTAAGTCACCTGACTTATAAGTCGGGTGACTTATTGAAACCAAACAGACCCTTAAAGAAAAACGTAGGAGGGCCATTTCTTTGTTCTGCACAAGAGGCAATGTAAATTTGTTGTGAGCTCGTCGTGGAACGCAGCTGCACACGTACGTACTACGAGTATGCACTAATGGGCAGAGCGAAATCTAGCCATGGGAGAGGATAGATAGCAGATAGAAAGATGAATCGTGTACGAATGTCAACAGGTTGCACGGACAGAGGATATGTAGGTACGGTGCATCCTGGTTCCAGCCAAAAAGAAATGATTTGATCGAATCTAGACAGACGAGTTGACCTTGGAAAACAACGAGGCCCGATCTACTAGGTAGCAAGCCAACAAAATAGTGCAGTGTCTAGAGTATATGTAACTATGCGCATAGAGTATACAGCTGCTTGTTGAATGGCTCCTTGATCGGCCAAGTCTCCTGGTCGATGCAGTGCGAGCAGGACAATGGACATTCACCGGCCAAGCACCTGATTTACTCCGGCCTAGTAGGTGCTAGAGAGTAATATGATCTATGAAAAAGAAGCCCCCTCTAGTCTAAAGTATGGCAATACTGTACATAGATGGAACCTGTGTACTCACATAATGTAGTGCATATTAGCATATAGATGGCACCCATAGAGCATGTTTAACTTTGATGCAATCGTTGCGTTTTCTTTTCTAGGGGAAATTGGACTTTTATTCCATTACAATGGGGTTACAATAAAGAGGCACGAAAACAACGATGCATGGCGCATGAAGTAGCCAAACAACAGTACACGCCCTCCCTCTGTCCGGCTATAGAATACCAATTGATGGGCTACCCTATTCCAATCCCGTTTGAGCTTGAGTCCTGATTTCAGCCATCGAGTGACCATAAACTGACTTAGAAAGGTTGTTGTTGGAGAAGATGGCTAGAGCTTATCAAGAGGTTTATTAGACAGTGGTCGACAGCTCAAGCGTTGGAGAGCACCGGAGAGCATGGACCTCAGTTTCCAAAGCATCATTACAATTACAGAGAACGTGATAGGCAGCAAATGGTACTAGACCATCATGATTTGATCCTTGAAAATCAATTCAGCCGCGGCAGGCCCATCCAAAGATACCAAAGAACTACTCCCTCTTTCTCATAATATAAAAGCGTTTTATTCATGTAAAAAACACTCTTATATTATAGGACGGAGGGACTATCAACCAAAACAGGCCAGGTTATATGACTAGTACATTGCTCGTGGAGGGCGCACACTGTTTACACTCGCAGGACACCCTGAAGAAGTTGCTGCCGGTGTCCAACGCCGCAAAGAACGCCGCGCTCACACGTCGCCGGCCGAAGCGAACGTGCGGCCACGGCACGGCGACGAGCGACGAACAGAGATGTGGCGGGCAGAGCAGGCGTGCAAGGACGACAATAGGAAGAGAGGACACGCATGGCGGCAAGAAAGTCAAAGTCTTATGTGGTTCTCGCGCGACGACGTCAACGGTGGGTGGCAGATGGCCGGAGGGGGAAGGGAAGCGAAACAGCGACGTGGCCGATTACTCGTTACAAACTGAGCTGTTTGTACTAAAAAAGAAGAAGAGAAAATGGATCCAAAGCCTGTTTTTTCCATGACACAGCTTGACTTTGTGTTTTGGCCGGCAGTCTGGGGTGGCCCACATGACAGTGTTATAATAGTGCTACGTACGTCCAGCAGAACGGAAATCTAACGATGCATGACGTAGCTCGACTTTTCTACGAACATTTTATTCATGATGAAGATGCGAAACAGTGTTGCCCGGCTCAGGACCGTAGGTGGTGGAGCGTTCTTTTTTTCCCTATATAAATTAGTTGGTGGAGCGTTCACTAAACCGGGCGCTCTGCTGGGCAAAAGGAACAGTACAAAAGATCTCGATCGAGCACTACTCTATGCTTATACTGAAATCTAGTACTCTCTCCGTTCCTAGATATTTGTCTTTCTAGAAATTTCAATAAATAACTACATACGAAACAAAATAAGTAAATCTACATTCTAAAATATGTCTATATACATAGTTTATTTAAAATTCCTAAAAAGACAAATAGTTGAGACAAGAAAAAATAAACAAATCGTGTACAAATGTCAACTCGACCTTGGCGGACGTACAGAATATATATATATATATATATATATATATATATATATATATATTTCCAGATTTAAAATAACACTACATCGAATCTAGACAGAGTCGTTGACCATTAAAAAGGACAAGGTCGATCTAGCTAGCGCGCTATCTGCCGTTGCATCCCGGCCGATCGACCGAGCCCCAGGTTTTAATTTCTTTTCCCAGTGACAAGGTCTAAGGTGCTGCTATAATATTTTGGACAGTGAAAGACAAGACTGTCTACGTGGCCTCTACACGGCGCTACAGTGAAAGAGATGTTATCTCCAGCCACGTTTCCAGAAACTCATTTTTTGTCTGTTTGGTCTAGAACTGACGCCGGCGGATCCATGCCGAATCCGGCACGCTGGGGCGCTGGGGCAATTGGTTTTGGCGCCAACGAACGGCGGGCCCGCCGATTTAGCGACCTACGACTCGTTGTCCTCACAACGCCTCGTTTCCTGCGGGAAATCAAAGCCAAGGCTATCGCCGGTCAGCCTTCCATTGATTTCTCATGGGCGGCGCGGTGCAGCGACGCGCCCCCTCCCACTACGCATACACAAGACGCAGCCCCCCCCCCCCCCCCCCCCCCCCCCCCCCCCCCCCCCCCCCCCCCCGCGCGCCTCTATATAAAGCAGCACCTCCCTCGCCGGAGATGCACCACCGGCCCGCAGCCCCCCTCTCTCTTCCCATGCACAGTCGTCGCCGTCGTTCTCTTTCCGCCGCCACAAACGATTGGCGAGAGGTTTCCCGGGCACCGGGCGGCGGCCAATGGCTTCGGCCGCCGCTCGCTGCACGAGTGAGAGGCCCACATCCTCCATGAAGCGGACATCTCGGCGCCTCCCGACATGAACGCGCCGGGGAGGTGGAGGCTCAGCACCGGGGGGCGTCGCTGTGCCCCCGCTGCCCGACGTCACGCGGCCCGACTACTTCAACCCCGAGGTCGAGCATGCGTGGGCGTCGCTGGCAGAGGAGTAGCGGGCCCGCCTGGAGTACGCCGCAGGCAAACACCAGGTGTAACGGCCTACTCCGAGCGCCGACAGGCGGAGCTGCTAGCCTCCACCCGGTGGTGCGGGGGACGAAGAACAGCGACGGCCGTCACCTGTGGTGGGGCGCCCCTGGTCGCACGCTCCACACCGTCCTCGAGCACTTCGAGGGCGGCAACGAGCCGCCGTTCACGTACCCTGCCGCCCTGGGCCCCCCGCCGGAGAAGCGGACAATGGATGCCAAGGAGGACCGGCTCCTCTTCCTCCTCCTCCCACTCCTCCTGCTCATTGGTGTTGTACAACGTCAAGGCCGAGCCCGCGGAGACAAGGGCGGGCGGGCCTCCTCCTCGACTCCTCCCCGCCTCGTCGAACCGAAGAGGGAGTCGGGGCTTGCCGCTGTCAAGACGGAGGCGGGGTTCGACGATGCCGCGGCCATGAAGTGGGCGCGGCTGGAGCACCAACGCCGCGCCCTAGAGGAGATCGCCGCTCGGCGCCGTAGCTACGACGAGGGAGGCATCGACGTTCTCTATGACGGCACCGACGATGCGCTGTTGGCGAGCGTAGTAATAATTCAAAAAGATTCCTACGTGTCACCAAGATCAATCTAGGAGATGCTAGCAACGAGAGAGAAGGAGTGCATCTTCATACCCTTGAAGATTGCTAAGCGGAAGCGTTACAAGAAAGCGGTTGATGGAGTCATACTCTCGGCGATTCAAATCGCGGAAGATCCGACCAAGTGCCGAACGGACGGCGCCTCCGCGTTCAACACACGTACAGCCCGGGGACGTCTCCTCCTTCTTGATCTAGCAGGGGAAGAGGAGAAGTTGAGGGAGAACTCCGACAGCACGACGGCGTGGTGGTGGTGGAGCTCGTGGTTCTCCGGCAGAGCTTCGCTAAGCACTACAGAGGAGGAGGTGTTAGAGGAGGGAGGGGCTGCGCCAGTGAAGGGGTGTCGCTGCCCTCTCTCTCCCTCACTATGTATAGGGGGAAGGGGGGTAGGAGGAGGTGCCCTACGGTTTCCTTAGGGTAGGGGTGGCGGCCACAGGGGAAACCCTAGATGGGTTTGGGCGCCCCCACCCCTAGAAAACTTGCCCCCCCCAAGCCGGAAGGGGCGGCTAAAGGAAATATGCCCTAGAGGCAATAATAAAGTTATTATTTATTTCCTTATATCATGATAAATGTTTATTATTCATGCTAGAATTGTATTAACCGGAAACATAATACATGTGTGAATACATAGACAAACAGAGTGTCACTAGTATGCCTCTACTTGACTAGCCTGTTGATCAAAGATGGTTATGTTTCCTAGCCATAGACATGAGTTGTCATTTGATTAACGGGATCACATCATTAGGATAATGATGTGATTGACATGACCCATTCCATTAGCTTAGCACCAGATCATTTAGTATGTTGCTATTGCTTTCTTCATGACTTATACATGTTCCTATGACTATGAGATTATGCAACTCCCGTTTGCCGGAGGAACACTTTGTGTGCTACCAAACGTCACAACATAACTGGGTGATTATAAAGGAGCTCTACAGGTGTCTCCAAAGATACATGTTGGGTTGGTGTATTTCGAGATTAGGATTTGTCACTCCGATTGTCGGAGAGGTATCTCTGGGCCCTCTCGGTAATGCACATCACATAAGCCTTGCAAGCATTGCAACTAATGAGTTAGTTGCGAGATGATGTATTACGAAACGAGTAAAGATACTTGCCGGTAACGAGATTGAACTAGGTATTGAGATATCGACGATCGAATCTCGGGCAAGTAATATACCGATGACAAAGGGAACAAAGTATGTTGTTATGCGGTCTGACCGATAAAAGATCTTCGTAGAATATGTGGGAGCCAATATGAGCATCCAGGTTCCGCTATTGGTTATTGACCAGAGACATGTCTCGGTCATGTCTACATTGTTCTCGAACCTGTAGGGTCCGCACGCTTAACGTTACGATGACAGTTTCATTATGAGTTTATATATTTTGATGTACCGAAGTTTTTTTGGAGTCCCGGATGTGATCATGGACATGACGAGGAGTCTCGAAATGGTCGAGACATAAAGATTGATATATTGGACGGCTATATTCAGACACCGGAAGTGTTCCGGGTGATTTCGGAGAAAACCGGAGTGCCAGAGGGTTACCAGAACCCCCCGGGAGAAGTAATGGGCTTTATGGGCCCTAGTGGAGAGAGAGAGGGGCGGCCAAGGTGGGCCGCGCGCCCCCTCCCCCTCTGGTCCGAATTAGACTAGGAGAGGGGGGGGCGGCGCCCCCCTTTCCTTCTCCCTCTTCCCTTCCTTTCCCCCTCCTAGTAGGAGTAGGAAAGAGGGGAGTCCTACTCCTACTAGGAGGAGGACTCCTCGATAATATTGTAGCGGTGCTTAGGCGAAGCCCTGCGACGGTAACATCAAGATAGTCACCACGCCGTCGTGCTGACGGAACTCTTCCCCGACACTTTGCTGGATCGGAGTCCGGGGATCGTCATCGAGCTGAACATGTGCTAGAACTCGGAGATGCCGTAGTTTCGGTGCTTGATCGGTCGAGCCGTGAAGACGTACGACTATATCAACCGCGTTGTCATAACGCTTCCGCTGTCGGTCTACGAGGGTACGTAGACAACACTCTCCCCTCTCGTTGCTATGCATCACCATGATCTTGCGTGTGCGTAGGATTTTTTTTGAAATTACTACGTTCCCCAACAGTGGTATCAGAGCCTAGGTTTTATGCGTTGATGTTGTGCATGAGTAGAACACAAGTGAGTTGTGGGCGATATAAGTCATACTGCTTACCAGCATGTCATACTTTGGTTCGGCGGTATTGTTGGATGAAGCGGTCCGGACCGACATTACGCGTATGCTTATGCGAGACTGGTTCTACCGACGTGCTTTTCACACAGGTGGCTGGCTGGTATCAGTTTCTCCAACTTTAGTTGAACCGAGTGTGGCTACGCCCGGTCCTTGCGAAGGTTAAAACAGCACCAACTTGACAAACTATCGTTGTGGTTTTTGATGCGAGGGTAAGATTGGTTCTTGCTTAAGCCCGTAGCAGCCACGTAAAACTTGCAACAAACAAAGTAGAGGACGTCTAACTTGTTTTTGCAGGGCATGTTGTGATGTGATATGGTCAAGACGTGATGAGATATAAGTTGTTGTATGAGATGATCATGTTTTGTTGAAGTTATCAGCAACTGGCAAAATCCTTATGGTTGTCTCTCTATTGCATAAGATGCAAGCGCCTAATAATTGCTTTACTTTATCGCTATGCGATAGCAATAGTTGCAAGAGCAATTGTTGGCGAGACGACCACGTGACGACACATTGATATAGATCAAGATGATGGAGATCATGGTTTCATGCCGGTGACGATAGAGATCATGACAGTACTTTGGAGATGGAGATCAAAGGCACAAGATGATGATGGCCATATCATGTCACATATTTTGGTTGCATATGATGTTTATCTTTTATACATCTTATTTAGCTTAGTTTGATGGTAGCATTTTAAGATGATCTCTCACTAATTATCAAGAAGTATTCTCCCTGAGTATGCACCGTTGCGAAAGTTCTTCGTGCTGAGACACCACGTGATGATCGGGTGTGATAGGCTCTACGTTCAAATACAACGGGTGCAAAACAGTTGCACACGCGGAATACTCAGGTTAAACTTGACGAGCCGAGCATATACAGATATGGCCTCGGAACACGGAGACCGAAAGGTCGAGCGTGAATCATATAGTAGATATGATCAACATAGTGATGTTCACCAATGAAACTACTCCATCTCATGTGATGATCGGACATGGTTTAGTTGATTTGGATCACGTGATCACTTAGAGGATTAGAGGGATGTCTATCTAAGTGGGAGTTCTTAAGTAATATGATTAATTGAACTTAAATTTATCATGAACTTAGTCCTGGTAGTATTTTACAAATTATGTTGTAGATCAATAGCTCGCGTTGTTGCTTCCCTGTGTTTATTTTGATATGTTCCTAGAGAAAATTGTGTTGAAAGATGTTAGTAGCAATGATGCGGATTGGATCTGTGATCTGAGGTTTATCCTCATTGCTGCACAGAAGAATTATGTCCTTGATGCACCGCTAGGTGACAGACCTATTGCAGGAGCAGATGCAGACGTTATGAACGTTTGCCTAGCTCAATATGATGACTACTTGATAGTTTAGTGCACCATGCTTAATGGCTTAGAATCAGGACTTCAAAGACGTTTTGAACGTCATGGACCATATGAGATGTTCCAGGAGTTGAAGTTAATATTTCAAGCAAATAGCCGAGTTGAGAGATATGAAGTCTCCAACAAGTTCTATAGCTAAAAGATGGAGGAGAATCGCTCAACTAGTGAGCATGTGCTCAGATTGTCTGGGTGCTACAATCTCTTGAATCAAGTGGGAGTTAATCTTCTAGATAAAATAGTGATTGATAGAATTCTCTAGTCACCATCACCAAGTTAGTAGAACTTCGTGATGAACTATAGTATGCAAGGGATGACGAAAACGACTCCCGAGCTTTTCATGATGATGAAATCGATGAAGGTAGAAATCAAGAAAGAGCATCAAGTGTTGATGGTTGACAATATCACTAGTTTCAAGAAAAGGGCAAAAGAAAATAAAGGGGAACTTCAAGAAGAACAACAAGCAAGTTGCTGCTCAAGTGAAGAAGCCCAAGTCTGGTCCTAAGCCTGAGACTAAGTGCTCGTACTGCAAAGGGACTGGTCACTGGGAGTGGAACTACCCCAAGTGATTGGCGGATAAGAAGGATGGCAAAGTGAACATAAGAATATTTGATATACATGTTATTGATGTGTACTTTACTAGTGTTTATAACAACCCCTCAGTATTTGATACTAGTTCAGTTGCTAAGATTAGTAACTCGAAATGGGAGTTGCAGAATAAACAGAGACTAGTTAAGGGTGAAGTGACAATGTATGTTGGAAGTGGTTCCAAGATTGATATGATCATCATTGCACACTCCCTATACTTTTGGGATTAGTGTTGAACCTAAATAAGTGTTATTTGGTGTTTGCGTTGAGCATGGATATGATTTGATCATGTTTATTGTAATACGGTTATTCATTTAAGTAAGAGAATAAATTTTTGTTCTGTTTACATGAATAAAACCTTATATGGTTACACACCCAATGAAAATGGTTCATTGGATCTCGATCGTAGTGATACACATATTCATAATATTGAAACCAAAAGATGCAAAGTTAATAATGATGGTGCAACTTATTTGTGGCACTGCCGTTTAGGTCATATTGGTGTAAAGCGCATGAAAAAACTTCATGCTGATGGGATTTTGGAATCACTTGATTATGAATCACTTGGTGCTTGCGAACCATGCCTTATGGGCAAGATGACTAAAGACTCCGTTCTCCGGAACAATGGAGCAAGCAACTGACTTATTGGAAATAATACATACTGATGTATGTGATCCGATGAGTGTTGAAGCTCGCGGCGGGTATCGTTATTTTATGACCTTCACATACGATTTGAGCAGATATGGGCATATCTACTTGATGAAACATAAGTCTGAAACATTTGAAAAGTTCAAAGAATTTCAGAGTGAAGTGGAAAATCATCGTAATAAGAAAAATAAGGTTTCTACGATCTGATCGCCGAGACAAATATTTGAGTTACGAGTTTGGTCTTCAATTAAAACTATGTGGAATAGTTTCACAAATTCATGCCACCTGGAACACCACAGCATAATGATGTGTTCGAACGTCATAACCGTACTTTATTGGATATAGTGCAATCTATGATGTTTCTTACAGATTTACCAACATCGTTTTGGGGTTATGCATTAAAGACAGCTGCATTCACGTTTAAAAGGGCACCATCTAAGTCCGTTGAGACGACACAATCTGAACTTTGGTTTGGCAAGAAACCAAAGTTGTTGTTTCTTAAAGTTTGGGATTGTGATGCTTATATGAAAAGGTTTCATCCTGATAAGCTCAAACCCAAATCGGAGAAATATGTCTTCATAGGATACCCAGAGGAGACTGTTGGGTACACCTTCTATCACAGATCTGAAGGCAAGACATTCGTTGCTAAGAATGGATCCTTTCTAGAGAAGGAGTTTCTCTAGAAAGAAGTGAGTGGGACGAAAGTAGAACTTGATAAGGTAATTGTACCTTCTCCCTTATGGAAAAGTAGTTCATCACAGAAATCTGTTCCTGTGACTACTACACCAATTAGTGAGGAAGCTAATGATGATGATCATGTAACTTCAGATCAAGTTACTACCGAATCTCTTAGGTTAACCAGAGTGAGATCCGCACCAGAGTGGTACGGTAATCTTGTTCTGGAGGTCATGCTACTTGACCATGACGAACCTACGAACTATGAGGAAGCGATGATGAGCCCAGATTCCGCAAAATGGCTTGAAGCCATGAAATCTGAGATGGGATCCATGTATGAGAACAAAGTGTGGACTTTGGTTGACTTGCCCAAAGATCGGCAAGCAATTGAGAATAAATGGATCTTCAAGAAGAAGACTGACGCTGACGGTAATGTTACTTCCTACAAATCTCGACTTGTCGCAAAAGGTTTTCAACAAGTTCAAGGTGTTGACTACGATAAGAGTTTCTCACTCGTATCTATGCTTAAGTCTGTCCGGATCGTGTTAGCAATTGCCGCATTTTATGAAATCTGGCAAATGGATAAACAAAATTGCATTCCTTAATGGATTTATTAAATAAGAGTTGTATATGATGCAACCAGAAGGTTTTGTCAATCCTAAAGGTGTTAACAAAATGTGCAAGCTCCAGCGATCCATCTATGGACTGGTGCAAGCATCTCAGAGTTGGAATATACGCTTTGATGAGTTGATCAAAGCATATAGTTTTATACAGACTTGCGGTGAAGCCTGTTGTCGGTGTCAAAACCGGCGGATCTCGGGTAGGGGGTCCCAAACTGTGCGTCTAGGCCGGATGGTAACATGAGGCAAGGGACACGAAGTTTTACCCAGGTTCGGGCCCTCTCGATGAAGGTAAAACCCTACGTCCTGCTTGATTAATATTGATGATATGGGTAGTACAAGAGTAGATCTACCATGAGGTCAGAGAGGCTAAACCCTAGAAGCTAGCCTATGGTATGATTGTTGTGTATGAATGTGTTGTCCTACGGACTAAAACCCTCCGGTTTATATAGACACCGGATAGGGTTAGGGTTACATAGAGTCGGTTACAATGGTAGGAGATCTACATATCCGTATCGCCAAGCTTGCCTTCCACGCCAAGGAAAGTCCCTTCCGGACACGGGACGAAGTCTTCAATCTTGTATCTTCATAGTCCAGGAGTCAGGCCGAAGGTATAGTCTGGCCATCCGGACACCCCCTAATCCAGGACTCCCTCAGTAGCCCCTGGACCAGGCTTCAATGACGACGAGTCCGGCGCGCAGATTGTCTTCGGCATTACAATGCGGGTTCCTCCTCCAAGCACTTCATAGAAGATTTTGAACACAAAGATAGTGTCTGGCTCTGCAAAATAAGTTTCCACATATTGCCATAGAGAGAATAATATTTACACAAATCTAATCTGCTGACGTATTCCATAGTGTGACATCACACCATGGCCAAGCCTTAATTCGAATCGTTTTACTGTCCCATCTCAGCGTGTTATGCGAGGCGATTTCCCTGGCACGTCTTGTTAAAGCAGAGATCGTGTCCCCTTATTCCGGGATTCTCATCAATAAGGGCGTGGGTAACCCAACCGCTTCTAGGACTCCTAGACTATAGGCAAGTCCAAACGGCCACAGAGAGGACACTTGATATTCACCCTCTTTATAAAGGGACAAGGTTTTTACTTTTTCCCTCCCGTGCTGAATCGAATCCTTCCCCCACCTCAAGTTCAAACACCCAAGGTTCAGGTCAGGTGCTCCGAACCCTCAATCATGTCCGGATCTAGCCTTCAAGGCCGATGGATGCCTTCCTCCGTCACGGAAGAAGATATCAAAAAGTTGAGGGAGGCCAGATATCTGACCGCCGAGGTTTTGCATCGGCTGCCCACTCGAGGGCAGGCCGTCCCCTCCCCTGAACCCAACGAGAACGTTGTGTTTGTCTCCCACTTCCTCCGAGGTCTAGGCCTTGCTCTAGATCCTTTCGTTAGGGGTTTGATGTATTATTACGGGCTAGATTTCCATGATCTAACTCCGGACTCCTTTCTTCATATCACGACATTTATTGTCGTGTGCGAGGCCTTCCTCCGGGTTACCCCTCACTTTGGCATGTGGCTCAAGACTTTTGAAGTAAAGCCGAAGATGATCGAGGGGCAACATGCAGCGTGCGGAGATGCCTCAATACGCAAGATGACGGGAGCCCCCTGGCCCAAAGGTTCCATTCCAGAGGTGTCTGAATTGTGGCAACAGGAGTGGTTCTACATCACGGCTCCTAGAAGTGCCAAGTGGGCAGCCGCCCCTGTTTTCCGCTCGAGCCCTGGCCACCACAACTGATGTCATGGATCAACAGAGGTTTGAGCTGGGGTCTAGCCAAGGACGTGCCTATTCTGCAAAGCCGCATTCGAGATCTCTTCAATGGAGATTTTAGTTTGGTTGCGGTAATACAAGTTATGTTGGTTCGTCAAGTCCAGCCTTGCAAACGCCGGCCCCTTCGCTTGTGGGAGTTCAATCCCGAAGGACCGTGTGTCATTCAAAATTTCCTCAGCCTGACGCATGAGGAGATGTACAAGTCATTCTTCGGACCTCAGGTAGAGTGTCCCGAAATCACCGAGGACGTGGGCCTGAGCAGTAACCACGCCGCTGAACAGGTAAGGAATCTTCCGGCCGAACATACTATCTCTCATTTGTTATGAAGTTATCTCTGAGAGTTCGCTTTTTGAGCAGGACTAGCTAACAAAGGAGAAGTTGATTCAGTGTCCGGCCCCCTCCATGAGGGTTTAGAAAATCCGGTACTGGAAAAGATGCTCCAGGTCGCACCCTGCCCGGAGCCCTTGAAGGAAGATACTGGGGAGGATAATACGGGCAGACGCGGGCCCCCAACGTTGCCCATTCTAACCGAGGGAGCGAGCGTCTCCATGAAGGAAGACGACCGGAGGAGGAAAAGGACTGCGCCCGGGAATTCGGAAGCCGAAGCTTCCAAACGGGAGAAGAAGTCTCCCACAGAGGGTCCTACCTCGGGGGGTGCTTTTGCCGCACTAAGTCCGCGGGGGGATCAATCCTCCAGCGAGTTGTAAGTGACCCGAAATACTTTAATAGTACAGGTATGCCATCTTTTTCTTCTGAGAAAATAACCACCGCATATATCTTTGCAGTTCGGGCCTTAGCCCCTCTCAAATGAGTTCGTCTCCGGGGGATCTTCTTCCAGAGATGATGGAGAGCGAAACGCATCCTCCGGACTCCTCCGCTCCAGAAGCGGGCGACCCCGAAGTGTCGTCCGGAGGGCCTCTCCGAATCCGGTGAGGCCAGAAGATAATCCCATTGACCCCCGAAGCTCCCAGTGTCCGGCTCCCGAAGAGAACAGACAAAAGAGTCCGACACCGTCTGGTGCGTGATCGGATGTTCTGAGGGAGTTGGTGGGGCGAGCGGCCATCTCAGATGAACACCGTATGCTGATGAATATGGTGATGGAGAGAATCTTGTCCGCTAAAAGCGGATTGCATAAAGCTTTTATGAGTCTACTGACAGGCTTTGAGGTACGTAAAATAATGTATATTAGTCCTGCACATGCTAGGTGTGCCCTGTGTAGATAGTAGCCCCTGAGACTCTGGTGGTCGTCGGAAACGACGACGAACAGAGGATCATATTCCCAGGTAATAATCATACTGCCTCTATGTGCAGGTGATGGAAGCTCCGGTGGCTAGCCGGACTAGCGAGTTTGCCTATTTAAAACGGCAGTTAGATGCGGCAGACACCGACATCGAGCTTGTTAACAAAAGGCTTGACGAGGCACAGGGTAAGTGTCATTATCTGGTAAACGCCACATAGGAAGAGCAGCATGATGCCAGTATCTTTAATATGTTGTGACTGCAGATGGAGCTGCCACTGTTGAAGCCTTGCGGGCAGAACTTGCCCGAGCCAAGGAACAAGCGAGGTTGGGTAATGCGGCTGCTTTGAAGGCGGCCGAAGAGTTGCAAGCCGAGAAGGCCGCGCATGGTGAGAGCCGAGATAAGATGGCCAAGATGGCCATAGAATTAAAAGCCGTCGCCGACCGTTGTCGGGTTCTTGGAAAGGAAAACCAGGCGAAGGCATCGGACCTTGAGAAGGCTGCTGCAACGAGAAAAGACCTCCGCTCTGCTATGAGGGCAAAGAAGGAGGAGCTGCGAGAAGCCGGGGATATTGTAGCTGGGAAATCATTTATGTTGCGGAGGAAGTTTGGAGATCCACGGTATGCCCCTCTGGATCGGCTGTGGAGTTCGGAGGATGTGTATATGGATTTGGTGGCGAGCGTTGCCGATGCGGTCAAGTACTTCCAGGGTCAAACGGACCGTGAAGTGGACCAGCTGTTTTGGACACAATTCCATTCTCCCGAGCGTCCACTTTCATTGACTGACCAATTAGCCGAATGGGCCGAACTGAATAGGTTGTCCGGACGCGCCATGCACTACTAGGAAAAGGGCTATAGATAGGATTGATACTAATGGCGCACCATGAAAGCAGTGCGCCACTACTATATACTAATGGCGCACTGGTTGGTGATGCGCCATTAGTGTGGAAGACACTAATGGCGCACCAGAAACAGGGTGCGCCACTAGTATTAAATTATTATTATTTTCCATTTTTCCATACATACTAATGGCGCATCAGGTCGAAGTGCGCCATTACTAGTTCTAAGTAGTAATGGCGCACCAAGCAGATAGTGCGCCATTACTGTAAAAAAAATTATTCTTTTTTTTGCAAAACTACTAATGGCGCACTGTTACCCGGTGCGCCATTAGTATATATATATATATATATATATATATATATATATACTTTTTTGCAAAACTACTAATGGCGCACCACCTGCAGGTGCGCCATTAGTAACCAGGGTTACTAATGGCGCATTTGCTGGTGGTGCGCCATTAGTAACCTGGGACCCCAACAAGATATTTTGAACAGCCCCACACCTACCCACTCACTTTTCTCACTTCATTCCCTCCACCTCCTTCTCCAAGCTTTCGGCCATCTCCTCCTCCTCACCTCATTTCCATCATAGATTCATCAAAATTAAGTGGTGAAATTACCTTTTTTTGATAGGTAAGTAAGGGGAAAGCTATCTTCATGATGTAGATCTACTTTTTTTCTCCCTAGCTCGCTCCAACAACGTGCACATGCACTTTTTGTGGCCTAGCTAGATCTATGTATGTTTGTGGTGTTGCATGTGTTTGTGGTGTTGCATATATGTTTGTGTCAGATGGGCCAAGAGCGTCCTAAAAGAAGACTGGTATTTCACCACCATGGTTATACCCGAAGCCAAATCCAAGACCGCAGGCGCAAACGTCACCGCGAAAAATGAGCCTTGGGTACTGGCTTCCCAAGTGGACCAATGCTTCTTCATTACCGACCCGTCAAAGCCCAGTCGTGTTGTCGTGAGGGGAGGCAAAAGGAAGATCATCGGAATGGATGGAGTAGCCAATGAGCAAGACTTCGACAAGTACGGCGACCCGAAGATCGAACATGACGACGACGATGAAGTAGCAGCACACACCACAAGAAGAAGCAGGACCACCCTACCTAAAGGACGTCCATTCCACAGAAGAACTCCATTTGCGAAAAAGAAGGGCAAGAAGATTGTGAACAGATAGCTAGCTAAGATCGATTGTATTTAAATCGTAGTCTTCATTTCTCGATTGTATTTCATGGGCACTTCTTGATATCATGAATATTTTTAAATTTCATGGGCACTTTTTGAATTCATGAGGACACTTGATCTCGAACCCCTCCATCTCGATCTCGATTCCCCCTCCATCTCGATCTCGATCCCCCTCCATCTCGATCCCACCCGCACCCTCCCCCGCTAGCTCCACCGCCGCCGACGACCCACCGCAACCCTCCCCCGCTCCACCGCCGCCGACGAGCACCCGGCGCCCGCACCCTCCCCCGCTCCACCGCCGCCAACGGGCACCCCCCGCACCCTCCCTCGCTCCACCGCCGCCGCCGATGATATTTTCAAGTAACAAATTTGAACGTATTTTAAAAAAAAATTATTACTGTTTTTATAAAGAAATATTACTGTTATGATTAAAACAAAATTCTTATGGCGCACCGAGGGGTGGTGCACCATTAGAAAGCTTCCCCCACACTAAATTCTAATGGCGCACCGAGGGGTGGTGCGCCATTAGAATAGTCGTACTTATGGCGCACGAGGGGGTGTTGCGCCATTAAAAAGCTCCCCCCCACACTAAATCCCCAATCTCTCTAATCTCTCCCCTGCCTCATCGATCTCACCCGCTGCCCCCCCGTGTTCGCCGCCCCCCTCGCCGCCCCCCTCGCTTCCTTCGCCGTCCCCGAGCAGCGTGGCCAGTCCGGACCAGGGAGGAGTGCCCCACGCGCCCACCCGACCGCGCCGCCGCCTCGTCTCCTCCCACCTCTCGCCCCTCCGGCCGGATCGGCGGAACCCCCTCCCCCGCCTCCCGCCGCCTTCCCGCGCCGCCCACTCCGACCTCACCGTCCCCGAGCAACAGTAGCAGCAGCAGCAGCGCTCCGCCCCCTCGCGCTAGCCTAGGGCTTCCGCTCAGGTATCGCCCCCTGTGACCTTGGCCACTTCGTTGCCTCCCGGTAGAATAGAGATTCTACTTCTTGTCTTGTGTTTTTCTGGGTTGCTGCGTGCGCACGAGAGAGGAGAGGCGGGGATGGCTGGGCTGGGTGGGAACCCATCTCGGCGAGTGGAGGAAATCTGAGAGAACACGGAGTAGTCTGTCAGATGTAGTGTAGAATTGACTTCATTTGGGCTGTGTTCATGATAGATTGTGGTAGCATATAGCTTTCGGTTTGGACCCTGTCACCAGTCGGACTGCCTGTTTGAGCAATTCCGGGGCTGCTTTGTAGCAGAGGGAGCTCGAAATTGTTGGTGCTGTCACTATGATTTGTGTGACTTTGTGATGCATGGACTTGTTCTACCCGTGGTCTATGTACTGGAGATTTCTGAGGTAGATGCTTTTGTTCATCATAGTATAAAAGTTCAGGTCATGGAGCAGCGCCAGGCTGCTTGGGGAATTGAGAAAAAGGAACACTCCATGGTGCAGAGATGTGTCAGCCTTGGCATGGTTCTGTTTCCACAATCTATCATAATCTATTCCCCAAGCTATCACAATCTATCATAATTTATGTGTCCAGCTATCATAATTTGATTAGTTCCATAAATTTGTATGACCACAGATTTAGAAAATTTTCAGAGATTTGTATGACCAAAGATACAGTTCAGATTTGATTAGTTCCATAAATTTGTATGACCAAATATATATTTCAGATTTGTATAGTTTCAGAGATTTGTATGAACAAAGATACAGTTCAGATTTGAATTGTTTCAGAAATTGGTATGACCAAAGATGCTATTGTATATAAATGGGCTGCTGTAGAACTTTTCTTCATCTTTACAGTGCTATTGTATAGAAATATGCTAAATTTTCTGCTCTGATTGTTGCTCAAAGAAATTTAGCAAAAAATGGGGTCCTGGGAGACGCCGCTGCTGCTTGAGGCCCTTGAGAGGCCCTTCATGTCGTGATGATTTTGCAGGTACCCCGAGAGGCCCTTGAGTTTGCCGGAATGCCGATTAACTTCCGTTCCGGCAAATTCGGGTACTCCATATGTCCTATTTTCAGCAAAGGTCATGCTGAAATTTTCCGTGAATTTTAGCATGACTTTGCTAAAAATTGGACATATGAGGTACTTGCTACTAATGCATGGGCCGGGGTATCTTAGTACTTAATTAAGTAGGATCAACTGCCCCTTTATTCTTGCTATATTAAACCATAGGTGGCAATAGAGCCAAGTGATTAGGCCCAACTTAGAATTCTCGTTAGCATCGATAAACCCTAGATGATAAACCCAACATAGGTGGCAATAGAGCCAAGTGATTAGTGCCAAGTGATTAGGCCCAACCTAGGGTGCCTCGGTGTCGATGAGAACCTAAATGATGTACGCTTAGGCTTTTAGGGTGCCTCGGCATCGACAAAACCTAAATCATGAAAGCTTAGGCTTTTAGGGTGCCTCGGTGTTGACAAACCCTAAATGATGTAGTTTTGAATTATGAACGTAGGATATGTCGTCATCATCATCGGACGACGAAAGTCTCCCGGCGGAGTGCGACTGGTGCCACGACGATCGAGGTCTGTGCGACATGCCTCACCTGGACGATGATCGGCGCTTCAGCATTAAGCTCGAGGAGACCTTCGAAGTTGAAACGGTACACAATGACGACAAGTGTTATTTTCATAATTAAGCATGACTTCAACTATTTCAACGTGTAATTTTCATCTTTTACAATTCGAGTATAGCTTATCCCATGCCATGCAAGACGCTATGTCTTGGAGAGGATGGATTTTGAAGACCATGAAATTTCCGAAACAAAGAAAATTCACCTAAGGACTCATCACGATGTGGACTTTGAAGTAAATCTATATAATTCTGAGAGCGTAACCCATTTTGGTTGCAAAAATTGGGAAGCATTTTGCAAGATGTATGGTTTTGATGAGGGTATGCTTATCACCATGGATCTTGGTAATCCTGACATCAACCAAGACAATATGGACATTTGGGTCCTTGTTGATACGCCTCCAGTTCTACCGCTATGTGAGTTTCTCAAACATAGTTATTAGCTAATTTATATTGTTTATTTCAAAATAGTTGACAGCTTATTTCCATTGACAGCTTATTTTTATTGTTCAAAGAATGTGCGGGAGATGGTAGATAAAACCCACTACACCGATGGCTTCGAATTAACAACTTACAAGGAGAAAAATCATTTGGTCGGATTTTGTACTGACATTGAGAATTACAATATCTACAATCAAACTCCTCAACATTATGGTAAATACGTGCCACTAGTGCATGTGTTCAACTACGGTAACTACCATGGAGATACCCTGGTAAGATTTTTACTATTACGACATCCGTGCATCTTCTGCATACTTCTAAAACTAGTACATCATTGCTAACTATGAAGTTATTACTATGTTTTTCAACAGATAATCCCAGAGAATTGTGTGCCTCATATGATGTATCTGAAAGGTAGTATTAATGTTTTGAACATACAGCCAGGTCGTCCTACGAATCTCAACTGTCCATACGAGATTTCTAAAAGAAGTGGAGACATGAAAATCAAAGGATGGAAAAAATGTATGGACAGTCGTAAGGAGGTTCTTGGAAGCAAAAGGAAGCGAAGCGCAAGAATTGGAAACAGGATGTTCTCCATTCTCCATAATGGAGAGTCAGGGTCTATATTGTTTTATGCTATTTTAGCTTAAATAGGGTATTTAGGTCCTGCCTAATACTGATGATCATGTGCTAAGAACAATTAAGTAGGGTTGGTTCGAAGACTATCAAGATGACGATCGTATGACTTGTTATGAATAACGAGTAGAAGTTGTATGATGATGATTAGTAGGACTTGTTAGGATTAGTATTACTTCCGACAAACTCGATACTCGCGGTCTTGAGACTTGTAATGTTTTATCTTTGTTCGGTCTTTTGAATTCGGAGACTAATATGATGAATTGTATTTGGAGACTAATCTTCTATTGTATTCGATGAATCTGATGTTGCTGTGTGCTGCTGTCTATATTCTGTCCAATAATATATTTTGTAACCTGTGCAAAAATCAGAAAAGTAAAAAAAACCTAATATTCATACTAATGGCGCACCACACAAGACACTAATGGCGCACTGTGATCATCACACTAATGGCGCATTAACTGCTGGTGCGCCATTAGAATGCCAAAGCACATGGGTACATATGGCCCCCTGGGAGGCATTCTAATGGCGCACTGCAGGCTATACTAATGGCGCACTACGTGGTGCGGCATTAGAACACCAGATACTAATGGCGCACCGGTGGTGCGCCATTAGAATTTAATTCTAATGGCGTGATGCCAGTGGCGCACCAGTAGTGCGCCATTAGAAGGCAAATTCGGTGCGCCACTAGCATGCCTTTTCCTAGTAGTGATGAGGTCTGTTGTGGATCAGGTATGGCCGGAAAGGCCGAAACCGAACAGCTATTTCAGCTTAGTGCAGCAGTTCCTTGATGTGGTGTCGCGCATCAATGCGATGTAGAGGTTGGCGTGCATAGAGGGCTCACGGATGGCCTTTGCCCGTGTTAAAGCATGCTGGGCGGAGATGGATGCCACCTCTGTTGCAGCGCGGGATTCGGCGATAGGCCGAATGGCTGCTGAGCACTACTTTGAAGAAGTTCTTGAGGGTGCTCGTTTGATAGAGACCCAGTGCTCAAAAAATATTATGTTTGAGTGATATGTAATCTCATTGTAAGCGAAAATGCTTTTATAAAGTTTTATAAGGCTATTTTTATATTTTTGCCTGAAAGTAATATGATGCCTCCTGGGCGGCCGTTTATGTATACATGTGTATAACCTGAAAGATTGTAGCCGTCGGCTTCAACCCCCACGCATATAATGCGGAGGTGCTCAGAAAAACACACGTTCACACTTAACCCAACGTCTTGGTCCTATTAAGGAGGTGATAGCGGAGCGAGCGAGGCAACCGGACTATAATGGTTTAGCACTTTCACTTAGCCATGGGAGTTTGACAGTGGGGCTACTAGATAGCCCCTGGTGGCTCCGCACTCTCCCGATCCCGGGGTGCGTGCATGCCTGGCCGGAAAGCGGCCCTTTGTTAAGGCAGAGGAATTCTATCATTCCAACAGGTCATCGAGTGGTTGACTAGTCTCACGCTATATCATGACAGTCAGTTTTCGGCTTTCTCTACTGAGGTGCTCGTCCGGATGAACCAGGACACAGTCGCATTAATTCTCCTGATGCTACCTTAGCCGGTAAAGCGGAACGCACTACTAGGAAAAGGGCTATAGATGGAATTGACACTAATGACGCACCAGACATGTGATGCGCCATTATTATATACTAATGGCGCACCATATGTTGGTGCGCCATTAGTGTGCAAATACTAATAACGCACCACATCCACGGTGCGCCATTAGTAAAAAAAATTGTTTTTAATTTTTTCAAAACTACTAATGGCGCACCGTGGGAGTGGTGCGCCATTACTAGTTGAACTAGTAATGGTGCACCAAATCCACGGTGCGCCATTAGTAATTTTTTTTAATTTTTCAAAACTACTAATGGCGCACCATGGGAGTGGTGCGCCATTACTAGTTGAACTAGTAATGGCGCACCATGCCACGGTGCGCCATTAGTAACTTGGCCCAAACATTCGCCCGAATGCACCACCCCCCCCCCCCCCCCCCCCCCCCCCCCCCCCCCCCCGCCCCCCGTGGACCGCCTTTTTAGTTTCAAAAAAAATAAAAGAAAATGATAGAAATGTCAAAAAAATAAAAGAAAATAAGATTCCCATGTGATATGTGGTCTAGTTGTTGTGAAAATTTACAAACATGAATTTTCGACTTTTTTGCAAAATCTCTCGAGAATTTGTAAAAATGGGCATAACTTTTGCGTACGAACTCGGATGAAAAAGTTTTTATATGAAAAATCATCTACTCGAAAAGTTACATCCGAATTTAACCCCATTAAACATTTTCAAAATCCTCAAAAACCTAACAGAAAAAAAGATACGGGGCTTTTAAGATCTGGAGAGGCAAAAAAATTCAAAAAAAAATCAAACTTACTAATGGCGCACCTGCCCATGATGCGCCATTAGTATCTTCCCGCCTTCAAAATTCAAAATAAGTCAAAAAAATAAAAAAAAAGTTACTAACGGCGCACCTGCCCATGGTGCACCATTAGTATCTTCCCGCCTTCAAAATTCAAAATAAGTCAAAAAAATAATAAAAAAATTACTAATGGCGCACCTGCCCATGATGCGCCATTAGTATCTTCCTGCCTTCAAAATTCAAAATAAATCAAAAAATAAAAAAAAATTAGTAATGGCGCACCTGCCCACGGTGCGCCATTACTATGCCCTATATATAGCTGGGCGTGCTCGGCTCCTCCTTACCTCTTCATTCTTCTCCTCCACTCCACCTCTCCTCCACTCCATCTCCTCCTCTCCTCCACTCCATCTTCCCTTCTCTCCTTCACCATACTACCCTCCTCCTCTCCGGCGACCTCCTCCTCTCCGGCGACCTCCTCCTCCTCTCCGGCGACCTCCTCCTCCCTCCTCTCCTCCCCTCCCCTCACGGTTTCTCCTTCCTCCTCTCCGGTGAGCTCCTCCTCCCTCCTTTCCTCCCATTCCCTCATGGTTTCTCCTTCCTCCTCTCCGATGCTTCGGTGAACTCCTCTCCGGCGACCTCCTCCTCTCCGGCGATGTAGGCGAGCGCCTCTCCGGCGACCTCCTCCTCCTCCTCTCCGGCGAACTCCTCTCCGGCAAAAGAACGTACAAGATCCAAAAACAGGAACAAAATTTGAAATAATATCGTGCCAAAAAACGAGCAAAAAATGGGCAAAAAATCACGATCCAGATCCAAATTCAAAATTTAAAAATAGCAATGGCGCACGGTGGGGGTTAGACGGTGCGCCACTACTATTTTCCTGCCTTCAAAATTCAAAAATACTAATGGCGCACCGTGGCCTATACTAATGGCGCACCAGTGGCCTATACTAATGGCGCACCATGGCCTATACTAATGGCGCACCAGTGGTGCACCATTAGTATACCAGATACTAATGGCGCACCAGTGGTGCGCCATTAGTAAAAAATACTAGTGGCGTGATACTAATGGCGCACCAGTGATGCGCCATTAGTAGGCAAAACTGGTGCGCCATTAGTAGCTCTTTTCCTAGTAGTGACGTAAGGCACCAAAACACAAGAGCCGGGCAAACCCAACATTTGACCAAAGACAATGATTCGGAGCTGATGCATATAGGGTCAAACTCGCGACACCGAACACTCCCTAAGGTATTCGGTCTTTGTGGTATAAACCAGGCCTGAATAATGGCCTTTGTAAGAAGCCCCTTGTGTCCAGGTACGTGCATTGTTCTGGCGTGGCCACATGCCAAGACGTCAGCATCCTTCTCAACGGTGGATATGTATCAACAAGAGACAGTAAAAAAGGTTTACGCAGGGTCTTAATCTAAAAAGAATCCTTGGAGCGGGTCCCTGCTGCACGTCTGCGCCTGTATCTCCGTTGTGCCGTATCCTGGACGGGTGTAGCACGATGATCGTCTGTAAAGGAGAGGAATTTAGGTGAAAAAGTTGTCGTGCAAAAAGATAGTTTTTAAACAAACCATGTATAATTCAAGATGAGAAAAGATTACCACTTGTCTGCGCGCGTTGAGCCCCTTGCAAATAGGGGCGTGACCGTTATTCGGTATAAATAGCGGCGCCGGACTTGGTTAGTTGTGTCTGAGGTCTTGACGACCTATTGGATGCTTTCGATGGTCCGGGCGCCTTTAGTGTGCGGCTGCCAAGGCAGCCGCACTCTCTTCGGCGTGCAGAGATCGCTTGATATTTCCGTTCACTGAAATAATGCCACATGGACCGGGCATCTTGAGTGTGAGGGAGGCGTAGTGTGGTATTGCATTAAAGCGAGAGAAAGCTTCGCGTCCGAGCAGTGCTTGATAGCCACTTCGGAACGGAGCGATGTGGAAGGTTAAATACTCGCGACGAAAGTTATCGGGGGAGCCGAATATAACTTGTAGTAGTAGGGAGCCCGTACAGCGAGCCCTTGGGCCTGGCGTTACTCCTTTAAAGGTAGTATTGCTATGGCGAATTTTTGTTGGGTCTAACCCCATCCCGCGGATTGTATCCTGATATATTAGGTTTAGATTGCTGCCACCATCCATCAATACTCGTGTGAAGTGATATCCGCCAATTACTGGGTCTAATACCAGGGGAGCCCATCCTGCACGCCGGATACTTGCTGAGTAATCGCTATGCTTAAAAGCTGCCAAGGCTTCGGCGTCCGGACAGTCGACAACCTGGTTCTTTTTAGTAATAAACCTGTTCTAAAGCTTTCGAGCTGACTCTCCGGGCTGTTGAGTTATATGACTCAAATCATCCGCATCCGGAGGCCGGACATAAGTCCCTTGAAAATTTGCCCGAAAGGCGTCTTCGAGCTCTTCCCAACTTCCAATGGAGCTTTCGGGGAGGCGTTTAAGCCAGTGACGAGCTGGCCCTTTGAGCTTGAGGGGTAAGTACTTGATGGCGTGGAGATCATCTCCTCGAGCCATATGGATATGGAGGATGTAGTCCTCAGTCCAAACCCCAGGGTCTGTTGTTCCGTCGTATACCTCTATGTTTACGGGTTTGAATCCCTCTGGGAATTCATGGTCCAGCACCTCATCGGTGAAACACAGGGGGTGTGCGGCACCCCTGTAGCTGGGTGTGCCGCGTTGTTCGGATGTTTGTTGTATTGCATTGTATGCTGGGGCGCGCTTGCGTGGTCCATAGATGGATCTTGTTGCGCCGTCCTTTGGGTGCGAGCCCTCGCCTGGGTCGCGTGTTGTATTGTGAGTGGCGTTGTATGCCGCCCTGTGTTGGTAGAGGGGTCGTCTATCTGGTCAGGTGGCTGCTTTGATGTTTGGTTGTGGAGGGTCTGAGTATCGAATTCGGGTAGCATCTTCCGCTTTGGGTAGCTCTTGGAGGGGCGATTGTCGCTGTACCTCGCTGCTGTGTTGAGTATTTTACTCCATCTGGTTTGGAGTGTGTCTTGTGCAGCCCTTTGCTTCTGCTTTTTGAGACTCCTCGCGGTGGCAACAAGCCTTTTACGGGCATTCTGCTGCTCCGGGTGCCTGTCCGGCGTTATATCATTCGGACTATTATCCTTGATAGAATTTGTTTGTTTGGTTTGATTATCCGGATTGCCGTTGTCCGGCAGCGGTTCGCCATGCTCCAGCGCTGGGTCTGTGTGATCGTTATTTCTGTCAAGGCGGGATTTGGGGCGGCGCTTGCGTCGCCGCTTTGACTGCTTCTCGAGGGAACAAGCCTTCGGTGCGTCCTTTCGCTCCTCGTCGTCACCTTTTGGTGCGTCCACCATGTAGACGTCATATGACGAGGTGGCTTTCCAGGGCTCAATAGGTGCTGGTTCTTCATCGTCTCCTGCGTCGGCGTCCATACCGTCGATATCTTCAGAGTCGAAGTCGAGCATATCGGTTAAATCGTCGACAGAGGCTATAAGGTGGGTGGTGGGTGGGCTTTGAATTTCTTCATCGTCTGTATCCCAACCTTGCTAACCATAGCTCGGCCAGGGCTGTCTTGATAGAGAGAGAGACTTTAATGTCTTCAGAATATCGTCGAAAGGCGAGTGCTGAAAGATATCCGCGGCAGTAAACTCCATGATCGGCGCCCAATCGGATTCGATCGGCAGGGGCGCGGAGGGTTCGAAGTCCGGAGAGGAGTCCAGCTCCCTAGAGTCACGAGTCTCGCGGAGTGCGGGGCTGGTGTTCGGATCGATCGCCGTTGGGATCGCAGCCCCCGAGGCGGCGTCCAACCACCCATCCTCGATCGGCGTAGTAGGCTCCGAATTAAGGGTCGAAGCCGATGCGGGTGCGGCCTCCAGGGCACTGTTCGGCGACAGAGCTAGATCATGCTTGTCGTGACAGTGCGGCGCGCTCGGCAGTGGCTCGAATCCGTCAAAGATCAAGTCCCTGCGGATGTCAGCCGTGTAGTTTAAACTTCCAAATCTGACATGGCGGCCAGGGGCGTAGCTTTCGATCTGCTCCAGATGGCCAAGTGAATTGGCCTGCAGTGCGAAGCCGCCGATGACAAAGATCTGTCCGGGGAGGAAGGTCTCACCCTGGACAGCATCGCTATTGATGATCGTAGGAGCCATCGAGCCTGACGGCGACGACACAGAGGAACTCTTAATGAAAGCACCAATGTCGGTGTCAAAACCGGCGGATCTCGGGTAGGGGGTCCCGAACTGTGCGTCTAGGCCAGATGGTAACAGGAGGCAAGGGACACGAAGTTTTACCCAGGTTCGGGCCCTCTCGATGGAGGTAAAACCCTACGTCCTGCTTGATTAATATTGATGATATGGGTAGTACAAGAGTAGATCTACCACGAGATCAGAGAGGCTAAACCCTAGAAGCTAGCCTATGGTATGATTGTTGTGTATGAATGTGTTGTCCTACGGACTAAAACCCTCCGGTTTATAGACACCGGATAGGGTTAGGGTTACATAGAGTCGATTACAATGGTAGGAGATCTACATATCCGTATCGCCAAGCTTGCCTTCCACGCCAAGGAAAGTCCCTTCCAGACACGGGACGAAGTCTTCAATCTTGTATCTTCATAGTACAGGAGTCCGGCCGAAGGTATAGTCCGGCCATCCGGACACCCCCTAATCCAGGACTCCCTCACCTGTATTTACAAGAAAGTGAGTGGGAGCACTACAACATTTCTGATAAGTATATGTAAATGACATATTGTTAATCGAAAATAATGTAGAATTATTCTGTAAAGCATAAAGGAGTGTTTGAAAGGAGTTTTTTCAAAGAAAGACATCGGTGAAGCTGCTTACATATTGAGCATCAAGATCTATAGAGATAGATCAAGATGCTTGATAAGTTTTTTCAATGAGTACATACCTTGACAAGATTTTGAAGTAGTTCAAAATGGAACAGTCAAAGAAAGAGTTCTTGCCTATGTTACAAGGTGTGAAATTGAGTAAGACTCAAAGCCCGACCATGGGAGAAGATAGAAAGAGAATGAAAGTCATTCCCTATGCCTTGGCCATAGGTTCTATAAAGTATGTCATGCTGTGTACCAGACCTATTGTATACTCTACACTGTTTTTGGCAAGGGAGTACAATAGTGATCTAGGAGTAGATCACTGGATAGCGGTCAAAATTATCCTTAGTGGAATAAGGATATGTTTCTCGAATATGGAGGTGATAAAAGGTTCGTCGTAAAAGGGTTACGTCGATACAAGTTTTGGCATTGATCCGAATGACTCTAAGTCTTCATATGGATACATATTGAAAGTGGGAGCAATTAGCTAAAGTAGCTCCGTGCAGAGCATTGTAGACATAGAAATTTGCAAAATACTTACGGATCTGAATATGACAGACCCGTTGACTAAAATTATCTCACAAACAAAACATGATCACACCTTAGTACTCTTTGGGTGTTAATCACATAGCGATGTGAACTAGATTACTGACTCTAGTAAACCCTTTGGGTGTTGGTCACATGTCGATGTGAACTATGGTTGTTAACCACATAAAGGATGTGAACTATTGATGTTAAATCACATGGCGATGTGAAGTAGATTATTGACTCTAGTGCAAGTGGGAGACTGAAGGAAATATGCCCTAGAGGCAATAATAAAGTTATTATTTATTTCCTTATATCATGATAAATGTTTATTATTCATGCTAGAATTGTATTAACCGGAAACATAATACATGTGAATACATAGACAAACAGAGTGTCACTAGTATGCCTCTACTTGACTAGCTCGTTGATCAAAGATGGTTATGTTTCCTAACCATAGACATGAGTTGTCATTTGATTAACGGGATCACATCATTAGGAGAATGATGTGATTGACATGACCCCCATTCCATTAGCTTAGCACCCGATTATTTAGTATGTTGCTATTGCTTTCTTCATGACTTATACATGTTCCTATGACTATGAGGTTATGCAACTCCCGTTTGCCGGAGGAACACTTTGTGTGCTACCAAACATCACAACGTAACTGGGTGATTATAAAGGAGCTCTACAGGTGTCTCCAAAGGTACATGTTGGGTTGGCGTATTTCGAGATTAGGATTTGTCACTCCGATTGTCGGAGAGGTATCTCTGGGCCCTCTCGGTAATGCACATCACATAAGCCTTGCAAGCATTGCAACTAATGAGTTAGTTGCGAGATGATGTATTACGAAACGAGTAAAGAGACTTGCCGGTAACGAGATTGAACTAGGTATTGAGATACCGACAATCGAATCTCGGGCAAGTAACATACCGATGACAAAGGGAACAAAGTATGTTGTTATGCGGTCTGACCGATAAAAGATCTTCGTAGAATATGTGGGAGCCAATATGAGCATCCAGGTTCCGCTATTGGTTATTGACCGGAGACATGTCTCGGTCATGTCTACATTGTTCTCGAACCCGTAGGGTCCGCACGCTTAACGTTACGATGACAGTTTCATTATGAGTTTATATATTTTGATGTACCGAAGTTTGTTCGGAGTCCCGGATGTGATCACGGACATGACGAGGAGTCTCTAAATGGTCGAGACATAAAGATTGATATATTGGACGACTATATTCGGACATCGGAAGTGTTCCGGGTGATTTCGGAGAAAACCGGAGTGCCGGAGGGTTACCGGAACCCTCCCGGGAGAAGTAATGGGCTTTATGGGCCCTAGTGGAGAGAGAGAGGGGCGGCCAGGGTGGGCCGCGCGCCCCCTCCCCCTCTGGTCCGGATTGGACTAGGAGAGGGGGGGGGCGGCACCCCCCTTTCCTTCTCCCTCTCCCCCTTCCTTTCCCCCTCCTAGTAGGAGTAGGAAAGAGGGGAGTCCTACTCCTACTAGGAGGAGGACTCCTCCTCCTTGGCGCACCCAAGGGCCGGCCGGCCTCCCCCCCTTGCTCCTTTATATATGGGGGCAGGGGGCACCTCTAGACACACAAGTTGATCTTCGTGATTGTTCTCTTAGCCATGTGCGGTGCCCCCTCCACCATAATCCTCGATAATAGGTGCTTAGGCGAAGCCCTGCGACGGTAGAACATCAAGATAGTCACCACGCCGTCGTGCTGACGGAACTCTTCCCCGACACTTTGCTGGATCGGAGTCCGGGGATCGTCATCGAGCTGAACATGTGCTAGAACTCGGAGGTGTCGTAGTTTCGGTGCTTGATCAGTCGAGCCGTGAAGACGTATGACTACATCAACCGCGTTGTCATAACGCTTCCGCTGTCGGTCTACGAGGGTACGTAGACAACACTCTCCTCTCTCGTTGCTATGCATCACCATGATCTTGCGTGTGCGTAGGATTTTTTTTGAAATTACTACGTTCCCCAACAGCGGCTGCCCTAGGGGAGGCGCCCCGACCTCTCCAGGTTACATGAGATGGGGTGTGAGGGGCACACTGCCCCTTAGTGGGCTGGTGTGCCCCCTTTCCTTGGCCCATAAGGCCCCCCAATGCTTGCTGGGGCCTCCGAAACTCCTTTCGGTCACGCTGGTCGTCACCTGATACTCCTAGAACAATTCCGGATTCCAATACCCTTCGTCCAATATATCAATCTTCACCTTCAGACCATTTCAGAGTTCCTCGTCACGTCCGGGATCTCATCCGGGACTCAGAACAACCTTCGGTAACCACATACTATTCCCATTACAACTCTAGCGTCACCGAACCTTAAGTGTGTAGACCCTACGGGTTCGGGAACCATGCAGACATGACCGAGACATCTCTCCGGCCAATAACCAATAATGGGATCTGGATACCCATGTTGGCCCCCACATGTTCCACGATGATCTCATCGGATGAACCACGATGTCGAGGATTCAATCAATCCCGTATACAATTCCCTTTGTCCATCTGTATGTTATTTTCCCGAGATTCGATCGTCGGTATCCCCATACCTCGTTCAATCTCGTTACCGGCAAGTCTCTTTACTCGTTCCGTAACGCATGATCCCGTGGCTAACTCCTTAGTCACGTTGAGCTCATTATGGTGATGCATTATCGAGTGGGCCCAGAGATACCTCTCCGTCATATGGAGTGACAAATCACAGTCTCGATTCGTGCCAACCCAACAGACACTTTCGGAGATACATGTAGTGCACCTTTATAGCTACCCAGTTACGTTGTGATGTTTGATACACCCAAAGCAATCCTACGGTATTCGGAAGTTGCACAATCTCATGGTCTAAGAAAATGATACTTAACATTAGAAAAGCTCTAGCAAACAAACTACACGATCTTGCGCTATGCTTAGGATTGGGTCTTGTCCATCACATCATTCTCCTAATGATGTGATCCCGTTATCAATGACATCCAATGTCGATGGTCAGAAAACCATAACCATCAATAGAGATACCGACGAGAGGCCCTCGGTATGTTATTCCGCCACCGGTCCGCCAGGGCGACTCCGGGTAGGGGTCCAGCAGGAGCGGCCGCGTGAAAGAGGAGAAGGACGACGACGGCGGCGGCGATGGCGGCGACTTCGCCCAGTTCAGCGAGTTCTTCCTATAGTCGCGGTGGTTGTTTTTTAAAGTAATTTTTAAGTTCGCTATGTAAAAAACTATTTAAGTCTTGCCAAAGTTTATACCCATTTGCCGAATTATAGCCGAATCTTTTTTGAAAAAAATAATTTGAAAACGCCTCTGGGGGCGACCCTGAGGCCGGCCGCTTCGAACTCGATTGGCCCTAAGTCGATTTTAGCGTCGGGACGCCCCCAGGCGGCGGTTTTTCGAGGCCCTGGGGGCCAATGGCCGGAGATGCTCCGAGAGACATTTCTATGAACGTAAGAACGAGGCAGAGAGATACGTAGTACAGTAGGCATTTTTCAGGGGAAAAAGAGATGCAAGTTTGGCGTAGAGATCGGTGCTTCCACACTGAAAGAGAAACTAGTTAAGGACTTGAGGTTAACGCGGCAAGAACCCATGACCTGTTGACCACAGCACGCACGTAATTTTACTTCAATCTCACGCTACTAGATGGAGAGAAGAAAACAAGCCCGGCCGGCGTACGTACGGCCGGAGGAGTGCCTCCGTCAGCGACCAACAGGTCAGCAACCCTGAAGCCCAAGAACAAGTTTACTTGTATCTGATGCAAGTGTTTTCGACAACAGCAGCATTACTTTTTTTTTAAGAAATCTCGCCAACTTTATTCATCCAAAATAATGTTGATAGGTGGTCCTAATAAAAAGTAATGTTGATAGGTACAAGGTTTGGGTCAAGCCATGCATCTTGGCGAGGTTATGAACTTCAAAATTAAAGTTTTTACGTTTACGTTTGTGAATGAAATTGCCTAAATTAAAACTCTTCATACTCTCTACTATCTCCTTTACGATTGCTCCATGAGGGCCTCCAGTACCTTGCTTGATGTCTTTCATAACACCTCCGTAATCCAATGCAATATACTCCCACGTTCCATAATATAAGAGTGTTTTTGTGTAGCGTTGAAATAAGACTGCTGATGCGTCTTAGACAAACTTGTATTACTCGTATTATGAGAGTCCAGAATAAAGCTAGTGATAGTTTGGCTAGGTTTGCTAGAATTGAGGAGCGAACTATGACCTGGCTGGGATCTGGGCCAGATAAGGTTTTGGGTATATCCCTTGATGATTGTAAAGACATTGATATTTGAGTAATACAAGTGTTTTCGTAAAAAAAAACGCTTTTTTTTATTATAGGACGGAGGGAGTAGATTTTTGCATGCCCACATCCCCAGCAAGTGCCAAAGATTCCTGGCAAGCATACGTTTCTAGGACCGTTGGGTCGGTTGTACCATGCAACACGACCGCCAAGGATCCCAAGTATGTACCGTTATGATCACAGCAAATTCCTGCTGCCACATCTATTTGGGCCTTCTTTGGTTCATATGATAGGAATTTTATAGAAATAGAAAAATCATAGGAAGTAAGATGATATGTATGTCAATTCCTATAGAGAAAGACATGTCATTTGGTGCATAGGATAGGATTTTTTTTCCATTAAGTCTAGGCTAATGTTTTTTTTTTTCAAAACATGAAGGATTGATTCCTATCCTACATAGGAATAGGAATCTATTCCTACAAACCAAAGGGCTTCAAAAAAAATTTTTCTTTGCAAATCCTATCCTATAAAATTCCTTAAAAAAATCCTACAAAGGAGGCCTTGATCCTGTCTCGCCATCGCACCGTCTACATTTATCTTCATGGAGTTCACTAGTGGTGGTAACCAGCGCTGCACCACTTCAGTAAGAGATAGATGCATGTGATGCTGGTATTGGTGTTGCATTAATGCAGGATATCTTATCTACCTTCCAGTGTATGAGGAGCATATATCAATATTGTTAGCAACGGAATAGTGGATATCTTATCTACCTATCCAACAATTCACTATCAGAACCGATCAAAAAAAAAATAGTGCGCTTGGAGAATCAGGAACTCCGTACTATTCCAATTGTCTAGAATTATCAGCAGCAAAATATCTGGCAACAAAAAGCTCTTACAAAACATATGGGACTGAATTATCAAATTGTTTACAATAAGGGCACTGACAATTTTGCTGCTGATGCATTATCTACAAGGCTAGCTAATACATGTCTTCCATATGTCTAGAGCACAACCTATGTGGATGGAAGAGATTGTAGCCAGTTACTCTCAAGATGATAAGTCAACTGAGCTACTCAGTGGCGGAGTCAGGATTCGAGTATAGGGGGGCCGAGTACATATATTGATCTAATCTTATTGGTAATTACTCATCACTGCTACTAAAATTGTCGATCATTGGGGGGAGGGGGGGGGCAGGCCCCTGCTCGTTCCCCCTGGCTCCGCCCCTGGAGCTACTGCGACAAATGTCTGTCAGTCCATCTGCTAAGCCTAACTATTAGCTCGTCCAAGGTTTAATTATGAGCTTTTTTATGGTACCCTACACTGCTAAGGGGGGACGGAGCAGTATAAAATCATCAACCGTTGATTTTGTGAGGGTAATTTAGTCAGTTTCAGCCCATCAGCGATCGGTCTGTTCGTTGTACTTGGAAAAAGAAAAATCGCGGGCACAGGGCCGTCGGTCGTCGCCCTGCTCGCCGCCGACTGCGCCATCAACGAACTCGCCGTCGTATCGCTGTATCCGCGAGTGCTCCAGCCACCACCCTCCGCCCGCGCGCGTCGACCTCGCTGCTTCGAGTCGCTGCATATCCAGCCGCATCTCCCGCCAGGGCACACATTGCCCGCACACTGTCACACGCACGGCTTCGTCCTCGTCAGTACAGGCTACTCCCCGTAGACAAAAAGTGTAATGGCTCGGACAACTGTACCATCCTGCTGGAGTGCCTGACCATTAGCATGGCCGAGGAAAGGGACGCGACTCCCTGAAGAAGACGACATGCATCAGCGCCCGCGCGACAGAGGAAGGGGTGGATGCGAGACCTGGGCTCCGACGGGCGCGTGCCGGCGTGCGTGCAACCATGCGGGAAATGGAAGAGGAAGGGCTGACTTCGTCGGGACTCGGGAGGCAGGACGATTTCTCTACCTCCCTAAATTACCGTCACAGAACGTGTGCTGCTGCAGGCCGAGCGCACAGTGCCACTGAATACTGCCGGGGATGGTGCTACTCCAATTGAGCGGTATAGATGGATGACCACCGTTGGATTTCGAGAATAGAGGGTCCATATTGATTACCGGGTACTGTAAAAGAGCTCTTAATTATATATATACTCCTACAAAGGGCGTATATGGATCGGTAATAGTCTGGATCTTCAGAATAAGGTATTCTCTGCTGTTTATGACAGTCCAGTTGGGGCCCCAATTACTAGGTGCTCTGCTTCCATGAATTAATCTGGCCGCTGATGTGATCCCCATCCATATCCATTCCCGGCTTACTATCTTGGCTTGCTGTTGTCAAACAGAAATAGTGTTGGTCCGCCGCCTATCAATCATCATCATTCTGATATTCTGATATAAACTCCATAACTACTCTTCCCTTGACATCGACCGTGTTCTTTGCTCCGGTGTTTTTTCACCCGCGAAAATTAATTAACCTCCTTCACTCGAATCCAGGTTGATGAAATTCGATCGAAATGTGTCGAAAACGCACGGAAATTTTTGACCAAAACAGAAGCATCCACACCTGGCAAACAAAGTCCTTGAGGCTGTGTTCGGTTGGCATGGTTTTGAAGGGGTTTGGCAGGGATTAAATCCCATACAAGTCAAATCCGTGCCAAAACCACTCCAATCCCCTTGAGACAGGGCGTAACCGAACAAAGCCTGAGGAGTCCAACGGGCAATGGCCGGTCGGCGGTTGCTTGCCGTGCGGTGCTTGCTGCAGGGAGCTTTCGCGCCACCTCGCTGTCGTGCAACTTGTAGCACCGGTGCGCTCACGACACGTAGGAGGCCGGATAATCTCGCCTCTCTGCCAGAAAACAAGCAAGTTAACGTAGTTGTCGCGTCTTGGGCTGCTCGTCTCTGCCGATACTTCACACAAGAAAGATGAGATCGCCGGCAACTCTTCCACTACTATCTTCCGATCGTTTGGTCGCCATGGCGCCGTGACCTCGCCGTGCTTCAGCGATGGCCCCGCGCTGGACCTCTGATGACCAGACAAGACGGACCGACCGCACCGTGACTCCGACAGCCACTCCGTGGTGGTAATCAGTTCAGTGGAGTGCCGCCACCGTCGATCAAAATCTTTGACCTCCCGCATCCACCGCCAGTTCTGTCTCCCTGCAAGCAAATCTCAGCCGCCATTGCTCAGCTTCTGAGCAGCGGAGCGGATCCGAGATGGAGCCCATCCCTCTGCTCACGCCGTACAAGATGGGCCAGTTCGAGCTGTCGCACCGGGTCGTGCTGGCGCCCATGACGCGGCAGCGCGCCTACGGCGGCGTGCCGCAGCCGCACGCCGCCCTCTACTACTCCCAGCGCGCCACCCCCGGCGGCCTCCTCATCTCCGAGGCCACGCGCGTCGCGCCGGCAAGGCAGGACGAGGAGCCGGCCTCGTTCAGGGACATGCCGGGGGTCTGGGCGCCGGAGCAGGTCGAGGCGTGGAGGCCCGTGGTCGACGCCGTGCACGCCGAGGGCGCCGTCTTCTTCTGCCAGCTCTGGCACGCCGCGGCCGCCCCCGGCGACGCCGTCAGGGAAAGGCAGCAGGTGAGCCCGCAGATGAGCTATGATGGCCGCCGCGAGGAGCTCACGTCGCCGAGGAGGGTGGCAGCTGAGGACGCGCCCGGCGTCGTCGACGCGTTCAGACGCGCCGCCAGGAACGCCATCGATGCCGGTGCGCGCGTGGGAGACCGTCGTTTCAGTTTTCTTTTTCGAGCTCCCCTGTTTCACTTCTGAAATCAGACACCAACCGTGCCGTGCCATGGCAGGCTTCGACGGCGTCGAGCTCCAAGGCACCAACGGCTACTTCGTCGTCGACGGCGGTGGCCCGGAGAGTCGCTGCCGGTTCGCGCTGGAGGTGGTGGACGCCGTGGCGCGGGAGATCGGCGGCCACCGCCTGGGCCTGCGACTGGACCAGTTCACCGCAGAGCCGGACGAGCACGCGCTGGCGCTCCATGTCGTCAGCCGGCTCAACGACCTCGGCGTGCTCTACTGCCACATGATCGAGCCCAAGGTGGACGGCCGGCGGCGCGTGTCCCGGCGGCTGCTGCCTTACAGGGAGGCGTTCGGCGGCACGTTCATCGCCAGCGGCGGGTACGGGCGGGAGGAGGGCGACGCGGCCGTCGGCGAGGGGTACGCCGACCTGGTGGCGTACGGGCGGCTCTTCCTGGCGAACCCGGACCTGCCGAGGAGGTTCGAGCTCGGCGCGCCGCTCAACGACTGCGTCAGCGCCACCTTCTACGGCGCCGGCGCCGGCGCCGCCCACCCCGCCGTCGGATACACTGATTACCCGTTCCTAGAATGATCGATGATTGTGCTCGGATGTTCTTTTCGGCGTAAACAATCGACCATGATTTGCCTCCTCAGTGTTGTATATATGATAGTACTAATTTTATGGGGATTAAGTTCATCAATCACCATGATTTGCCTCAATGTTGTATATATGATAGTACTAATTTTGTGGGGATTAAGTTCATCAATCAATTCGACCGTCTTGTTAATTTGTACTACTAATTGGTACTTCCTCCGTTTCTAAATATAAGTCTTTTTTAGAGATTTCAACAAATGGCTACATACGAAGCAAAATGAGTGAATGCACACTTTAAATTATATCTACATACATCCGTATGTTGTAGTCTATTTGAAATGTTTAAAAATATATTTAGAAACGGACGAAGTGCCTGTTTAGCAATATGTAGATCCCTTGAAAATTGAATTTGGATCGGTCGATTTTTCTAACCGTTGATTGCTGCTCCCAAGACTCATGCTCATTTTTTTTCTTGTTTTATCTTTGAGAAATAATTTTTTTCTTGTTCTGTGGTATGTCTTGTTTCGGGCTCGAAAATTTTGACTGGCCACAGTTTTCGGTCAGATAATTCTTCAAGGGCTGAAGCCCAGTTAGCTATGCTACCGAGCTAGCTCTAGTTAGCCCATCTGACGACCCAGCCCTCCCCTCTCTTTCTTTGTTTTTTTTCGTTTTTTATGCATCTTTCTTCTTTTTTCTTTTTTAGTTTATTCTTATGTGTATTTTTTGGGATATTAGGCGAGTGTAAATGTATTTATGCACTGATCGTCCTGTTCGTCTGGACATATAGGAGCAATATAATGGGTCTAGCCATAGATGCTCTAAGTGCCTAAATTATCTTAATCTGGTGATTTGTTCCATTGAAAATCCTACTAAACATTGGTTTCACAAATGGCAACCTAGTCAACATAAAAATTCACAGTTTTCAAAAAGTTACAAGAAAATTATTCTTTTGTAAAATAATAGATACTTACATGAAAACTAATAAGGAAAAAAAGGATAATTGAAGGAAAATGGAAAACTAGGGTCAAGTGAGCTTGGCTTTGTTGGTTAGGTTTCTTGTGGTAAACATGGGTTTGATCCTAGACCTTACTCATAGATGTGTGGATGTGCGTGTATCTGATTGCCTACCGTTGTATCACGTTTCTGAAAAACAGAGAATTTCAAAAGATCTAGTACATCATAGAAATGTTCATGGAACATGGAATATTTAAGCTTTTAGAAAAAAGAATAACCTTGTTAACCATATTGAATTCCATCATTTTTTAGATTATCATAAATCCGTTTATATGCGTCCGTGGGCATCCCTTGAATTTCCACTTGTGACTCAGCTTAACCAAGTATTTAATTACATGTTCCCTACATGTTGCATTTAGGGCATCTCCAAAACGGACCTTCGAATCGCCTGCATATATCTGGACCACATTGTCCGGATACAGTTTGCCATCCAACACAGTCCCACATCGGTCCGTCGACGCGTCCGGACGTTTGTTTTTCACAAACAAGAGACAAACAAAGGGGAGCTTTGCAAGAGTCCGTACATCCGTCTGGCCAATCCAAAGCCACCACGTGTCCTCTCTCTGTCTGGATGACGGAAAGCCGATGCTAATTTTTTTACTCTTGGGCGGAAGGTTGCTAGCATTTGGCGGAATCATTATTGTTTCGCTTTTTTTTCCTTCAAGTGCTACACTCTTTTTTACTTTTCAAGTGCTCATAATAGCAGAAGGCACTAATTTTTTCAAGTCACAATGGTGGAAAGCACTATTGTTTCAGTTTTTTCTTTTCAATTGCTATGCTTTCTTTACTTTTTTCTGGTGATCACGCTATTCCGAGCGATAAGTTTTTTTTAATTCAAACTTGTATGTGGATATGGTTGGACGGCCAGCTCCCGTATCGGTGTCTGATTTGAGTGAGGGTCAGCATTTGAAGATCTTGTGCGATTTGATTTGATTTCCATTTCTCCTCCATTCCTTCTGATTGTTCTCTATATAGATTGTCACGTGCTGCTTCGGTGAAAAAGAAGAAGAAAGAAGGAAGCAGGTTGAGGAGGAGGGGCCCGGCGCCTCACACCCCACACGTGAAAGAGGCGACGGAAGGGAAGGAGACGAGGACCGGCGTGATGATTCACGCAGGTAGATGCAGATAGGTGCAGCAGTCTCCATCCGTCTCGCTAATAATGGCAAAGCTAGCTAGATCAGCAAGCAGCAGGCGTGTTCATCTTCATCATACGGCCATGCATGGCACACACACTCATGCTCCCAGCCTCTGGTGTTTTGGCCAAATCTGCTGATATTTTATTTTGTATGATCATGTCATCGAGCGAGCGATCACCCCCGATATCAGATCAGAATCAGATGCAGTAGGTGGGCCGGCGAGGAGGAAGCAGGCACGGCCAAAGCCCAAACGAGTCGTCGGCGTGAGAAGGACGGCTGAGCTCGGAGACGTTAATCAAGGCGTGCTTGTCCGGAAGCGCCGACTGATGGAGATGTGCTGCGTAAATTGCATCCATCCGATGATGCTGCCCATACACTTGTCCTCTGCGCGGGCTTGCATAGACTAGACACGACGTGCTTGCTAATGCTAGGTACACTACTTGTCCTCCGATGATGCATGGCTAATTCTTCAGCACCGGCAGATTAGAGGCTACTTGCTGGATAACCTTGAGAAAGTAACAAGAGGTTGCCATGGGACTCGCAAGTAGGATTGTTTAATCCTTCACGCGCTTGACCTGTAATTGGAGAGCAGCAAGTGGAGGTGGAGGCTGGCCATGAGTCAACAACGAGTCATCTTTGGGTGGCTTGGCAGCACGCCACAAAAGAAAGGAAAATAGGAGTAGGTAACTAGCCAGTAATATCGTCTGTCAGACTTTTAATCTCGATCGCGACGCTTGAATATGGAACAAAACTGTTGCATTCAGTCACACTGTCCATCAGACTCGACCAAGAGGAGCGGAGCGTGAGACCCAAATGAGTTGAAAGATTCATGTTTGGTCCGGGAAGAGATCATAAATGCTGTAAACTTACAACTAGGAAAGCGCACATCCTCTGTCGCCAACCGCTTTTCAGACGCAAGCAAAAGTTGAGAGTTGAGACGAAGATGTCCATGTTTCAGACTTGTTCCAGAACAACACAACAGGATCTCGTTGGAGTTTTAGACTGATGGAATCAAGATTGACGATCCTGAGCTAAGGCGTGTACAATGGTGTTATCTTATGAATGAATGCCATGTAGAGAATAAATGCTGAGATAAGAGGAGGAGAAAACATAAAAAAGCTTGCCTTCTCTTAATTAAGACATGAAAATTAGTAGGACTCAAAATAAGGTACTCCCTCCGTTCCTAAATATAAGTCTTTTTAGAGATTCCACTACAAACTACATACGGATGTATATAGACATATTTTAGAGTATAGATTCACTCATTTTGCTCCGTATGTAGTCCATAGTGGAATCTCTAAAAAGACTTATATTTAGGAACGGAGGGAGTAGCTGATTGTATGGCAAATTATAGCCGTGCCGAGTCTTGTACTACGGTATGGATAAACAGATGTCCTCCATGTTGTGAGGACTTATTGCCTCTCAACTGTAACCCTGTGACTTTGGAATAAAATTTCTGTATTATTCACACAAAAAAACAATCTCTCTTTCCACATAAGAGTATTTAGGTGTATTTAGTTATTTCGGAGGTGCTCATAATATAGGGAGTATGTGAGCATCTGCGATTGTAGTTTAAAAATAGTTTTTTTTGCATTGGATGTTAAAAATATTTACCAAGATAAGACTATGTCAGTTCCTTAAAAAAATATATAACTGTTTTCCTTATAATTTTTCGAGAATACAACTGAGATCTCTTTGTCTACGTGCCTTTTCTTGACTGATCAATTGGGTGAAGGCGATGAACACTAAGAGACAGACATACAGGTAGGTTGGTATGTGTAGCTGGCGGCAAAGTCTCACCCTCCGTGTGAACGAGCGAACCAATGCACATCACATTCATGGGGAAGAGAGATAATATCAAGAAAATTCAATTAATTAATTAATGGCACACAAAATGAAGGATCAGAAAGGAGACTACAACTATAAAAACTGGTTTTCTAAAGGTTCATATATAGTACTCTCTCCGTACCGGTGCATAAGAGGGTGCTTGGATACGTTTTAGTCTCATGAATAAAAGTAGTGGGAATAAAACTTGCTAGCCTCACCCATGCTTGGATCCAAATACTAAAGAAACTAAAATCAAGTTAATGAGCATTTATTATCCTCCAAACCCTCTAATTCAGAACTCGCCTATGTTAAAGGAGAGGAGTTAAATGAGGAGAGAGAGGACTAATCCACATTTTAGTAGGGGTATCCCTGACTAAAATTTTTTAGTCTCAAGACTAGTTTTAACCCCTCTTTAGTCAGGGGTGCTTGGAACTTTAGCCTCTTAGAGCAACTCTAGCAGACCCCCATCCCGCCCTGACTCGTAAAATAACCGTTAAAATGCGGGCTGGGGCGAAAAAACTCGCCAGATCAGACCCCGCATCCCGCCCCGGCCCGCAAATTTTTTTAGGGGGTGCGGCAAAATCCCGAGCCCAACCCGGGAAAACGCGGATTTCCCCCTCGCGGCTGCGGTGCCCTGCATATAAGCGGAAGCGGTTGGTGGGGGGACATTTCATCCCGCGCTTTCTCCCACCAACCACCTCTCCTCTCCCCTCTCGCGCCGCTGGCCGCCGCCCAAGATTCCGGCGACCGCAGTCGGCAGGAGCATGCCGGAAGGCCGCCACGCGCACGAGGCCTCCCCCCTCCCCCCCTGCATCGACGGGCCGCCGGATTTGGCTTTTTTCGACCACCGGTTTGCTGCACCAAGCGATGGAGTGGTCGGGGAGCTTCTCCCGCAGCCCAGGCAAGGGCGCATCGCCGCATGCAGTGCGAGTTCGTCCGGCCGTCCACCGGGCTCGGCGCTCGCGCAGCGTCTTTGTGGCTTGCCGATGCCGCTCATAGAGTGCGACGACTGCACGCGGAAAGTGCTGCGGCTCACTTCAAGCACGCCGAAGCACTCCGGATGGGTGTTCTTCAAATGTGAAAACGACGGGGTACGTGTACTTGCGGTAGCTCGTTTCACAGTTCATTCTTTAGCTAAATTGCGGTGGCTCACTTCGAGCTTGCTCATTCTTTTGTGTAGGAAGAAGGATGCTCATTTTGGTTTTGGTAAGGGCAATACATTGATTTGTTGATAGAAAGAAATTTAATAGATGTTAGTGCACTCCTTAGTACAATCGAAGGCAATGATGCGTCTGCATGTGCAACTAGAGGGGAAGCAACATCTACTTCTTCTGAACCAAAGATGAAGAAAGAAGAATGCAAAATCAAGAATCCACAGATCAACAACGAATGCATGGAGAAGATATTAGTCCAACTAGTGGGAGCAGTTATGGAAATTAGAAATCTTCTAAAATGCATTCTTGTAGTTCTTGTTTTCTTTGGTCTTGCTATTCTAGCAAAGATTTGGTGATGCTTTTTGTATCCAATGTTGTCAAAGCAATGCAATATGCTAGATCAAATTGAGTTGCAAATTTAAGTTTTGCGGGCCGAGAGGAGATGCGCCAGATCAGATGCTGCAACCCCAACTCGTAAAAAAGCATATTCTGGAAATATCCTTTTTTACGGGTCCATTATGCGGGGTCTGCAACTGCGGCCGTCCGTGCCGACCCGCAAAGACGTTTTTCCGCGAACTGCAAAAATGTTTTGCGGGTCGGGAGGATGCGGGGTCTGCTAGAGTTGCTCTTAAAGAGACTATTTTTAGTCAGACTAAAATAAGTCCCTTGGATCCAAGCACCCACTAAGTCATCTTAGGCTGGCCATAGTAGGGGTAACATAAGTAGTATCATGTACTTGGAACTCGCAAACATGCTTATGTGGCAGGCAATTAAAGAAGAGAGAGATGGTTATAGTAACATAGGTAGATACCGTAAAATAATAAATGTGGTGCTACTATGTGTCATGCATGGCAATAAATAAGACCATCTATGATACTAATCTATGATACTATGTACTATAGAGTTAGTAACATAGACTAGTAACATATGCATGCTACTAGTCTAAGTTACTCCCCACTATGACCAGCCTTACGTTGTGCACCGTGGCCAAAGAAGAGGGGAAAACGAGAAAACTTAATGTTTATTTGCTAATTAATATCATTGCATGTAATGAATTGACCATTGTATGTCGTGCCGGGTAGTATTTTGTGTTGGAAATATGCCCTAGAGGCAATAATAAAAGGATTATTATTATATTTCCTTGTTCATGATAATTGTCTTTTATTCATGCTATAATTGTGTTATCCGGAAATCGTAATACATGTGTGAATACATAGACACCAACATGTCCCTAGCAAGCCTCTAGTTGACTAGCTCGTTGATCAATAGATAGTCATGGTTTCCTGACTATGGACATTGGATGTCATTGATAACGAGATCACATCATTAGGAGAATGATGTGATGGACAAGACCCAATCCTGAACATAGCACACGATCGTATAGTTCGTTTGCTAGAGTTTTTCCAATGTCAAGTATCTTTTCCTTAGACCATGAGATCGTGTAACTCCCGGATACCGTAGGAGTGCTTTGGGTGTACCAAACGTCACAACGTAACTGGGTGACTATAAAGGTATACTACGGGTATCTCCGAAAGTGTCTGTTGGGTTGACACGGATCAAGACTGGGATTTGTCACTCCGTATGACGGAGAGGTATCTCTGGGCCCACTCGGTAATGCATCATCATAATGAGCTCATAGTGACCAAGTGTCTGGTCATGGGATCATGCATTACGGTACGAGTAAAGTGACTTGCCGGTAACGAGATTGAACGAGGTATTGGGATACCTACGATCGAATCTCGGGCAAGTAACGTACCGATTGACAAAGGGAATTGTATACGGGGTTGCTTGAATCCTCGACATCGTGGTTCATCCGATGAGATCATCGAGGAGCATGTGGAAGCCAACATGGGTATCCAGATCCCGCTGTTGGTTATTGACCGGAGGGCCATCTCGGTCATGTCTACATGTCTCCCGAACCCGTAGGGTCTACACACTTAAGGTTCGGTGACGCTAGGGTTGTAGAGATATGAATATGCAGTAACGGGAAAGTTGTTCGGAGTACCGGATGAGATCCCGGACGTCACGAGGAGTTCCGGAATAGTCCGAAGGTGAAGAATTATATATAGGAAGTACAGTTTCGGCCATCGGGAGAGTTTCGGGGGTCACCGGTATTGTACCGGGACCACCGGATGGGTCCCGGGGGTCCACCGGGTGGGACCACCCATCCCGGAGGGCCCCATGGGATGAAGTGGGGAGGGGAACCAGCCCATAGTGGGCTGGTGCGCCCCCCTTGGCCCACCCCCTGCGCCTAGGGTTGGAAACCCTAGGGTGGGGGGCGCCCCACTTGCCTTGGGGGCCACTCCACCCTTGGCCGCCGCCCCCCCTAGGAGATCCCATCTCCTAGGGCCGGCGCCCCCCCCCTTGGGGAGCCTATATAAAGGGGGGAGGGAGGGGCAGCCTCACCCTTGACTCTTGGCGCCTCCCTCTCCTCTGCTACACCTCTCCCTCTCGCAGAAGAACGGCGAAGCCCTGCTGCGGTGACTGCTGCATCCACCACCACGCCGTCGTGCTGCTCGATCTTCATCAACCTCTCCTTCCCCTTGCTGGATCAAGAAGGAGGAGACGTCACGCTGACCGTACGTGTGTTGAACACGGAGGTGCCGTTCGTTCGGCGCTAGGATCTCCGGTGATTTGGATCACGTCGAGTATGACTTCCTCATCCCCATTCTTTGAACGCTTCCGCGCGTGATCTACAAAGGTATGTAGATGCAATCCGATCACTCGTTGCTAGATGAACTCATAGATGGATCTTGGTGAAACTGTAGGAAAATTTTTGTTTTCTGCAACGTTCCCCATCAGTGGCATCATGAGCTAGGTCTATGCGTAGTTCTCTTTGCACGAGTAGAACACAATTTGTTGTGGGCGTAGATGTTGTCAACTTTCTTGCCGCTACTAGTCTTATTTTGCTTCAGCAGTATTATGGGATGAAGCGGCCCGGACCAACCTTACACGTACACTTACGTGAGACCGGTTCCATCGACTGACATGCACTAGTTGCATAAGATGGATGGCGGGTGTCTGTCTCTCCCATTTTAGTTGGAGCGGATTCGATGAAAAGGGTCCTTATGAAGGGTAAATAGAAGTTGACAAATCACGTTGTGGCTTTCACGTAGGTAAGAAAACGTTCTTGCTAGAACCCTATTGCAGCCACGTAAAACTTGCAACAACAATTAGAGGACGTCTAACTTGTTGTTGCAGCAAGTGTTTTGTGATGTGATATGGCCAAAGTTGTGATGAATGATGAATGATATATATGTGATGTATGAGATGTTCATGCTATTGTAATAGGAATCACGACTTGCATGTCGATGAGTATGACAACCGGCAGGAGCCATAGGAGTTGTCTTTATTTTTTGTATGGCCTGCGTGTCATTGAGAAACGCCATGTAAATTACTTTACTTTATTGCTAAACGTGTTAGCCATAGTAGTAGAATTAATAGTTGGCGAGCAACTTCATGGAGACACGATGATGGAGATCATGGTGTCATGCCAGTGACAAGATGATCATGGAGCCCCAAGATGGAGATCAAAGGAGCTATGTGATATTGGCCATATCATGTCACTATTATTATTTGATTGCATGTGATGTTTATCATGTTTTTGCATCTTGTTTACTTAGAACGACGGTAGTAAATAAGATGATCCCTCATAATAATTTCAAGAAAGTGTTCCCTCTAACTGTGCACCGTTGCGACAGTTCGTTGTTTCGAAGCACCACGTGATGATCGGGTGTGATAGATTCCAACGTTCACATACAACGGGTGTAAGACAGATTTACACATGCAAACACTTAGGTTGACTTGACGAGCCTAGCATGTACAGACATGGCCTCGGAACACAGAAGACCAAAAGGTCGAGCATGAGTCGTATAGAAGATACGATCAACATGAAGATGTTCACCGATGTTGACTAGTCCGTCTCACGTGATGATCAGACATGGCCTAGTTAACTCGGATCATGTTATACTTAGATGACTGGAGGGATGTCTATCTAAGTGGGAGTTCATTGAATAATTTGATTAGATGAACTTAATTATCATGAACTTAGTCTAAAATATTTACAATATGTCTTGTAGATCAAATGGCCAACGTTGTCCTCAACTTCAACGCGTTCCTAGAGAAAACCAAGCTGAAAGACGATGGCAGCAATTATACGAACTGGGTCCGGAACCTGAGGATCATCCTCATAGCTGCAAAGAAAGATTATGTCCTAGAAGCACCGCTAGGTGACGCACCTGTTCTCCCTGCGGAACAAGACGTTATGAACGCTTGGCAGACACGTGCTGATGATTACTCCCTTGTTCAGTGCGGCATGCTTTACAGCTTAGAACCGGGGCTCCAAAAGCGTTTTGAGAGACACGGAGCATATGAGATGTTCGAAGAGCTGAAAATGGTTTTTCAAGCTCATGCCCGGGTCGAGAGATATGAAGTCTCCGACAAGTTCTTCAGCTGTAAGATGGAGGAAAATAGTTCTGTCAGTGAGCACATACTCACTATGTCAGGGTTACATAACCGCTTGACTCAGCTGGGAGTTAATCTCCCGGATGACGCGGTCATTGACAGAATCCTTCAGTCGCTTCCACCGAGCTACAAGAGCTTTGTGATGAACTTCAATATGTAGGGGATGGGAAACACCATTCCTGAAGTATTTGCAATGCTGAAATCAGCAGAGGTAGAAGTCAAAAAGGAACATCAAGTGTTGATGGTGAATAAAACCACTAAGTTCAAGAAAGGCAAGGGTAAGAAGAACTTCAAGAAGGACGGCAAGGGAGTTGCCGCACCCGGCAAGCAAGCTGCCGGGAAGAAGCCAAAGAATGGACCCAAGCCCGAGACTGAGTGCTTTTATTGCAAGGAAAGTGGTCACTGAAAGCGGAACTGCCCCAAATACTTAGCAGACAAGAAGGCCGGCAAAACAAAAGGTATATGTGATATACATGTAATTGATGTGTACCTTACCAGTACTCGTAGTAGCTCCTGGGTATTTGATACCGGTGCAGTTGCTCACATCTGTAACTCAAAGCAGGAGCTGCGGAATAAGCGGAGACTGGCGAAGGACGAGGTGACGATGCGCGTTGGGAATGGTTCCAAGGTCGATGTGATCGCCGTCGGCACGCTACCTCTACATTTACCTACGGGATTAGTTTTGAACCTCAATAATTGTTATTTAGTGCCAAGTTTGAGCATGAACATTGTATCAGGATCTCGTTTAATACGAGATGGCTACTCATTTAAATCCGAGAATAATGGTTGTTCTATTTATATGAGAGATATGTTTTATGGTCATGCTCCGATGGTGAATGGTTTATTCTTAATGAATCTCGAGCGTAATGCTACACATATTCATAGTGTGAATACCAAAAGATGTAAGGTTGATAATGATAGTCCCACATACTTGTGGCACTGCCGCCTTGGTCACATAGGTGTCAAACGCATGAAGAAGCTCCATGCAGATGGACTTTTAGAGTCTCTTGATTACGAATCATTTGACATGTGTGAACCATGCCTCATGGGTAAAATGACCAAGACTCCGTTCTCAGGAACAATGGAGCGAGCAACCAACTTATTGGAAATCATACATACTGATGTGTGCGGTCCAATGAGTGTTGAGGCTCGCGGTGGCTATCGTTATGTTCTCACCCTCACTGATGACTTGAGTAGATATGGGTATGTCTATTTAATGAAACACAATTCTGAGACCTTTGAAAAGTTCAAGGAATTTCAGAGTGAGTTTGAGAATCAACGTGACAGTAAAATCAAGTTCTTGCGATCAGATCGTGGAGGAGAATACTTGAGTCACGAATTTGGCACACACTTAAGAAAATGTGGAATAGTTTCACAACTCACGCCGCCTAGAACACCTCAGCGTAATGGTGTGTCCGAACGTCGTAATCGCACTCTATTAGATATGGTGCGATCTATGATGTCTCTTACCGATTTACCGCTATCATTTTGGGGCTATGCTTTAGAGACTGCCACATTCACTTTAAATAGGGCACCGTCGTAATCCGTTGAGACGACACCGTATGAATTATGGTTTGGGAAGAAACCTAAGCTGTCGTTTCTAAAAGTTTGGGGATGCGATGCTTATGTCAAGAAACTTCAACCTGAAAAGCTCGAACCCAAGTCGGAAAAATGCCTCTTCATAGGATACCCTAAAGAAACTATTGGGTATACCTTCTACCTCAGATCCGAAGGCAAGATCTTTGTTGCCAAGAATGGATCCTTTCTAGAGAAAGAGTTTCTCTCGAAAGAAGTAAGTGGGAGGAAAGTAGAACTTGATGAAGTATTACCTCTTGAACCGGAAAGTGGCGCAACTCAAGAAAATGTTCCTGAGGTGCCTGCACCGACTAGAGAGGAAGTTAATGATGATGATCATGAAACTTCAGATCAAGTTGCTAATGAACTTCGTAGGTCCACAAGGACACGTTCCGCACCAGAGTGGTACGGCAACCCTGTCTTGGAAATCATGTTGTTAGACAACGGTGAACCTTCGAACTATGAAGAAGCGATGGCGGGCCCGGATTCCGACAAATGGCTGGAAGCCATGAAATCCGACATAGGATCCATGTATGAAAACGAAGTATGGACTTTGACTGACTTGCCCGATGTATCGGCGAGGCATAGAAAATAAATGGATCTTTAAGAAGAAGACAGACACGGATGGTAATGTGACCATCTATAAAGCTCGGCTTGTCGCTAAGGGTTATCGACAAGTTCAAGGGGTTGACTACGATGAGACTTCCTCACCTGTAGCGAAGCTGAAGTCCGTCTCGAATCATGTTAGCAATTGCCGCATTCTATGATTATGAAATATGGCAAATGGACGTCAAAACGGCATTCCTTAATGGTTTCCTTAAGGAAGAATTGTATATGATGCAGCCGGAAGGTTTTGTCGATCCTAAGAATGCTGACAAAGTGTGCAAGCTCCAACGCTCGATTTATGGGCTGGTGCAAGCATCTCGGAGTTGGAACATTCGCTTTGATGAGATGATCAAAGCGTTTGGTTTATGCAGACTTATGGAGAAGCCTGCGTTTATAAGAAAGTGAGTGGGAGCTCTGTAGCATTTCTCATATTATATGTAGGATGACATACTTTTGATGGGAAATGATATAGAGCTTTTGGACAGCATTAAGTGACTTGAATAAGAGTTTTTCAATGAAGGACCTTGGAGAAGCTGCATATATATTAGGCATCAAGATCTATAGAGATAGATCAAGATGCGCTCAATAGGTCTTTCACAAAGCACATACCTTGATAAGATATTGAAGAAGTTCAATATGGATCAGTCTAAGAAGGGGTTCTTGCCTGTGTTGCAAGGTGTGAAATTGAGCTCAGCTCAATGTCCGACCACGGCAGAAGATATAGAAGAGATGAGTGTCATCCCCTATGCCTCCGCCATAGGTTCTATTATGTATGCCATGCTGTGTACCAGACCTGATGTAAACCTTGCCGTAAGTTTGGTAGGTAGGTACCAAAGTAATCCCGGCAAGGAACACTGGACAGCGGTCAAGAATATCCTGAAGTACCTGAAAAGGACTAAGGAAATGTTTCTCGTTTATGGAGGTGACGAAGAGCTCGTCGTAAAGGGTTACGTCGACGCTAGCTTCGACACAGATCTGGATGACTCTAAGTCACAAACCGGATACGTGTATATTTTGAATGGTGGGGCAGTAAGCTGGTGCAGTTGCAAGCAGAGCGTCGTGGCGGGATCTACATGTGAAGCGGAGTACATGGCAGCCTCGGAGGCAGCGCATGAAGCAATTTGGGTGAAGGAGTTCATCACCGACCTAGGAGTCATACCCAATGCGTCGGGGCCAATCAAACTCTTCTGTGACAACACTGGAGCTATTGCACTTGCCAAGGAGCCCAGGTTTCACAAGAAGACCAGGCACATCAACCGTCGCTTCAACTCCATTCGTGAAAATGTTCAAGATGGAGACATAGATATTTGTAAAGTACATACGGACCTGAATGTAGCAGATCCGTTGACTAAACCTCTCCCTAGAGCAAAACATGATCAACACCAGAATTCCATGGGTGTTCGATTCATCACAATATAACTAGATTATTGACTCTAGTGCAAGTGGGAGACTGTTGGAAATATGCCCTAGAGGCAATAATAAAAGGATTATTATTATATTTCCTTGTTCATGATAATTGTCTTTTATTCATGCTATAATTGTGTTATCCGGAAATCGTAATACATGTGTGAATACATAGACACCAACATGTCCCTAGTAAGCCTCTAGTTGACTAGCTCGTTGATCAACATATAGTCATGGTTTCCTGACTATGGACATTGGATGTCATTGATAACGAGATCACATCATTAGGAGAATGATGTGATGGACAAGACCCAATCCTGAACATAGCACAAGATCGTATAGTTCGTTTGCTAGAGTTTTTCCAATGTCAAGTATCTTTTCCTTAGACCATGAGATCGTGTAACTCCCGGATACCGTAGGAGTGCTTTGGGTGTACCAAACATCACAACGTAACTGGGTGACTATAAAGGTATACTACAGGTATCTTCGAAAGTGTCTGTTGGGTTGACACGGATCAAGACTGGGATTTGTCACTCCGTATGACGGAAAGGTATCTCTGGGCCCACTCGGTAATGCATCATCATAATGAGCTCAAAGTGACCAAGTGTCTAGTCACGGGATCATGCATTACGGTACGAGTAAAGTGACTTGCCGGTAAGGAGATTGAACGAGGTATTGGGATACCGACGATCGAATTTCGGGCAAGTAACGTACTGATTGACAAAGGGAATTGTATACGGGGTTGCTTGAATCCTCGACATCGTGATTCATCCGATGAGATCATCGAGGAGCATGTGGAAGCCAACATGGGTATCCAGATCCCGCTGTTGGTTATTGACCGGAGGGCCATCTCGGTCATGTCTACATGTCTCCCGAACCCGTAGGGTCTACACACTTAAGGTTCGGTGACGCTAGGGTTGTAGAGATATGAATATGCAGTAACCCGAAAGTTATTTGGAGTCCCGGATGAGATCCCGGATGTCACGAGGAGTTCCGGAATGGTCCGGAGGTGAAGAATTATATATAGGAAGTGCAGTTTCGGCCATCGGGAGAGTTTCGGGGGTCACCGGTATTGTACCGGGACCACCGGATGGGTCTCGGGGGTCCATCGGGTGGGACCACCCATCCCGGAGGGCCCCATGGGCTGAAGTGAGGAGGGGAACCAGCCCATAGTGGGCTGGTGCGCCCCCCTTGGCCCAGCCCCTGCGCCTAGGGTTGGAAACCCTAGGGTGGGGGGGCGCCCCACTTGCCTTGGGGGCCACTCCACCCTTGGCCGCCGCCCCCCCAGGAGATCCCATCTCCTAGGGCCGGCGCCCCCCCTTGGGGAGCCTATATAAAGGGGGGGAGGGAGGGGCAGCTGCACCCTTGACTCTTGGCGCCTCCCTCTCCTCTGCTACACCTCTCCCTCTCGCAGAAGAACGACGAAGCCCTGCTGCGGTGACTGCTGCATCCACCACCATGCCGTCGTGCTGCTGGATCTTCATCAACCTCTCCTTCCCCTTGCTGAATCAAGAAGGAGGAGACGACACGCTGACTGTACGTGTGTTGAACGCGGAGGTGCCGTCCGTTCGGCGCTAGGATCTCCGGTGATTTGGATCACGTCGAGTACGACTTCCTCATCCCCGTTCTTTGAACGCTTCCGTGCGTGATCTACAAAGATATGTAGATGCAATCCGATCACTCGTTGCTAGATGAACTCATAGATGGATTTTGGTGAAATCGTAGGAAAATTTTTGTTTTCTGCAACGTTCTCCATCATTTTGAACTGAATTTTTGCTGATTCTTGCACTCGGAGCACGACTCTCCACCGGCTGGCCGAGTGGATGCCGGGGTTTCTGGAACCCTCGTAGATATAGGATTGTTAGAATGTCTCGAATTGGCCGAGCTTGTTCCTTCCTTGAAACGCACACTTCAACATCTGGTACCGGTCTAGTTTGTTCTTTCCTTAGAAGGGTTTTCGTCTTTGTCGTCGACTAATCAATCTCTTGTCTTATAAGAGAGAGCTTGTGAGCTTGGAACTCAGTACGTTGCCTCGGAGAAGGAAGTGTTGCAGCTTTGCCTGGATCTAGAGACGGAGAGGCATAAAAGCGACCGCCTTGCCCAAAGAGAAGCGTGTCCCAGGAGGTTAGTTTTAGAATTCGACCGCTCTTCGAAGCTTGTTTTTCCTTTGATCCGAATGAACTCGCTTTAGCAGATGTTCGTAGTGAGAATGCCAACTCCAAACGAGGCTCAGGACCTGTATTTCTTTTGAAACTATGAAGTAGGCTCTTGAGGATAAGGACATCAAACTTGCCGAGGCCTGGAAGAATGCCAACACAAAAATCAAAGCAGCTGAGGACTCTCTAAAAAGCGTGGGGTAGCTCAGGGAGGAGAACAAGACTCTGAAGATCGCAGCTGAAGTGATGAAAGGTGAGATTTCAGAGCTCAAGAGCAGCTACGCCGAGTGGGAGACGAAGTTCAATAACCAGACGAGTGCCTTTGAAGAGGAGAAGAAGAAGTCAAGCGACCAGATCGCTGAGCTTCTCAAGAAGAAGAATGAGCTTGAACAGTACGTCGAGGAGTTCGGTGTGGAGAAGATTGACGCAAAACTGCTTCCAGATGAAGAACTTCAGAATGATCATGGAAGAATTTCGCAGCCCATTGTGGTGCCGACGTGGCGCTTTCACTCGTCCGCATCCATTGCAAGGATGTCGAGGAGGAGAAGCTGAAGTCCCTCAAGGTCATCAACAAGAAGAAGCTCAAGTTCGAGGACTTTATTGAGATGTTCATAGAGGCTGCCACTCGGATAGCGGACGACATCGAGTTGGACACGTTGGTTGATCCGGCTAGTCCTACGTCAGAGACTTGACCGAAAACTTTGAGTCCAAGTGAATTTGCCATGGTATGCCGAGTGGTTATGTAACCGTTAAACTTGATCGAGTACGGAGCTCGTGCACTTATGTTTTTGCTTTAACTGCTCGAACAGATCAAAGTTATTCGAATATCTGAATCCTTGCTTTGTTTGCTGATGTGTTTCAATTGAATTTTGGGATTAGGCGCAAACTAGCTAACCCCCGAGTGAGAAGGATGTCCTCACACGGATGAGTTTTTAACTTAGGCGCAAACTGGCTCGTAGCTAAGCCTTCGAGCGAGAAGGGTGTCCTCACTTGGATGAGTTGATTGAGTTTTGAATCTAGGCACAAGCTGGTTTGCAGCTAAGCCCCGAGTGAGTGAGGACTCAGATGATTTTTTTAACTTAGGCGAATATTGATGGAAGGAAAATTTTGCGTTAATCACATCATGCGGAGGGAAAAAGAAAAGAGATAAAAAAATGCTTTTATTCTTCAAGCTAGAATTCGGAATAAAATTCAAAATCCTGGTCATTGCGCCCATTTTGCCGGTGAGTTTTGACCTCGTGCTTTTTTACCTTTTGTAGTCAGAGGGAGGCGAATCCTATCCTAAGGCTCGTCGACAGAGATCGATGAAAAGAAAGATCTGCGATAGCCACATCACAAGAGCGAAAAAGAAAAGAGACAAAAAAAACAGCTTTTATTCTTGAAGCTAGAACTTGGAATAACAATCAAAATCTTCATCATTGGGTCCATTTCGCCGATGAGTTTTGACCTCGTGCTTTTTACCTTTTGCTGGATAGATATTTTCCGTTATTGGTGTTGACGTGTCACGGGGACCGATCAGCGAATACGATCTTCATCGAGGGCCTGCGCGCGCTTTTCCGCCTTATCTATCGCGTCCGTGTCCGAGCCCCACACGTCATCAAACGGCCGTTGCAGCGCGCCCGCACTCCCCCCACCCCACCCCCTTTCCCCGCCTCATCCCCTTCTCGTGCCGCCGCCGCCGCCGCTCGCCACCACCCTCCGACGACCTTCGTCCGTCCCCGGCGCCGGTGGAGAGGACGGAGAGAAGTCCCTTCGCCGTGCCTGCGCGGGCACAAGCCACGACCCGATCCGCTTGCGCCGTACCTACTGGTGTGTGTACCCTCCAAGTTCTTTTCTTTCCCCTTATCTCTACCACAACTGTGTTCCTCTCCCTTCCTTCTTCGTCTAGAGAGGTCGATCGAGTCGCCCTACCCGCAATTCGCCGGATTCCCATCCCAAGGCGGCCGATTTGGGCGCGCCGACGGAGGCGAGGTGCGCCTGGGATTTTTGTTTGAGAGGGTGGGTGGGTGGGGGGCCGGGAGCAGAGCATTTCTGCCTTGATCCCAATCAACCAGCGCGCCCGTTTGTCCCCAAGTTTCGTGGCGATTGGGAGGTCTGATACTATCCGCGCTCGGGTCTCGTCTCGATTTGGTGCTTAGGAGATGCTCCCAGTGGAGGATTTTTGGGGAAATTGGCGTCTGAATCATGGTTCACAGTTGTATGCAGTAGCTGCCCATTTGATGGTCACTATAGTGTCAGTCTGTGATGCCAAGGATGAGGAGTGAGAGAGTTTTGCAGTTTGTGGGAGTAGATGAGGTTTTGGGTAATTGAGTTGTTGGGGAATAGGCTTGGTTCCTAACTGATTGTGAAAGTATTTAAAATTTTTTTTGCCCCGGCGTATGTTTTCAAGCAAAATCTTAGGTTTAATGAGTTGCTATAAGTGAGTTGCCGTAGGTGTTCCGAGCGTATGATTGGAAATGTTTTGTTGCAGCCTATGTTTCATGTAAAATCTTAGGTTTGATGAGTTGCTATAAGTGAGTTACCATAGATGTTTGATGTATGATGGGAAAGGTTTTGCTGCGGCCTATGTTTCGAGTAAAATCTTAGGTTTGCTGAGTTTCTATAAGTGAGTTGCCATAGATGTTTTGAGTGTATGATCGGAAATGTTCGCCCTCGATTGTGTCAAACAGAGACACGATTGTGTCTTTTGCTGCATTATTTAGGCATTATATTATGCTATACATTTGTCTCTTTTGCAATAAAAAACAGTGATGGTGTAGGTTACCCAGTACCAGGTTGCTTCTACTAGAACCATAGAACCTAAAAGCACCAAGCAAGGCAATTTGATTTGTTTTCCCTACATCTGCTTGTACTATAAACTTACGACAAAGGAGATTCCTCATACCCTTTTGAGTTGTAGACAGAGCAACTATGCTGAATTTATATTCAATGTTACATGGTAGACAAAGTGTGTACTTATTACTGAAGAAATGCATGCAGCTCTCCTGGATGGATTGAAAAAAACAAAGGAAGGATAGATAAATTTTGATTTTTTTTAATTGTGCCCCTGTCCGAGTGCAAGTGATAAGCGTTGAGTACTATTAATGAGCCATACTTGTGTTTCACATACTTATACATGTTTCTTTTTCTTTCCAGGATAAAGGCAAGAGTTCTGTTGGTGCATTGAGAAGTGACACTGCAATTTTCTTAGATAACAGATGAGGCGAGCTCGGAGGCGTACGTGGGTGGGATGACTGATGAGGGATGATAGTGACATTGATGAACTTTCTACGGGCGTGTTGGAGACCTTCATCCAACCGGCATGCCCGGACAGGCTCAGATGCTACCGGTAGGCAGGATGGACTTCTATGGTACAAGGACACTGGGGAGCATGTAAATGGCGACTTCTCCATGGCTGTTGTCCAGGCCAATAACCTACTTGAGGACCAGTGTCAGATTGAGTCGGGTCCGTTGAGCTTTCTCGACTCTGGTCCATATGGCACTTTCGTCGGGGTTTACGATGGGCACGGTGGACCAGAGACAGCTTGCTACATCAACGATAACCTCTTCAACCATCTTAAAAGTAATTTCTAACCTGGGATCACTATGCATTAGTATTATGCTCATTCTTTGGTGCTCTGTCCACACTGCCCTGTTTCACTTGCCTGATAAAGAACACTGCAGTGATTATTTACTTCTTCCCTGGTTTGTATTGCAGGGTTCGCTTCGGAACAGAATGCAATGTCTGCTGATGTACTGAAGAAAGCATATGAAGCTACAGAAGATGGATTCTTCTCTATCGTCACCAAGCAATGGCCTGTCAAGCCTCAAATAGCGGCTGTTGGCTCATGCTGTCTGGTTGGTGTTATCTGTGGTGGCATGCTTTATGTTGCGAATGTTGGGGATTCTCGTGCTGTTTTAGGAAAACATGTTAAAGCTACTGGAGAAGTGTTGGCTGTCCAACTGTCAGCAGAACATAATGTCAGCATTGAGTCAGTGAGAAAAGAATTGCAGTCAATGCACCCTGAAGATAGGCATGTTGTTGTTCTCAAGCACAGTGTTTGGCGTGTAAAAGGCCTAATTCAGGTGCGTCTTCTGCCACTGGGGAGGCATTTGTAGATTCGTGGAAGTTCGATATAATGGTCATTTCATATGCTTATGCACATTCAGTTGGCAAAATATACATTCAATTTCACCACCTGGAAGTTTAATCTTGTGTCTTACTCTGAATGGTATTTTAGTGAATAACCTCATTCTTGTTTTTGTCCAAGATACAGACAAAACCAAGTGGTATAGGCCGTAGGTCTGTAAGGGGGTAGAAACGCAACAAACATATTCTTATGCTTGTGGATGACAATTAGCCTCTTGATGTGATCAATGATTATGACAATACTGCTATATTTATTAGGTAGCGCTGAAGCGGAGAGCTTAATAACAATTTGGGGTTTTGCATTGCTAGTGCCTGTATCATCTTTTACTTAGTAGACTTATTTCTCATGGGATGGATAGTTACTACTCAAGAAATATTATTATGGCTCAGTTCGGTTAGTTTCTTCAATCGGTTTAACCATTTGTTAAAAAATGTTCTTAAGCCCCACTGATTCATCACTTCATGATAGGACATGCAGAAATGTGTCGCTGAGTTTGTCTTGTATGACTATGAGTAACAGATATATGATGGTACTTGCCGATTATGTTTCTTTTTACCGTGGGACCAAATGAAGATTTTCTTTGCTTGTTGTATGTTGCAGGTCTGCAGATCGATCGGTGATGCCTATCTGAAAAAACAAGAGTTCAATCGGGAACCTCTGTATGCAAAATTCCGTCTTCGTGAACCTTTTAACAGGCCCATACTAAGTTCAGAACCATCTATTTGCGTTCAACCTATACAGCCACATGATGAGTTTCTCATATTTGCATCTGATGGACTTTGGGAGCACTTAACCAACCAGGAGGCTGTTGACATTGTTCAAAGTAGCCCTCGTAGTGTAAGTTTCTCATTCCCATGTAAATAAGTTGACCTGACAAATATACTTCCATAATGTTTGGCGTATTCTAGTACAACTGTGCATGACATTATGGTTTGATATTCCACATTAGATTTCTAGTTATTTACAAACTCAGAATTAACATGCCACTATTACAAAATGCTGATTCATTACCCAGCATATGGAGCATGGGTTACTTGCCCTGATTTTCATTTATGAAACAATAATAAGGCTTCTCTGAATGCAAAATTGATATTTGAGAATAACAATTTGCATATAGAATTGATGTTGTAAAATAGAGACATGATGGTTCTCTACTTTATGGATGGTTCTCTACTTTTCAACTACAAACTGCACATTACCATGGCATGTATGCATTTAAAATCCAGTGATCACGCCGTCAGCTGAATGTTGACGTGGCATGGCTTGTATAGAAAATAGAACCCTTGATAATTTTTGGCTGTGAAGCAGTGGGTTAAAATTGATCACTACTATGGCAGAAGCTTTGTGTCAGAATTACGTTTACCTTGTTTTTGCTAGGCCCAGTGCTAATTGGAGACTTAATGGCTCATGCTCTGTTTGATTTTGCAGGGGAGCGCTAGGAGGCTCATAAAATCAGCCTTGCTAGAAGCAGCCAAGAAAAGAGAGATGAGGTATTCCGATCTCAAGAAGATCGACCGAGGTGTCCGTCGCCACTTCCATGATGACATAACGGTCATCATACTCTACCTCGACTCGAGCCTCGTAAGCAGGGCGAGCACCCACAGGGGCCCTGCTGTTTCGCTAAGAGGCGCCGGCGTGAGCCTGCGCAGCAGCACGCTCGCACCTTATGGGTCGCAGATGTAACAGGTGCCAGCGGCATCGGCCAGGATCATCATCCCCTTGATTAATGGTTAAGAAAGAATGGAGAGGCACAGACAGAGGGCCTCTTCTTCTCCAGGGCTTCTATCAATCCCCACCATGAAGACTTCGATCATAGTAATGTATGTACTTCGTTTCGAGATTGACCGAGGAAGAATAGGTAGGTGTCGTTTGTTGTGCTGCTGCTGAAAAGGCAGATGTCTCTTGTTGTTCGTCCCCTGCAGGAATTTTTAATTTTAACACCAGTAGTGCATATATGATATATGGTATAATAATGGGCCCAGGAGGAGTAACTTATTGACTGATGTCGTGGACTCCATACATATGTATGTATGCATGTATGTGTGCTATTCTGACTCTGTTATTTATTTATTTTATTGACCAAATGTTGGTATCCACTGGCATGTGCTATTATGTGATTGTGTTTCCATGAATATGCAAGCAAGCCAGAATAGCTCTTTCTTAGCATAAAACAGTCCACATGCACCTTTTTTTTGACATCATCAGTCCGCATGCACCTAGTTTCCTAGGTTGTCTGAGAAGTGTGGAATGAGTAACTCGAAAAATGCCAAAGAAGGCCGAGCTCCAATGAGCAGTTTTCAAAATTTATTTTTTTCGCAGCGCGAAAAATTCCAAATTTTTTTGTGAACACACGTGCACATGTATACTACGTATATGCAAAATTTCACAACATTATACTTTTACATGTGGCGTACAGAAAAAAGACAAATACACATTTTAAAACGGGCCTTTTATTTTTGTTATTGGGCCAAAAAAAAATTTGTACAGCCGACAAATCACTACATTTTTCGACGAAATTTAACGTGATCTTGCGGAATACATATATGTTTTCATGTATTTTTTCAGTTTTTTTTTGAAACTTTTAAATACGCTTTCTGATTTTTTCAAAATACCAAAATCACTGGAGCTCGGCCTCCAGAAATCCGCACTCTGAGAAGTAGGACGTGGAGTATTTGCACCCGAGCTCGAATGCTCTTGGTGAACAGTAAAATGAAGGAAAATAATAAAAAAATTTAAAAAATCGGAATTTTTTTGTGGTAAACTTAGACAAATGTTCTATGTGCTTACAAAAAATTATCATGAATGAACATTCCTGGAAGTCGTGAAAAAAAACAAAATTGATACTTTAAAAATGTTATTTTTGAAAGCATTTTGGAGTATTGATTTTTTTTTGCCATGACTTCCACGAATGTCATTTCATGATGAAAATTTTAAGCATAAAAAACATTTGTCGAAAGTTACTACAAAAATATTCAGATTTTTTGATTTTTCTTTTGATTTCGTGATGAAAGAGCAGGCTTGCGGAAAGGAGATAAGACAGTTCGGCTGGTTTATTTGCTGTGTATTTATTACTAATTTGGGGGAGACGTGGGTAGCGTTGAGGGACGTAGGATCAGTGCGGAGCACGGAGGGGAGCACCGCCCCGTCCACTCTTCACCCCCCCCCCCCCCGTCCCCCCCCCCCCCCCCCGGGCTTGCCTGCTCCGCGAAAATACTGCCATCCATGCTTCGTGGTACGTGGCGCTCATCCAACGATCCCACGCTGATGCCCTCCTTTCCGCTTTAAAAACCCAGCAATTAAACAAAACCAGCCGCCCCCCACCCCCCGTCTCTTTTTAATCTGTGCAGAGGGTTTCTCCTCAATGCTACATGAAGCGGAAAGAGAAGGGAGGCTTAGAGGAATCAAAGTATGTAGGGATGCTCCAAGTGTAAGCCACCTTTTATTTGCAGATGACTCCTTGCTACTCATGGAGGCAAATGAGGTGAATGCAAGAGAAGTACAAAATATTCTGGATGCCTATGAGAGATGCTCGGGACAAACAATTAACAAGGAGAAATCATCAATCCTGTTCAGCAAAAACACAGGAAAAGAGCAGAGAGAGGAGGTGAAATCTACCTTGAATATTAATGCTGAAGGGCATTCAGGGAGATATATGGGACTACCAGTCTATATTGGTAAATTGAAGTCGAAAACCTTTGCCTATATTAGAGAGAGGATCTGGAAGAAAATCCAGGGTGGAAATGAGAAACTCTTGTCAAAAGCGGGCAAAGAGGTGCTCATTAAGGCAGTGGCCCAAGCTATTCCTGTGTATGTAATGTCATGCTTTGACTTGACTAAGACGTTCTGTGACGATTTAAGCACTATGATCTGTCAATATTGGTGGAGCCAAGTGGACAAGAAAAACAAGATTCATTGGGTCAATTGGGAAAGACTATCTTTGCCGAAAAGTGTCGGAGGTCTAGGATTCAGAAATCTCCATTCTTTTAACCTGGCCATGTTAGCTAGACAAGCATGGAGGCTTCTTCAATTCCCTAATTCGCTTTGTGCAAGAGTACTTTCAGCAAAATACTTCCCAGATGGCCAACTTTTGAGAGCGAAAAGTAGGAACGGGATATCGTACGCTTGGAGAAGCATCTTAAAAGGTATTAAGATGCTCAATAAAGGCGTCATTTGGAGGGTGGGGGATGGAAGACAAATCAACATATGGGAGGACCCTTGGATCCCTAGGGGTGCGTCCAGGAGAGTTTCTTCGGTGCGGGGCAGGAACCACTTAATCACCAAAGTGGAGGAACTCATCAATCCAGCGACAAACTCATGGGATGAAGGACTCCTAAATCAAACTCTCAACCAGGATGATGTTAATGAGATACTAAAAATCCCCATCCATGAAAACCAAGAGGATTTCCCCTGCATGGCACTTTGATAAAAGAGGAATCTTCTCAGTGAAGTCTGCTTACAGAGTAGCTAGGGATTCAGAAGCATTGGAGTCCAGGAGAGGCATTCCTAGCAGCTCAGGAGATAACAGGAACAATTCTAACCCATCATGGAAAAGGTTGTGGTCGCTTCCCTTGCCAAACAAAATTATCCACTTCCTATGGAGGCTAGCTTCAAATAGCCTTCCACTAAGAACGAAGTTAATCCGTCGAGGAGTGCATGTTGAACCCATCTGCCCTGTATGTCTCCGATTAAATGAGGATGGGGGGCACTTATTTTTCAGATGCAAAAAGGTTAAAGCTCTATGGAGAGCCCTTCAACTAGAGGAATGGAGATGTAAACTTGCAGGATGCACTGAAGCTGAAGGGGTTATCGAGGAGATTTTGAGAGCAGAGATTGAAAAGAAGCTGACCATATGCACACTACTCTGGCTATGGTGGTCAAACAGAAATAAGTGCAATCAAGGCGAGGCTTCAAGAACCATTGAAGATCTCCAATTTTCAGTAATGAAGCATGTGGGTGAGTACATGAACCTGTTGAACAAAAGGAAAAGTTTCTGCCAACGACAAGCCCATGTTTGGAAACCACCTCCTGCAAACTTCTTGAAAATTAATTGTGATGGTGCTTTTCGGGAAGACACAAATTCAGGAGGATGGGGCATTGTCATCAGGAATGAAAATGGAGAAGTGTTGGCTGCTGGTGCAGGACATTTACAGAATCTGGGTGATGCCTTACAAGCTGAAGCACATGCAGCTCTTAATGCAATTTGGTGTGCATCAGAAATGGGGTGCAGGCGTATAATCTTGGAAACAGACGCTCTAAACCTGAAACAAGCTATCACTAGCAGCGATTTTGACTGGTCGCATTTTGGAACCCTGTTTAGAGAGATTAAATTCCAGCTAGATGTATCCTTTGATAGCTTCAATATTTTTGTTTGCACACGGGCATGTAATGTTGTAGCACATAATTTAGCAGCGCGTGGTGCAAGCTCAGGGATTGGCAGTCATGAAGTCTGGTTGGGCCAATTCCCTCCTGATGTAACCAACATTGTATCTAGCGTCTCTGCCAGTATGGTGCGGTACTGGAATGCAATGGTGTTCCTTTCAAAAAAAACGCAGGAAAAAGACCAGCGAGGCCGAGTTGACGGTCCGTGTGAAGATGGAATTTATTAATGACTAGCAAACATGCCTATGCGTTGCAACAGGAGACAAAGATATTACACCCTAGCCAAATAAGTATGGCTCAATAGCCTGACATAAGAGCATTCTCTATTTTAACAAGGTGACCCACCATGTTGCCATTTATCTTTCTTCCCATCCTCGCCGACAATGGTCGCAATGTTCACCTGATCACAATGCATTCGACGTGGTAAACCCCAAGGCTATGAGCTTCCCACTGCATGCCGCACTTGTCATTGTGCCGCGCAAGGAAATGTTACTGTTGGGGAACGTAGTAATTTCAAAAAATTTCCTACGCACACGCAAGATCATGGTGATGCATAGCAACAAGAGGGGAGAGTGTGATCTACGTACCCTTGTAGACCGACAGCGGAAGCGTTAGCACAACGCGGTTGATGTAGTCGTACGTCTTCACAGCCCGACCGATCAAGCACCGAAACTACGGCACCTCCGAGTTTTAGCACACGTTCAGCTCGATGACGATCCCCGGACTCCAATCCAGCAAAGTGCCGGGGAAGAGTTCCGTCAGCACGACGGCGTAGTGACGATCTTGATGTTCTACCGTCGCAGGGCTTCGCCTAAGCACCACTACAATATTATCGAGGATTATGCTGGAAGGGGGCACCGCACATGGCTAAGAAAACGATCACATGGATCAACTTGTGTCTAGGGGTGCCCCTGCCCCCGTATATAAAGGAGCAAGGGGAGGAGGCCGGCCGGCCCTATTGGCGCGCCAAGGAGGAGTCCTCCTCCTAGTAGGAGTAGGACTCCTACTAGGAGGGGGAAAGGAAGTGGGGAGGGAGAAGGAAAGGGGGGCGTCCCCCCCCTCTCCTAGTCCAATTCGGACCAGGGGGGAGGAGGCGCGCGGCCCACCCTGGCTGCCTCCCTCTCTCTCCACTAAGGCCCATATGGCCCATTACTTCTCCCGGGGGTTTTCGGTAACCCTCCGGCTCTCCGGTTTTCTCCGAAATCACCCGGAACACTTCCGGTGTCTGAATATAGTCGTCCAATATATCAATCTTTATGTCTCGACCATTTCGAGACTCCTCGTTATGTCCGTGATCACATCCGGGACTCCGAACTAACTTCGGTACATCAAAACTTATAAACTCATAATATAACTGTCATCGAAACCTTAAGCGTGCGGACCCTACGGGTTCAAGAACAATGTAGACATGACCGAGACATGTCTCCGGTCAATAACCAATAGCGGAACCTGGATGCTCATATTGGTTCCCACATATTCTACGAAGATCTTTATCGGTCAGACCGCATAACAACATACGTTGTTCCCTTTGTCATCGGTATGTTACTTGCCCGAGATTCGATCGTCGGTATCTCAATACCTAGTTCAATCTCGTTACCGGCAAGTCTCTTTACTCGTTTCGTAATACATCATCTCGCAACTAACTCATTAGTTGCAATGCTTGCAAGGCTTATGTGATGTGCATTACCGAGAGGGCCCAGAGATACCTCTCCGACAATCGGAGTGACAAATCCTAATCTCGAAATACGCCAACCCAACATTTACCTTTGGAGACACCTGTAGAGCTCCTTTATAATCACCCAGTTACGTTGTGACGTTTGGTAGCACACAAAGTGTTCCTCCGGCAAACGGGAGTTGCATAATCTCATAGTCATAGGAACATGTATAAGTCATGAAGAAAGAAATAGCAACATACTAAACGATCGGGTGCTAAGCTAATGGAATGGGTCATGTCAATCACATCATTCTCCTAATAATGTGATCCCGTTAATCAAATGATAACACATGTCTATGGTTAGGAAACATAACCATCTTTGATTAACGAGCTAGTCAAGTAGAGGCATACTAGTGACGTTTAGTTTGTCTATGTATTCACACAAGTATTATGTTTCCGGATAATACAATTCTAGCATGAATAATAAACATTTATCATGATATAAGGAAATAAAATAATAACATCATCATTGCCTCTAGGGCATATTTCCTTCAGTCTCCCACTTGCACTAGAGTCAATAATCTAGATTACACAGTAATGAATCTAACACCCATGGAGCTTTGGTGATGATCATGTTTTGCTCGTGGAAGAGACTTAGTCAACGGGTCTGCAACATTCAGATCCGTATGTATCTTGCAAATCTCTATGTCTCCCACCTGGACTAGATCCCGGATGGAATTGAAGCATCTCTTGATGTGCTTGGTTCTCTTGTGAAATCTGGATTCCTTTGCCAAGGCAATTGCACCAGTATTGTCACAAAAGATTTTCATTGGACCCGATGCACTAGGTATGACACCTAGATCGGATATGAACTCCTTCATCCAGACTCCTTCGTTTGCTGCTTCCGAAGCAGCTATGTACTCCGCTTCACATGTAGATCCCGCCACAACGCTTTGTTTAGAACTGCACCAACTGACAGCTCCACCGTTTAATGTAAACACGTGTCCGGTTTGCGATTTAGAATCGTCCGGATCAGTGTCAAAGCTTGCATCAATGTAACCATTTACGATGAGCTTTTTGTCACCTCCATATATGAGAAACATATCCTTAGTCTTTTTTAGGTATTTCAGAATGTTCTTGACCGCTGTCCAGTGATCCACTCCTGGATTACTTTGGTACCTCCCTGCTAGACTTATAGCAAGACACACATCAGGTCTAGTACACAGCATTGCATACATGATAGAGCCTATGGCTGAAGCATAGGGAAAATCTTTCATTTTCTCTCTATCTTCTGCATTGGTCGGGCATTGAGTCTTACTCAATTTCACACCTTGTAACATAGGCAAGAATCCTTTCTTTGCTTGATCCATTTTGAACTTTTTCAAAACTTTGTCAAGGTATGTGCTTTGTGAAAGTCCAATTAAGCGTCTTGATCTGTCTCTATAGATCTTAATGCCCAATATGTAAGCAGCTTCACCGAGGTCTTTCATTGAAAAACTCTTATTCAAGTATCCCTTTATGCTATCCAGAAATTATATATCATTTCCGATTAGTAATATGTCATCTACATATAATATCAGAAATGCTACAGAGCTCCCACTCACTTTCTTGTAAATACAGGCTTCTCCAAAAGTCTGTACAAAACCAAATGCTTTGATCACACTATCAAAGCGTTTATTCCAACTCCGAGAGGCTTGCACCAGTCCATAAATGGATCGCTGGAGCTTGCACACTTTGTTAGCTCCCTTTGGATCAACAAAACCTTCTGGCTGCATCATATACAACTCTTCTTCTAGAAATCCATTCAGGAATGCAGTTTTGACATCCATCTGCCAAATTTCATAATCATAAAATGCGGCAATTGCTAACATGATTCGGACAGACTTAAGCATCGCCACGGGTGAGAAGGTCTCATCGTAGTCAATCCCTTGAACTTGTCGAAAACCTTTTGCGACAAGTCGAGCTTTGTAGACAGTAACATTACTGTCAGCGTCAGTCTTCTTCTTGAAAATCCATTTATTCTCAATTTCTTGCCGATCATTGGGCAAGTCAACCAAAGTCCATACTTTGTTCTCATACATGGATCCCATCTCAGATTTCATGGCTTCAAGCCATTTTGCGGAATCTGGGCTCACCATCGCTTCTCCATAGTTCGTAGGTTCATCATGATCTAGTAGCATGACTTCTAGAACAGGATTACCGTACCACTCTGGTGCGGATCTTACTCTACTTGATCTACGAGGTTCAGTAGTATCTTGTTCTGAAGTTTCATGATCATCATCATTAGCTTCCTCACTAATTGGTGTAGGTGTCACAGAAACTGATTTCTGTGGTGTACTACTTTCCAATAAGGGAGTAGGTACAGTTACCTCATCAAGTTCTACTTTCCTCCCACTCACTTCTTTCGAGAGAAACTCCTTCTCTAGAAAGTTTCCGAATTTAGCAACAAAAGTCTTGCCTTCGGATCTGTGATAGAAGGTGTATCCAATAGTTTCCTTTGGATATCCTATGAAGACACATTTCTCCGATTTGGGTTCGAGCTTATTAGGTTGAAGCTTTTTCACATAAGCATCGCAACCCCAAACTTTCACAAACGACAACTTTGGTTTCTTGCCAAACCACAGTTCATAAGGCGTCGTCTCAACGGATTTTGATGGTGCCCTATTTAACGTGAATGCAGCCGTCTCTAGAGCATATCCCCAAAACGATAGCGGTAAATCAGTAAGAGACATTATAGATCGCACCATATCAAGTAAAGTACGATTACGACGTTCGGACACACCATTATGCTGTGGTGTTCCGGGTGGCGTGAGTTGCGAAACTATTCCGCATTTTTTCAAATGTACACCAAACTCGTAACTCAAATATTCTCCTCCACGATCAGATCGTAGGAATTTTATTTTCTTGTTACGATGATTTTCAACTTCACTCTGAAATTCTTTGAACTTTTCAAACGTTTCAGACTTATGTTTCATTAAGTAGATATACCCATATCTGCTTAAGTCATCTGTGAAGGTGAGAAAATAATAATATCCGCCACGAGCCTCAATATTCATCGGACCACATACATCTGTATGTATGATTTCCAACAAATCTATTGCTCTCTCCATAGTACCGGAGAACAGTGTTTTTGTCATCTTACCACGGTTCGCAAGTACCAAGCGATTCATAATCAAGTGGTTACAAAAGTCCATCGGTATGGAGTTTCTTCATGCGCTTTACACCAATATGACCCAAACGGCAGTGCCACAAATAAGTTGCACTATCATTATCAACTCTGCATCTTTTGGCTTCAATATTATGAATATGTATGTCACTACTATCGAGATTTAATAAGAATAGACCATTCTTTAAGGATGCATGACCATAAAAGATATTACTCATATAAATAGAACAACCATTATTCTCTGATTTAAATGAATAACCGTCTCGCATCAAACAAGATCCAGATATAATGCTCATGCTTAACGATGGCACCAAATAACAATTATTTAGGTCTAATACTAATCCCGAAGGTAGATGTAGAGGTAGCGTGCCGACCGCGATCACATCGACTTTGGAACCATTTCCCACGCGCATCGTCACCTCGTCCTTAGCCAATCTTCGCTTAATCCGTAGTCCCTGCTTCGAGTTGCAAATGTTAGCAACAAAACCAATATCAAATCCCCAGGTGCTACTGCGATCATTAGTAAGGTACACATCAATAACATGTATATCACATATACCTTTGTTCACCTTGCCATCCTTCTTATCCGCCAAATACTTGGGGCAGTTCCGCTTCCAGTGACCAGTCTGCTTGCAGTAGAAGCACTCAGTTTCAGGCTTAGGTCCAGGTTTGGGTTTCTTCTCTTGAGTAGCAACTTGCTTGCTGTTCTTTTTGAAGTTCCCCTTCTTTTTCCCTTTGCCCTTTTTTTGAAACTAGTGGTCTTGTTGACCATCAACACTTGATGCTCCTTCTTGATTTCTACCTCCGCAGCTTTCAGCATTGCGAAGAGCTCGGGAATAGTCTTATTCATCCCTTGCATATTATAGTTCATCACGAAGCTCTTGTAGCTTGGTGGCAGTGATTGGAGAATTCTGTCAATGACGCAATCATCTGGAAGATTAACTCCCAATTGAATCAAATGATTATTATACCCAGACATTTTGAGTATATGCTCACTGACAGAACTGTTCTTCTCCATCTTGCAGCTATAGAACTTATTGGAGACTTCATATCTCTCAATCCGGGCATTTGCTTGAAATATTAACTTCAACTCCTGGAACATCTCATATGCTCCATGACGTTCAAAACATCGTTGAAGTCCCGTTTCTAAGCCGTAAAGCATGGCACACTGAACTATCGAGTAGTCATCAGCTTTGCTCTGCCAGACGTTCATAACATCTGGTGTTGTTCCAGCAGCAGGCCTGGCACCCAGCGGTGCTTCCAGAACGTAATTCTTCTATGCAGCAATGAGGATAATCCTCAAGTTACGGACCCAGTCTGTGTAATTGCTACAATCATCTTTCAACTTTGCTTTCTCAAGGAACGCATTAAAATTTAACGGAACAACAGCATGGGCCATCTATCTACAATCAAACATAAACAAGCAAGATACTATCAGGTACTAAGTTCATGATAAATTTAGGTTCAATTAATCATATTACTAAAGAACTCCCACTTAGATAGACATCCCTCTAATCCTCTAAGTGATTACGTGATCCAAATCAACTAAACCATGTCCGATCATCACGTGAGATGGAGTCGTTTCATTGGTGAACATCACTATGTTGATCATATCTACTATATGATTCACGCTCGACTTTTCGGTCTCCGTGTTCCGAGGCCATATCTGTATATGCTTGGCTCGTCAAGTATAACCTGAGTATTCCGCGTGTGCAACTGTTTTGCACCCGTTGTATTTGAACGTAGAGCCTATCACACCCGATCATCACGTGGTGTCTCGGCACGAAGAACTTTCGCAACGGTGCATACCCAGGGAGAACACTTCTTGATAATTAGTGAGAGATCATCTTAAAATGCTACCGTCAAACAAAACAAGATAAGATGCATAAAAGATAAACATCACATGCAATCAATATAAGTGATATGATATGGCCATCATCATCTTGTGCTAGTGATCTCCATCTTCGAAGCACCGTCATGATCACCATCGTCACCGACGCGACACCTTGATCACCATTGTAGCATCGTTGTCGTCTCGCCAATCTTATGCTTCCACGACTATCTCTACCGCTTAGTGATAAAGTAAAGCATTACAGCGTAATTGCATTGCATACAATAAAGCGACACCATATGGCTCCTGCCAGTTGCCGATAACTTGGTTACAAAACATGATCATCTCATACAATAAAATTTAGCATCATGTCTTGACCATATCACATTACAACATGCCCTGCAAAAACAAGTTAGACGTCCTCTACTTTGTTGTTGCAAGTTTTACGTGGCTTCTACGGGCTTAAGCAAGAACCAATCTTACCTACGCATCAAAACCACAACGATAGTTTGTCAAGTTGGTGCTGTTTTAACCTTCGCAAGGACCGGGCGTAGCCACACTCGGTTCCACTAAAGTTGAAGAAACTGACACCCGCTAGCCACCTTTGTGCAAAGCACGTTGGGAGAACCGGTCTCTCGTAAGCGTATGCGTAATGTCGGTCCGGGCCGCTTCGTCCAACAATACCGCCGAACCAAAGTATGACATGCTGGTAAGCAGTATGACTTATATCGCCCACAACTCACTTGTGTTCTACTCGTGCATATAACATCAACACATAAAACCTAGGCTCGGATGCCACTGTTGGGGAATGTAGTAATTTCAAAAAAATTCCTACGCACACGCAAGATCATGGTGATGCATAGCAACGAGAGGGGAGAGTGTGATCTACGTACCCTTATAGACCGACAGCGGAAGCGTTAGCACAACGCGGTTGATGTAGTCGTACGTCTTCACAGCCCGACCGATCAAGCACCGAAACTACGGCACCTCCGAGTTTTAGCACATGTTTAGCTCGATGACGATCCCCGGACTCCGATCCAGCAAAGTGTCGGGGAAGAGTTCCATCAGCACGACGGCGTGGTGACGATCTTGGTGTTCTACCATTGCAGGGCTTCGCCTAAGCACCGCTACAATATTATCGAGGATTATGGTGGAAGGGGGCACCGCACATGGCTAAGAAAACGATCACGTGGATCAACTTGTGTCTAGGGGTGCCCCTGCCCCCATATATAAAGGAGCAAGGGGAGGAGGCCGGACGGCCCTATTGGCGCGCCAAGGAGGAGTCCTCCTCCTAGTAGGAGTAGGACTCCTACTAGGAGGGGGAAAGGAAGTGGGGAGGGAGAAGGAAAGGGGGGCGCCGCCCCCCTCTCCTAGTCCAATTCGGACCAGGGGGGAGGAGGCGCGCGGCCCACCCTGGCTGCCCCCAATCTCTCTCCACTAAGGCCCATATGGCCCATTACTTCTCCCGGGGGGTTTCCGGTAACCCTCCAGCTCTCCGGTTTTCTCCGAAATCACCCGGAACACTTCCGTGTCCGAATATAGTCGTCCAATATATCAATCTTTATGTCTCGACCATTTCGAGACTCCTCGTTATGTCCGTGATCACATCTGGGACTCCGAACTAACTTCGGTACATCAAAACTCATAAACTCATAATATAACTGTCATCGAAACCTTAAGCGTGCGGACCCTACGGGTTCGAGAACAATGTAGACATGACCGTGACATGTCTCCGGTCAATAACCAATAGCGGAACCTGGATGCTCATATTGGTTCCCACATATTCTACGAAGATCTTTATCGGTCAGACCGCATAACACATACGTTGTTCCCTTTGTCATCGGTATGTTACTTGCCCGAGATTCGATCGTCGGTATCTCAATACCTAGTTCAATCTCGTTACCGGCAAGTCTCTTTACTCGTTCTGTAATACATCATCTCGCAACTAACTCATTAGTTGCAATGCTTGCAAGGCTTATGTGATGTGCATTACCGAGAGGGCCCAGAGATACCTCTCCGACAATCGGAGTGACAAATCCTAATCTCGCAATACGCCAACCCAACATTTACCTTTGGAGACACCTGTAGAGCTCCTTTATAATCACCTGTTACGTTGTGACGTTTGGTAGCACACAAAGTGTTCCTCCGGCAAACGGGAGTTGCATAATCTCATAGTCATAGGAACATGTATAAGTCATGAAGAAAGCAATAGCAACATACTAAACGATCGGGTGCTAAGCTAATGGAATGGGTCATGTCAATCACATCATTCTCCTAATAATGTGATCCCGTTAATCAAATGACAACACATGTCTATGGTTAGGAAACATAACCATCTTTGATTAACAAGCTAGTCAAGTAGAGGCATACTAGTGACGTTTAGTTTGTCTATGTATTCACACAAGTATTATATTTCAGGATAATACAATTCTAGCATGAATAATAAACATTTATCGTGATATAAGGAAATAAAATAATAACATCATCATTGCCTCTAGGGCATATTTCCTTCAGTTACTACTACCAACGCCTAGACATATAAAGACTTCCCAAAAACTAATCAAATCCTACACATAAAAGACTTCATGAACGCCTACTACAAACAGTTGTTATGTTGAGATGACATTTTTTGAAATGCATGAACAATTTTCGAATTCATAAATAATTTTTGACTCAACAAACATTTTTTGAATCGACGAGCTTTAAAAAAGTTGGGGAACAAATTTTAAAATTCGCAATATGTTTTTGATTTTTTGTGAACACCTTCTAAAATTTCATGGACAGTTTTTCAGATTCACAAATATGTTTTTAATACACAATTATTTCTTTTCAAAATCATGAACATTATTGTATTCATCGACCATTTTTTCCAAATCATTCAAGATGGTATTTTCCTCAAATTCCTTATGATTGGAATACACGACCATTTTTAAAAATGATGAACATTTTTATTTCGTGAGGATGTTTTTGAAATAATGGTTTTTTATAATATCTGGACAGTTTTGTGAAATCACTCCTTCCTTTATAATTTTTTAACCCATAAAGATAGCCTTCAATTCTTTCCTTTAATACCCGCAAATTGGTCCTCAAATCCTTCCTATTCACAAGTGTTCTTCTTTCCTTTAATACTCACAAATCAACCCTCAAATTCATAATTCCTTCTTGTCCGCTCTTTTTTTTGCATAGAACTTCTGAGCTTTATTCAAACAAAAGTGTTCGCTGGGCAGTCAGCCAATAGGCTGCTAATCAGGAAACTTGGAGTCTCAGAGAGCCAACTCTCGGTTACAGACACATTACATGCACGCTGGGCACACAAGTGTGCTGGACCGTTTGCAGATCTACTAACATGCTGAATTACAAAAGAATGGAAACTATCCGCTAGCTCATCAATTTCGAAGAAAACTGGTGCCACAACAGAGCGACTGTTGCGACGAGTGTTCCAGAGATTAACAATCTCCAGACTGTCGGTCTCCATTATCACATTGGCATAGCCTCTCAGATTTGCGAAGATTACTCCATCCCGTAGGGCTAGTGCCTCAGCGATCATAGGATCAGTGACCCCAAGATGGGGCTTGCACCAAGCGCCCATCAGTGCTGTCTGGGAGCGTGCGACACCACCCGCTCCGCTTTTCTCCTCTGCGAACCGCACAGCTGCATCGGTGTTGATCTTTACATGATCCGATTCAGGTGGCCGCCAACCATGTCCCGGTAGCATTGCAGCTTGTTGTTTAGGTACATCAAGTAAGGCCAAAGCCTCTCTAGTGAGTTTGATGGAGTTCACCGGGTCGTACTTCTCACCGTCATGTGTCCATCTATTGCGAGAACTCCAGATGGACCACATTATAGTGATTATCGTTGCTCGCTCCTTGTCGGTGAACATAGACCCACATAAGATATGGCCAGCCCATGAAGACGGATGCAATCGTGGTAGCTTGATGTCCAGAACAAGGCGCGCTTCGTCCTAGAACTGTTTCGCATGCGAACAGTGGATTAACGCATGTTCAAGGTCTTCCTCATGTGCTTGACAGAGTTTGCATAAACTGACATCTCGAATATGTCTATAATGCAGCGTCTTCTCGTCAGGTAGAATGCCACACATGACACGCCACCAGAAGACACGTACCTTGGGGACAACTTTGAGAGACCAAAGTGCTTTCCACATATGTGTTTGATCCACTGAAGTTCCGGTGCCGGGCCCTTCGCCTAGAGCTTGTTGCTCGTTGCGGTTCATCAAAGCTCGGTACGCTGATTTCACACTGTAGTTACCAGATTTCTCGTGTGCCCACGCAAGAAAGTCCTCTCCTCCACCTTGCCGAAGTGGTATATTCAGAATTGCATCAGCATCAGGTGTGGCAAATGTACCTCGAACTAAGTCTCGTCTCCAAGTCCAGTTAGTGTTATCAATCAGATCGCTCACCCGTTCAACACTTGTGTTCGCTGGCTTGAGGATCGGTGACCTGGAGACAGTAGTTGGGATCCATTTATCAGTCCAGGCATTGATGGTAGAGCCATCGCCAACACGCTGAACCACTCCCGCCTCAAGAGCTTCCCGCCCGGCAATGATGGCACACCATACAGCCGATGCAGAGTGTGGCACTTGAGCCTGCATAAAATCACTATCGGGGAAGTACCTCCCCTTCAAAACTCTGGCGCATAGTGAGTTGGGGTTGGTCATAAACCTCCACCCATGTTTCCCCAATAGTGCCAAGTTAAATAGATGATAATCATGAAATCCCATACCTCCTTTGCATTTTGGTACCGTGAGATTTTTCCATGATATCCAATGAAGAGATCTTCTATCGATAGAGCTGCTCCACCAGTATTTAGCCATACTGGAAGTCAAGCTTTTGCACACCTTCTTTGTAAGTAGGAAACAGCTCATACTGAACGTGGGGATTGCTTGTACTATGGATTTCAAAAGTGTTTCCCTCCCCGCGCACGCAAAGAGCCTTTCAGACCAGCCTTGCATCTTGCCTCTTGATCGATCACCTATGTGATCAAAAGTCCCGCTAGTGATTCTGCCCACCGCTATGGGGAGACCGAGGTATCTCTCGCTGAAAGCTTCAACGTTCACCCCCAGAATATTTTTTAGAGCTTGCCTGATGGTATGTGGAGTATTCGGCCTGAAGTAGATGGCACTTTTGTCACGATTCACACACTGCCCGGATGCTTCCGCATATATCCGCAATATGGCATTCAGTCGCTGTGCACTGGTTGCATCTGCACTGAGAAAAATCAAGCAATCATCTGCAAAAAGAAGATGGCTGATCCATGGCGATCGAAAGCTTACTCTGACGCCTCTGTCAATGTTGCCACCATAATATTTCAAGAGAGAGGAAAAACCTTCAGCGCACAATAGAAATAAGAATGGTGAAACTGGACATCCTTGCCTGAGACCTCTCGAAGGAGTGAAATATGGTTGTAACTCTCCATTTACTCATACCGAGAAGCGCACAGAAGTCACACATTTCATTATCAACCTGACAAGTGCGTTGCTAAAGCCGAGCCTAAGAAGAATGGCCTCGAGATAGTGCCACTCCACCCGATCGTAAGCTTTCATCATATCCAGCTTTAATGCACATGCAGTATTCCTTCCCTTCTTCCTTCTTCGCAAAGTGTGAACACTTTCGAAAGCAACCAAAACGTTGTCAGTGATCAAGCGGCCAGGAACAAAGGCGCTTTGTTCCTCGCTGATAATATCGTCCATATAGCATCTTAAGCGGTTCGCAATCGCCTTGGCCGCTATCTTGTACAAAACTGGGCATAATGCAATAGGGCGAAATTGAGATATCGTCTGTGGGTGCCGTACCTTTGGTATAAGAGTTATAGACGTGTCATTCAACCCCAAAGGAATATCCCCACCGTTCAAAAAACCAAGCACTGCATCTGTCACATTGTTCTTCAGAAGCTGCCAGTGCCTTTGAAAGAATCCTGTTGTGTATCCATCAACTCCAGGAGCCTTGGATGGGGCCATTTAAAAAAGCGCTGTATGTACCTCCTTTGCATCGAATGGCCGATCAAACAGCTGGTTCATCTCCGGTGTCACCTTCTCGGGGACATGGTCCAACAACTCACTCATATCAAAAGCCCCTTGCGAGGTGTAGAGATTCTGATAGAATGACTATATTTCCACTTTGTCTTCCTCGGGATCAGCACACACCGAACCGTCAGCTCGTCGAAGCCCACATATTCTGTTCATGCGCTGACGTTGTTTGGCTTGTGCTTGAAAGTACCCTGTGTTGCGATCTCCCTCTCGCAGCCAGCTTACTCTCGACCGCTGCCTCAACCAGATCTCTTCTTGCTTTAGCGCTTCTCGAAGCTTTGCAGCGATCTTTTTCTCCTCCTCGGACGGGCCTCGCCCAATGGACTGTTCCCGTATCTTCTCCAACTTCTTCTGAAGTTGTCTCACATTGCGTGAAAGGCAACCAAACTCACGTACCCCCCACGGCTCCAGCGTGCGTTGGAGTGCCCCCAGCGAATCTGCGATGCCTTGTAAGCCCGGGGTACGAGTTTGTTTCAGCCAAGTTTCCGTGACAAGATCCTCATAATCCCTATGGGTCTGCCATACGTTTTCATATCTGAACTGTTTGTGTCGACGTGCACCATGGTCATGCGGCTTGTCTCGGATTTCAGCAACAACGAAACAATGGTCGGATTCAACCGCACTGATGTGACGCACTCGAATTGATTCATAACGCTGCCTGAAGGCTTCGTTTGCAAAAGCCCGATCAATCCTTGCCTTCACGTTATCACCTCCGGCTTGTCTGTTATCCCAAGTATAGGGTAGTCCAGACCAACCCAAATCTTGGAAACCTACTTCTTCAACAACATCTCTGAAGGCGCGCATTTTCCATTTCGGTCTAGCCGCTCGACTGAAGTGCTCATCGCCATACAAAGTCTCGTTGAAATCGCCCATGCACAACCAACCCGCATGTGGCAATGCATACAAAGTTCTGAGGAAGCGCCAGCTGTGATGTCTGTTCTCTGCTCTAGGCGCTCCATAGAATCCTGTGAATCTCCATTCCATGGAGTTTGTGTCTTTCGTCCGCACCATCGCATCAATATGGCCGGAACTATAATTTTTCAATTGTACTTCAAAGTCCTTAGACCAAAAGAGGCCAATACCTCCTCTCAGTCCTTCACTATCAGCCGCAAAACATCCCAAGAAACCAAGCTGGTGCCGTAGATCTTCAACTCGCTTTGCCCTGATTTTGGTTTCCATTACGAATAGCAGGGCAGGAACTTCTTGCTTCACAATGCTGCGAAGCTCGCGAACTGCCTCGGGGTTCCCAAGCCCCCGATAGTTCCAGCTCATGCAATTCATTGGGCCCGGCAGGGCTGCACCGCAGCCTCCACCGAATTCTCAGGTGTAGGTCTCTTTTTCTTTGCATCTCGCTCAATGTCATCATCAGACAACTCTTGGCCTTCTCCTCCCGATGGGGTTCCCTCACGGATGACACTGCTAGATGGGTTATTTCCGTCGGTTAGGAGAAGCTGACGGTTTGCAACTGGCCGGTAAACTTGCTTTGGCACCTCTTTCCTCTTGTTAGTATGTGACTTGTTTTTTAGAGGAGAGGTCACCTCAACATGTTCCTTGCCTGCATTGGAAGAGTTTCTTGACTCCCTCTGACTGCTCGTACGTGTGTTCTGATCCTTAGACGAGCTCTCGCCAGAGACGGGTTTCTTCTTCTCTTCAGGTGCTCTAAGTTTGGGGCCGAACTGTAGCTCCCCGTGCTCATCTCTTGGTCCCGGGCTGGGGCAAAACAGATCCGAGTGCCCTAGGCGGCCGCAAGAGAAGAAAAAGTGTGGCACTTGTTCATATTGGATGTCATAAAGATCAGTTTTCCCTCTCTTGGCCGAAGTTATCAAGATCCACCTCCTTAGTGGCTTCTTGACCTCAATGGAAACCCTAGCACGCAGATATCCACCTACATGATCAAACTGAACGGAGGTAGCATCCTTGTCAATCTGCTGCGCGATTAGTTTTCCCCATGTCTCATTGCGTAAGTTGTATGGGAGGTTTGGTACCCTAGCCCATAAGCTGAGTCGATCGAACTGCACCTCATCGGGCCTCATGCAGTCCCTGAACTCTGCCAGAATCACCGCGTTCTTGCTGATATGCCATGGAGATCCATCCCAGATCCTATCACGATCTCGCTGGGATTCAAACTCTGCCACAAAGGTATTCTCTCCCATAGATCGGAATTGGAGCCCTCTAGGGTTTCCCCAAGCTGGCCGAAGCGCATTGGTTATGGTCTGGATGTGTAGGGGGTGTCGGTGCAAAACCCTCCCCGCCAAAAGCCACTTCTCCGGTTTGCCTTCATCCATGTCGTCGACCACCAACGGAGTCGCTTCCTCGTCGGTGATCCCAAGTTTTCCAAGTTCCTCTTCGAGCTGAGTCCTAGCCGTCCGGGGGGAGGCTGGATCCGAAGCCCGACCATTGCCACGAGCAGATGTCGCCATCTTCACCGTGGAATCACTGGTGCGCACCGCCGGTTTTAGTCCTGCGGGCGCCGTCTAGTTCGCTGAAACCCTAATCGCCAGAGCTGTTAGGTTGTCCGCTCTCTCACCATTCTTTTTTAGGCGACTTGCTGATAATACAGGAGGCTTGCTTGTATATAAACCGTAAGATATTATACATAAAATAACTTTGCTTAGTTGGTTGTTGTATCGTTCCGTAGGACAGGAGGTCATTGTGTTTGATCCCCAACGTAGCTGTTTTTCTTACGCGCGACCCAGAAAAGGCCTGGCGGGCTATGTGGCCCAATACAAATAACTTGTTTTTTTTTCTTGGCACATGTTGATCGAAGGTTGAGGTGATGTACTGCATTGAATTGAACACGATGGAGTTACTCGAGCAGTAACAGTGCTTTTTTTGACTGCTGGCGTCTGGTCAGCCGTTGGTCTTTTTTTACGTTTGGGGCTGCTTCAAGAGTCGATGGCGGGTGGGCCTCATGAGGTGGGTTTCGCCCTGTTTCGGTGCGATTGAATTAGCCACGAAGATGAAAATATCTCCCTCGTCAGCCCCTCTCACGTCATCCTCGATTCCTTCCACTCCCTCGCGACCCCCGCCGCCGCCTCCTCTCCCGCTGCCGCCGCGCCAGGGCCTCGCCTCGCCCTCACTGGCCACCAGCGACCTCCAACCCTTGTTCTCCGCCTCGTCGCCATAGCCACCTTGAGCTCGAGCAGAGGAGCGGCTCGGCAGGACAAGGGGGCAATAGCCAGCCGCGTCTCGTCCGTGTCGCGTGGTGGCCCAGATGCGGTCGTCCCGTGCTCTGCCTCCACGAGCGCGGCCTCGATCCAGACTCGGCAGAAGGAGGGGAGCAGCAGCCGGCCATGCTGTGTTGGCCGTGGAGGAGGAAGGAGCTCATGTGGCTAGGGTTTGGCTACCCTCGTCATCCATCTCCTCGATCTCTCTCTGCCTGGCCGTGGTCTGAAGGAGGAAGAAGGGACGCAGCAAAATCGAGCGATGCGGGCTGCAATAGCCTAAATAGGTGGCGGTCGAGACCACGGGAGCGGGAGCGACGGCCATCTGCCCCCGCCCCACTCTCTTTACCTCTTCTATGGAGATGCTTTGCTGGGGACATATGATTTCATCCCATTCTGTACTATCCATCAGGTATGGATTTCTCTCGCCACTTTCTTTTTAGTCAATGAATTGGTGTCTAATATAGGAAGGCTAATTCGTCCCCAATCTAGGCCTCGGATCCACGGCTTCTCCATCTTCCTCCTCCAGCCCCTTTCTCCATGTCGGCCATCCAAGATAGAGACGGCTTGGATGACAAGGGCCAAGCATCAGCATGGATGACAGCCTCCAAGATTTAAGTGGTCAAGTATGAATGACGATGCAGCCTGCAGGTAATCATTTGTGTTATTTACCTATCTTTTCCAGGTTCGTCATATCCATAGCCTAATGTATTTCATCATCCCATATGATTCAAGCTGGGCCATACAGTTGTATGCTAGATTGGTATGTACTATATACATCTGGATGACCGTGAGGATTAAAGAGTGCCGTTAATTCCAATGGAAAACATGCCTAAATCTCGCTGTCCACTAATTCACGGCAATGAAATTCTCTAACTCTGCAAAAATCGCTTTGATGTTGTACCAGCTGAAGCTTTTTCGTCTTCTGAATTGAACAGGCAGGAGTTTAGTTTGGTGTTCTCAAACAGGCCATAGTTTGATGTCCTAAATCTAATTTGGCCTTTCAAGTTAGATATTATCCATGTATAAATACAGATTTCCTTGAATATATATTGTTTTGATCAGCACAAAATAGCTCTAGCCTCTCGTACAATTTTCAGTGTCATGCATGGGTGGTTTTTGTGCAGTTATGTTGATCTGCATGCATTTTCTGCATTATAGTGTTGATATGTCTCAGTAAAATAGTGAGTACATATAACGTATGCAAGCTACAATCAGTTAGTTTTGTTACTAATCCATTGATTCTTTGTTACATTCCAAGAGTCAGGGTACCGACACCCAAATAAATTCAGGCCAGTCCTCGATGTGAAGAAGCTAAGGGAGGCGGATCCCGACCCTTATGACAGCCAAAATTAGGCCGCCACTCGTCTCTCTCCCGCACCTGCTCTTCAGATGGCCAACAACACTTCGCGAGCAATGACTGCTGTCCAGTTAAGAGCAAGTATGTTTTCTTGCTGAAGCATTGTTTGGATTATAGTTACTTCTCTGTTTCTGTCAATAACTACACATGTGTTCTTCTACTTATACCGTCAAATTCTTATCTTTTGACATGGATCCTTTAAGAACATTAAATAGACCACCCAGTGCATGTAGAGATTGTCCAATGCCCTCAACTATGCCATGATGTATTCATGCAAGGTGATGTTATAACCATATCTAGAGAAGATCGCAGACAAATTTCTTAAGCACTATTGTGTTCACTATGCTCTCCACTGGCATGTCAGCACTGATTTTATCTTTCTAAGTTCCCAAGAATTAGAATTTACTATTTAGATAGTGACAGTGCTTCGAAGGTTTGAGTTTTTTTAAGATCCCCATATGTGTTTCTGCAACTTACAAGGTGTTGTGCACCTTGCATATTGCAATATTACCTTAGAAGGGCTGATCACATTCAGAAAGACAACTTCGTAACCATTACAATATTTCTCTGTTTCTTTTTTTCTTAATATTCCCTTCTTTTCTGAAGTTCTTCTTGCAAACTGTCGATCAAGGTTGTATTATGTAATTTTAGGCTATGTATTTTTGGCGCATTCCCATTTTGGAAAAGAAGCAGTAGCCAGTGATGTGTGATGTTTCAAGAAGAACTGAAATTAGTAAACAACTCTATACGAAAGAATAATAATGAACATGACTTCAAAAACCTGGAGATGTTATACTGAAATTGCTGCAAATCTTTGGAGATGTTTCCTAAAGAGCACAAGCATAGTAGATTTACTGAATTCAGATAACAACATGCAACAATACAGAGCTATAGTAATTAGCTTTTGTTCAAAGCTCTAGCAATACTTATTTCTGCCCCCTATTGTTGTCAACCATGTTATATGCTGAATATAATAAAGATACATCTTACAAATAAATCAGTGTATACTTCAATCTTGCTGCTTTCTAGAAAGTACCTCCTACTTTTTACTTGCTTTCTTTTCTATAAGAATGCAATTATACTGCTGAGAGAATAGTTTAGATACCCGATTTGCAACATTCAGGATATCGGTAATTGGTACCATATTGGCCGGGTGCTGAGTAGGGATAAATAGGCGAATTCGCTGACCAACCGAGTAGCGATTAACTGACCGAGATGCCTAACTGGCCGATATTTGGAACAATGCCGATTTGAACTGAAATTTATTCGCTTACCACTGCCTTCCTTCTAAGAATTATTCATATTTTTTGTGTAAAACTTCCCAGATTAGTACATTTGGTAGGTATATTTGTGAAAATTAAAAAAAAAACGGAGAACTTTTTTAATTTTAATTTTGACTATGCTCTCAACGTGCTAGACCAAATGGGTTGAAACTTTCCCAGATTGCTACACCTGGTATGGTTGACGATCTGTGAAAATTTTAAAAATTCTGAGAACTTTTTTTGGGTCAAAATTTGTCATAAAAGCTCAGAAATTTTAAATTTGACGATACTCTCAACAATTCTTTGCTGTTGCTTGTGTAGGAAAGATCTTGCTGTTACTTGTCTTTTCAACAGTTCTTCTGTGTGGAAGGCACTTTGCTCACACTCAAATACTACCTCTGAAACATGGAAGAAGGAAAAGGTTACTCTTCTGATCTTGAGAATACAGTTTCAGAGAAGCTAGCAGATGCAGAAGAATCTCTGAAGAAGTTGAAGCAGGTCTGTTCAGCACCCTGCATCGTTACTTGAACCGCCTTTCTGGCCTTGTAACTATACCGCTTTAACAGAGTTCGACGTGTATTGGTACCATGTAATTCTCAGAATTTTTAGGCTGATGGAAATACATAGTTCGACGTGTATTGATATCTTCAGACCTTTGCTTCCGTAGTTTCGCCGAACTGAACTTCTCTAAAATACATGAACTAGAGCTTAGTCTTTAGATATTTTGTTTTTAATTTAAAATTGTTTAGATTGATTACTCCACCATTAAAATGTTTTTTATAGAGGTAAAATGCTTCTATATATATGACTGGTAGATACAAAATCTGGACAGTTATGTCAGACCTTTTATCTTGGCATTTGCTTTTCATGAATCTACTAAAGTTTTTTTACCTGGTGATCTTCTGTGCAGCTATATTCTGGTTATAGGGCCCCTATAGGAAAAGCAATAATTTGAATTATTTTCTTAAATTTTCCATTCAAAATTCCTAAGTAATTATAACAACTCGAGTGTATCCATATAGTTACATATCACATTAGATTTTCTTCTTAACTGGATTTTATGCCATGTAATGTAGGTTCTCTTCAATTTGCTGTTGTGCTAGGCATGAACAGAATGGCTTCCTCTTCTTATGAACCACACTGATGTTGGCTTCCGGTTTCTGCTGCAATGGTTTTTTTTACTATGGACATCGTTTCTTGAGGCTATGTCTCTGCTATAGGTATGACATTATCGTTGGAACTTATACTATGTCTACTTGCTTCTGCATTATATACTGGATGGAAATAATTTCTTTGTACGCTAGAACATGGCCTTGCTAATTAGCAGGCATTCCTGAAGGTTTTTTGAACTGTTGGGAGACATGAGAAGGTTTTTCCTGTTAGTGCTTATGATTGGTTTGCTTCATGCTTACTGCTTTAGGACAAATATGTGCATGTTGGTTAATATCAACGTGTGTGGGATGTGCCCAGTTATCTTAGCTTTTTGCAATACATGAGATTACTTCTTTGAGAGAATATTTGCTGCTTGCTGATAAGGGAAGGCTAAGTGCACAGATAATTAATGCGGGTGTTCCAGAATTCAGTGTATACCACCTGCTTATTGTTTATGTATGCCCAAACCAATGGTAGCTGCTTACGATGAAGGATTTTATTTTTAATATATGGGTTATAGAATCCAGCAGATCGCCTGCTTACTATTTATATATGCAAAGGGTAATGCTTGTTGCACACTTATAATAAAGGGTAGTTAACTAGCAGAGGCACACTGGTATGATATACATGTTCATACATTAATATTATTACATATATATTAGTCAAAGGGACACTGTTATAGTCCATGATGTAAGCGGGGATTTTACGTCTTCAATTAGAAAAGGCATCCTAAAACTTGTGATGTTATTCTGTGGAAAAAATGTCGGTACCAAATGCTAAGCAGATAAATATTGTTTTAAATCAGGTACTTGAGTCATTGGCGCAACTGGTAAATTTCGGTGGCTTAGATGGAATTTCATTGATAGGTTCTCTGTCATTAACTATGTGGTGCTAATTTGTTTTTATGTCTCTAGGTCTCTGCATTTCGGGGGACTAAGTCCGACGACGGGAGATTGGGAGATTCTACATATATTTTCTAAAAGACATGTCGCTTGGTCGAGGCCTTGATCATGGTGATATGTGTTTATTCGTCCGGTGACTCAGTAGAACGATAACCTCTGTGCACAGTGATGTTTCAGTTTCTACATAGATGGTTTCAAGCATGAGAAGGTTTCAAAATTAAATGAGTCTTGTACAGGACTGATAACAAATTATGCTTTCTGAGTTTCTGAGTTTCAAGCTACTGAAAGTAATTGAAGCTTTGCCTTCGCTATGTAAGAATGGTTGCATGTGTTAATTAGTGGTGCACATTTTTTGAGACTTTCCAAAATGCTTATATGAAATTGATGGGTACCTGGAACTTCTTGTGATTGAAACTAAATAGTGGAACACATCACATGCTTATTGGTCATATGTTACCGCTTATCAATATATCTCATATGAAACCTTTTACTTAACGTTGCAAAGGTTATTCCCTGATATAAACATCTTATGCATTTACTTGTTTGTGTAGAAGTGTGATCTGTTAACCAATGTACTTCTGTAAGTATTACAGTTCTATAAATAGGAGGGAATGGGGGAAATAGCTATCAAAGAATACACCATGTTATCACTCCTAATTCTGTAGTATAGTAACATTCACAAGGCAATATAAGTAGGTGTTGGTCTCTATGTAATAAATATTCTAACTTGTATGGTTTGAAAACTTGTTTGGCTCTCGGCCTTTGCGCCATTGGCGCAATGGGTCATCTAGTTTTATCTTAATCTTGAGTGCTCTTGCACCTAATTGAACTCTCCCGACAGTTCTTCGATGGAATATCTCAGCAGAATTAGCTATCTTAGGCTACGTTGCACGGATACTTCAGAAAGTACGCGTATCCAGCCGGATACTGCCCTGATACTTCCCGATACATATCCCGTAAGTATCCCTCGGTATTTTGATTTAAAAAAAAAGAAAATAATATTTGATACTTCTACGATACTTCTGCGATACGTTTTGGATACTTGAAATCCCTCGTTCAACGTGAAATCCCCTCAATAATAAAGGCACACCTTTGAAGATTCCCAATATGGGCGTGAGTTCATGTGAAAACATGTCTGTCACTGTTTTTTATTCAATCGAAAGGTGAGCAAGAGGAAGTCGATGCATTGATTGGAACAACAAACCTAGTCAAATCTCACTGCCAATTAATGGAAGTGGACTAAGTGCAAGAAAAGAAAGAGGTAATCGTATTGAGGCATGCTTTGACCTAGAAGCTTTTTATTGAGTTTCTTCATATTTGTAATAATTAATATATGTAACATCTATACATAAACGTATCCCGGTATCCATGTTTTTAGAAAATTGACGTATCGGGCGTATCCCCGTATCGCGTATCCGATACGTATCCAAGTATCCGTGCAACGTATTCTTAGGTAAAATGAGCATGCTATAGCAGGGCACAAACGGTATTCAAAATCAGGATCCTCACAAGCATTCGAAGCTTTCAACATAAGGTAATTATTGTATATTAGTCTGGAAACAACAATCTGACAAAAAAACTGTCTAACGCCTCTTTAGCAAGTGCCACCAAATATTAACTTTCAGAATGCACTTGTATGCTAGGAGTATGTACCTGAACTTCCTTGTGCACATATTCTGCAGTTGATATGACTGCAAAAGACATCCTATGCTAAGTAGCTATGATTAGGATAACATAAGCTAAGTAGCTGATTTGCATGCTTGCAAATTGCTTGGGTAACATGTAACAATGCCTACAAAGATTCGTATTGTTCAAACTGCCTCGCTTGGCCAGTGTACTCAGAAATTCAGGGATAATCTCTCTTTACATACATGTATCAGAAGAGAAAAATGAAGGTATAACTCATAAGAAGGCTCATATTTATCTCCTTTAAAACATGAACGGCATTGCTACATCAATTCTTTGGTTTAATACTTCAGGACATCATTACCGAAATTTTCATTATTGATAGTGCCATTGCTACATCAACTCACACTGTAGTGCCGTTGCTCTCCATTGTATTATTTTTTATTTTCCTAGCGCCAAGTTTTTTATTAATTTTTGCCATAGTACCAATGTATAGGCGTCAACAGGTTTTTCTATGTTGATCCAAGTTAGTACAAAATGTTAGTCCATGGCATAAAAATCCGTTTAGCCTCTCTTTTGCACGTGCTGACAAATTTTATATATTGTTGTGCAGATGTAAAATTGGCTTTTGTACAAGAAAATAAGATTCAAGAAGTAGGCATCCTTATCAGAACAATTGCATTGTAAAGTAGTTTGCATTTTGTTTTCGGTGGCTACACAAGAAGTGAAGACTACATGCGTATCAGTCAATTTTATTTTCTATTGCTAAATCTATACTTCCAAGTCAGAATACCATATCCACTTTAGAAAATACCATACTTGTACAGAGGAGAACTTGATGGAAGTATTGAATAGTCATTGGTAGAATTGAGCAAGTGTTGCATAACTTTAAGTTCTTTCCTTGCATGTTGATCATGTGTAAATTCATCTCAAAAATCAGTTTGTTCAAAAAGCTTAGTGACCATGGGAAGAAGCTTGATTTTTCACTAGGTTGCTGGATCACAACGGTGTTTCACTTTTAAAAACACATTTAGAGTGACATATATTTTGTATCCATTTCATTGATATTCTTTTGCAAGAACTATTTAAAAATTAGAATATGTGAACTCACTTGATCAAAGTTTTAGACGTGCATTGCACGTGCACGCTTACTAGTCTTCCAAAAAGTCATAGCCGGCCACTTGGATGTAAGGACGATTCCAGCTTACCTACTGTCTACCGAATACATATATGCATGCATGATGCTATTTTTAATTTTTAGATATATTATATCAATGCATGATGCTTTTCAAACTTCTCTCTTTTTCTTTGAGTAGTTTTCAAACTTCTCTTAATTGTATATCCAAAACTACGGGCTACTACTCAGCTCATCATGGCCAGGCCGACAAAACCAGGGGCCCTGTGCCAAACTTTAAAATAAGGCCTACCTCACTAGAAAAATAGACCTATTAAAAAATATTCCTGTTTTGGAAATTTTGTCTATGAATTAAAAAAACATTCCCGTTTTAAAAACTTGTTCACAAATGCAAACAAAATGTTCCTGTCTATAAAATGTATTCACAAACTGAAACTATGTTCAAAATTTTCAAAAACCCCTGTTTGTCAAAAACTGGTCAGAATTAAAATAATTATTCTGAATTTCAAGAAATATTTTCAAAAAACTAATAATACTCTGATCTGTCCGTGCCGTTAATTCTTAAATATTCACGCTGCATAATATCAACAAATACTCATCAGCTTTTCTGGCTAGCAATGTACCTTGGCAAGCAAGTTGTCTTGAGTTTGATTCCTGTGCAGCGCACGATCTTTTGGTATTTTTGTAACTTGAGGGCAATTAACATGATGGATGGGCAGGAGCACTACTAATCCCTTTATTGGTAGATATAGCTAAAAAGCCCATATTGGTAGATATAGCTAAAATGCTCATGCGTTGCAACGGGAAAAAATATTACATGTGTTTCATGTTTCTATTTGATAGTTTAGGCAAACTACGTTTTTTAGTTCAAGCATCGCCGAGCAGCATTCCAGCAATGGCTCCACTGGTACGACCTCTTGTACATCCTCACGCTGTCGTCCTGAGCTCGTCATCGCTTCAATTTGAAGTCAGATCTCTAGTACATCCTCACGCTGCCGTCCTGAGCTCGTCCTCGCTTAAATTTGAAGTCAGATTTAACAATTTATTTTGTATATTGTCTCCCTCTTATTGCATGTTATAGCCACACACACCAAATTCCTCTACACAACTTTCATTCCTTCTTTATTGGGCATGTCATTGCCAGATTATAGGCACACCTCACCCTCTATTTTGTTTATTTCTGAAGAGGCTTGTTTGTTGTTTATTTGGGGATATATATAAATTGATCGAATCTTGTGTAAACTAGCGAGGTGGTATTATTAATTAATTTTTTTAGGCAAGGTATTATTAATTAGCACACACAGGGCCAACCAAGCACCATACATCTATATGGTTGTTTTGGTGAGTCCCAATTAAGTAGCATACACGGAGACATAAGGACAAGGGGGCCATGAAGGTACACGATCAAAGGCCCAATCAAGCCCAAGAAATGGGACATGGCCAATTTATTTGAATTATTTTGTGAGGATGGCTAAAATCGTGAAGACACCAAAAAACCAATTTATTTGAATTATTTGTTGTGTTTGAAATTTGTTTTTGCATTTCACTTAGCAATGCAATTACGTACAAACATAGGGTATCATTTCTCCATGAAAAAAATTATTTTACCATTTCGGTTTCCAGATTTAGGTAGGTAACCAAAATAGTTGACACATATTTGGGACACAAGGAGAATGGTGTATCTTTCTGCACAAGTGAATTTAAAATTGAAAATTTCACTTTGGCAAAAAAGTCATATCCAAAATTTTAAATAATCTGGGTATGCCAATGTTGCACTATTGAGCATGGACATTTATGTTGCAATTTTTTATTTACTTTGGATTATATTTTTTAACGCGCTTCAACATTTTCAACCACACGCAATACATGAGCGTGAGCCATGGATATAGCACTATGGGTGGAATAGAATGCGGTGATAGATATCAATAAGGGGAAGTCAAAAAAAAAAGTCTCTGCTTCGATGCGGCTAATCAATGGGCTATGGAGATGCCCATCAATCAATATCAATGTGAGGAGCAAAGATTGCCATGCAATAGATGCACAAAATGCTATAAGTGTATGAAAGCTCAACTGAAACTAGGTGGGTGTGCATCGAACTTGCTTGCTCATGAAGACATTGGGCATTTGAGGAAGCCCATCATCAAAATATACAAACCAAGTTCTATAATGTTAAATTCTCACTAGTATATGAAAATGATAACTCAGGAGACTCTTTGCATGAAGAACATGGTGCTGCTCTGAAGCACAAGTGTGAAAAAGGATAGTAGCATTGCCCTTCTCTCTCTTTCTCTCTTTTTTTTGTTGGGCTCCTTTTGGCCTTTTTATTTTTTTTCGTCCGGATTCTCATTCCGACTTGTCGACTTGTCGGGGAATCATAGTCTCCATCATCCTTTGCTCACTGCGAGAATGCTCTAATAATGATGATTATCACACTTTTATTTAGTTACAACTCGATAAAACTGAAAATATGACTATATGAGTGCCTCTGGTAGTGTGCTAGGATGTGCAATGATCTAGAATAACATATATAACAATGATGAATGGTGGCTTTGACATAAATACTATGTCAGCTATATGATCATGCAAAGCAATATGACAATAAATAGGTATGTCACAAAACAGAACGGTGAAAGTTGCATGGCAATATATCTCAGAATGGATATGAAAATGCCATAATAGGTAGGTTTGGTGTCTGTTTCGAGAAAAATAATGAGACTTATATGTGACAGAGCGTATCATATCACAGAGTTTGGATGCAAAAACCATGCCTTTCGTGGAAGCAAAAACGCGCCTCTCGCAAAAGAAACAAAACAAAAAACACTTTTTCTTTGTTTTCGAGAGGCACGACCATGCCTATCGCAGAAGCGAAAACGTACCTCTCGTGAAAGGAAAAAAAATAGTAAACGAGTTTTTTTCTATTTCCGAGAGGCACGCATAAGAAAAACGTGCCTCTCCCGGAAGCAAAAACATGCCTCCCGCGGAAGGAATAAAAATGTGTTTTTTCGCGCACCTTTTCAAAATTATTTTTGGTTCAGAAGTTAAGACCAGTGAAAAACCAAAAAATGAAAAAAAACCCATTTAAAAGAACAACATCTAAAGGGAGCGCCCATAGCGTGACACGTGGCGGCGGCTGAGAGTGCGCCAAATGACGCGGTCTCAGCCACCCCCAAGTGATTATTGGGAGGCTCCTGAAGGAACGCTCATCAACTAGTTACTCTCATCCTGAGGGCCTGACGAATTACACGAGGACGACCGAGGGCCTGATAAAGTGGGCTGAGCCACTTGCCATTTTTTGACGTGCGAGCATCCATGTTTGGGGAGGTTCCTGACATGTTATAGGAACCTTCTAGCACGTTCCTTTTCTGAACATGTTTTTTTTTATGATTTTTACTTTTTATTCCCTCAATTTTTTCTTCTTTTTTTGTTTTTGAATATACAAATTAAAAAATGTTCAATTTTCCAAAATTATTCATGTTTTTGGAAAATGTTCACAATCTCTGAAAATTATTTATATGAAAATAATTATTCACGTTTAATAAAATTTCTGCATATATTAAAAATGTTCCTCTTTTTGAATCAATTTTTTTAAAGTTCGCTTTTGGAAAAATGTTCATGTTTTGTTAAGATTTTCAACATCCTAAATAGTTGGAATTAAAAAAATTTATTGATTGAAATTTTTTTTGGATTTCTAAATAATGTTACTATTTTGAAATTTTGTTCACATATTAAAAAATAATTTGGGTATGTTCAATGCAGAAATCGCTACAGTACTTCCTCGCCCCGGCCTCGTTGCAGTTCATGCATGGGACAGGCCACCCACGCGAATCCCGTGCAGCCCGCCTCATTGGAGGTCCAAGGATTCCTGACTTGGGAGTGGCTATGGGCAAATCCTATTTAGCACCACAGGCGCCGGTTATAGGCAATTTTGCAAACTGGAGCCTGCAGCACCGCCCGCTCGCTGTGCTTTGGGCCGGCCAAGTTTGCCTTCGTTTTGTCCTTTTAAAGAAACAAAAAAGGTGCTTCCCTGGGGATCGAACACGTGACCTAAAGCTACGATACGAACAAGACACGGTTTATTCTCTTGCCTTTTAACCACTAGACCATCACAGTACATTTGATTTTTTTTATTCTTTGCTTTCTTTTTATTCTCCTTGCCCAGGTTTTTCGAGTTCGCTACTGTTCTGGACAGTTTACTCGATTTTTCTTTTTCTTGTTTTTTGATTTCTTAAATGCGCGGATTATCTTTTCAAGTTCTCGATCCTTTTTCAGTTTGATGAACTTTTTTTTAATTTTGAGGAACTTTTTTCAAAGCCATGAACTTTTTTTAAAAATCGATAAACTTTTTTCAAAATCAATGAACTCTTTTTAAATTCGATGAACTTTTTCAAGTTTGTTGAATTTTTTTCAAAATCCATGAACTCTTTTCAAAGCGATGAAATATTTTTTCAAAATCGATGAACTCTTTTTAAATTCGGTGAACTTTCTTTTCAAATTTGATGAACTTTTTTAAAAATGATGAACTTTTTTCAAATTTGTGAACTATTTTTTCAAATTGCTGACCTTTTTTTAGATCTATTTTTCAAAAGTCAAAGGTCAAATGGTTTGGACGATTGACAGTTTTTGTTTTTGAGGAATTGACCGATCAACAGATGACTCGGCTTGCCAGCGACCGAAGGAACTGGGTTGCGGTCGAGCGAAAGGAAACGGTCGAGCGAAGTTGTTTGCTGGACCGGCCCACGAGCTCCAGGCTGTGAGCGCCAGCTTACCTAATTGGCGCCTGCAGCGCCAATTAGGAGCTCCCGTGGCTGTGTGTCATCCGCGGGGCTCCCTTATGTCTTGCCTTCAGCAAGACGGGAGGAAACCGTAGCTGAAGCGGAGACCAAGATGGGCCGGCCCAGCAGCCTCCTTTTCTCTGTTTCATTTTTAAATTTATTTTTAACTTTTCTTTGTAATTTAAATTATATATATATATATTAAAAAAGAATCTATTAAAACATTTGAAAATTGTTGAACAAGCAATTGAAAATGGTAAATGTGTATAAAAGAAAATGTTTCTCAGATATACGAAAAATGTATAAATTTTTTGATCATGTATTTATGCAATTGAAATTTCTGGAACTAGTATTTGCAAAATGTTGGTCAAGCATTTGAATTTTTTAATGTGTATAGAAAAACATTGACCATGCATTAAAAAACTGATGTATTTTTTATCATGTATATAAAATATTAATGAAGTATTTGAAAAAATGTTAATCAGGTATTGAAAAAATGTTAATCGTGTATAGAAAAAATGTTGACCATGTATTAAAAATGATGAATTAATTTGATCATGTATACAAAAATGTTAAGGAAGTATTTGATTTTTTTTGAAAAAGTATTTGAAAACTGTTGATTGCGTGTTTGAAAAATGTTAAATTTTTATAGAAAACATGTTAACCATATACTAAAAAAATGAAGAAACAATTTGATAATTGTATATAATAAATGTTAAAAAAGATGAAAAAGCATTTATAAAATGTTATTTTTGTGTAGAAAAAAATGCTGACCATGTGTTCAATTTTTTTTAATATTGCTTTTAGAAAATATTAGTCAAGAATTTGAAAAAAATGTTAATTGTGCGTAGAAAATATGTTAATCATTGTATTTCAAAAATGTTGATCGCTCATTGGAAAACTCTTGAGTTGTGTATAGAAAAATTGGCCACCATGTATTAAAAAGTGTTAAACTAATATTTAGAAAATGATAAAAATCTATTAGAAAAATGTTGTTGACATATACAAACAATGTAGAATAAATACAAAAGAAACCCAAAAAATGAGACTGAATAAGAAAAAAACTTAAACATGAAAAAAAATGAAGAAACAAATGTAGAAAGAATGGAAAATGAAAACAAAAACAAAACTGAAGAAGAAAAAAGAAAAGAAGCAAAAGAAACAAAATAAGCATTTAAAACTAAAGAAAGAAATGAAAAAACAAAATTGCAGAAGAACAGAAAAGCCAAAAAGAAAGAAAAAACGAATAACATAGAATAAAATGCAGAAAAAAAGAAAAAAACCCATAAAACTAGTGAAAAACCAGCTCTTTATGCCTGAAGTAGGGCGCACCCAGCCAAGTGGGTACTACCTCCGTCCTGGTTTATTGGTCCTCATTGTAATCTGTGCTAAATTTTGATCATAAATTTAACTAACAAAACGTCCATGCATGTCACTATAAATTAAATCATTGAAAACTATGTTTAAATACGAATCCAACGATATAATTTTTGTTAACATGCACTAACATTTTGTCAATTAAATCTTTGATCAAAATTTAACACAAATTACAAAGGGGACTAATAAACCAGGACGGGGGTAGTAGGAGCGCAACACCCTGGAGACCAGGGTCGATCCCGGGTTTCTGCATTTTCTTCTATCTTTTTTAGGACTGCGCAAGCGTAACGGACGGCCCGGCATTACAGCGCTCGACGTGAGAGTTTCCTCTTGCTTAATGCGAGATATACACGCCGCGTCTCGGCTGCGAGTTAAATGGTTGCCTGGCCTACAGTGTGCCAGTGGTGGGCTGGCCCAGTAGGACGTGGCCCGTCATGCTAACGTCACTCAATTATCTTTTTGTCTCTCTTTTAAATATCACTTATATTTTAAATGTGCATCATTCAATACTTCTTACAAAACTTAAGACCACTAATTTGAAAAAAAAAGTTAGCATAGTATGAAAAATTGGTTAGTGTAGTTTAAAAAACTGTGATAACTTTAAAAAAATTGTGACAATGAAAAATATGTTTCGTTTGTCTATAAAATGTATTTGTTTTTAAAAATGAGTAAGAATTGTAAAAAAGTTTGATTACTATAATATTTTTGGTACAAATGTACATGCCATTTTACGGAAATATTCCTGGTTCCAAAAAAACATATGTTTCATTTTTAATAATGTTACACATGATGTAAAAAAATGTGCATGTAGGTTAAAAGATGTTTCTTTCCATTAAAATGACATGTAAATTTTAGTAATAATAATGTGTTTCCAAAAATGTATGTGAAAATTTCAAAGAATTATGTAATGTAAAAAATTGTTGCATAGTTTCAAAAATGTTTATTTCCATTAGCAAATGTACACCATGTATTTGGAATATTTTACCATGTATTCAAAAAATTGTTCAAAACATGTATTCTAAAAAAGTACATCATGTATTTGACAAATGATGACGTTGGTCAGAAAAAATATTTCACGTGTACTCTAAAAATGCACATTGTGTATTGAGAAAAAGTAGACCTGTATTGCAAAAACAAAAACTGAGAAAAACGACAAAGAAACAAAAAGAAATGTAAAAAAACAAGAAAGAAAGAAAAGAAGAAAACAAAAAATGTATAACAAAGTAAAAAAGGAAAAGCGAGAAAACCAATGAAAAACGGAGCAGAGCAAACCTACAACGCGGCGAGCAAACCGTGCTAATGGGCATCTATAACCCTGGCGTCCCGGCTTGGTTGGAGATTTTTTTTCTGTAGAGCTTCGGTTCATATTACACACGCACAACCCATTCTAATGGGCAGGGCCACATGTGGCTCCAGCCTACCCATAGGCCGAACTCGCAGTCCACTGCATCACTTGAGTGTGCAGGTACCCCTCAAAATAAAAAACTTGAGTGTGCAGGTGCGACAAAAGAAGTACTATAGGAGTACTCTCCTTCCTTTTCTTAGCAAGAAAATTGTCACTCCACTACGTACGGAGTAGCAAGATTTCGTGCATTTTGTGCTGTGTCAGTGCATGCATGGCATGGCCTTTGATCTCGACTGTAGTTCTGAGCTCTGAATCGTGAGAGCATCTGGGAATCTTTGCTTTATTGACGTTCCGTTGCGCCCTCAAAAGCGGCGGCTTCAGCACTCAAAAGGGAAGCCAGCAAAGCTTCATGCAATGCATAACCTGGGAACCCCCCATGGCCGGCCTTTTTCGCTTTGCGCCGCGCTTTACTTCTTTGCCCTTTGCCGCCATGGTTGCACACTTGCGTGTACCCAGTACTCCGATCTTGCCGAAGCTGGCAACCAGGGTGCCCGCAGTTAAAGCCACGGATCCGCTGCGTGCTCAGAGCTCACCAGCCGTGGAGATCATACCAGTCCTTCAGTCAGTGTCGCTGCCGTTGATCGTGGTATTAATTTATGTACGCCTTTGAATAATCTGACCTGGTAGTGGTACTAGATCTCGCATATCTGCACTGCATGGCGACACCCAGCAGAATCTACTCGTCTTAAAGTGCGCTCCTTTAATTAATAGCAATCCGTTCCGTGGTGCTGCATGCATGCATGTCATGCAGTAAAGTTCATGGCGAATCTCGTCGGAAGGCTGGCCGGACGGGAGCGGGCGAGAGAGAGGGAGACGGTGGAAAGCTCGGATAGAGAAGATGCAAAGCTGTACGTGGAAAGAAGATCACTTGATCTACCACCCCCTAAACAAACCAATCGTCTTGGGGAGTCGCACAGAATCAACCAAATGGACCTAATAATTAAAGAAAACCTCGTGCGATCCACGCAGGAGCAAGGATACGGTCTTGCTCGCTGCTTGCTCCACATAAAGCCGACGCACTGTCCACTGGCTTTCTGCAAGATTCTGCCTAAGCCAATGCCTTTACTTCCCTAGTTATTATCTTAGCAGCTAGCAGCGTGATTCTGCCTAGGCCAGTACCTTTTGAGATTTCTTCCCTAGTTATCTTAGCAGCGGCGTGATTCTGCCTTGCCCAATAGCAATGGCACCATCGTCTCTCTCTCTCTTTTCGTTGTCAAAGTTGCCTTACAGAAAGCAAAGGGGCAGCCTAAGCCTTGGGAACCTTGCGTGCGTGCATGGCAATGTGGCCTCGGCATGGCGGGAGCATGCAGGAGCCGAGATAGATCCGCCTCGTGGCAAGAGCAGCCAAGCCAAGTGTTGGTCCAGCCCATGTTGGCATGCTAAACAAGAAAAAGAATTACCAATACTACTACTCCTTGTAAGCACTTGGAGGATACTGTTGCATTGCAGTGTGTCGTTGGGAAGAGAAACCATGTACTTTGGGGCTATAGCTGCGGCCATGGCATGCTAAATTTCGTGTTTTGACCATTTTCTGAAACTTATTTAAGATTTGACCCTAGTTTGAAATTTTTTCGAGATCTGACCCTTTTGCTACCGCCAGGGACCATGGCGATAGGGTATAACAGCCTACCGCCAAGGTCCCTAGCGGTAGGGTTGTATGCCCTACCGCCAAAAACCTCCTAAGTATTGAACACAGTGCGTGCTCGTGTCTACCGCCAAGCACCTTGACGCTAGGTTTGTGCAGGCTACCGCCAGCCCAGTTGACGATAGCGATGTTTCCTACCGCCAAAGTCCCTGGCGGTAGGCTGTTAGACCCTACCGCCATGGACTCTGGCTTGGCGGTAGCAAAAGGGTCAGATCTTGATTTTTTTTCAAACTATGGTCAAATCTCGAATAAGTTTCAGAAAAGGGTCAAAACACGAAAATTTGCCGCAAAAGGGTCAAAACCAGCTGAGAGAATCCAATGCACAGGGGTTTCTTCCTTTTTGCACCAATCCTGCCTGGTCACCCCTCCTTTTAAGGAGAGGATCTCCTCTGTTTGGACTTGTTCTAGTGCTGTACTTCTTTTGCATCCTATGCTTGCATGCTCAGCATCACAATCTGCCTCCACGCTTGGTAGAGAACTGCTCTAGTGAAAGTGTACCTTCCTGATGTGGTCCAAATATTCCCGCTAGCTTAATGTCGAGGAAATGTGAAACAATTCATGGACTAGCAGATTGGTGTGAAATGTCAACTTGCAAGAATCTATTCCCCTTTTAATGCAAAATCAGAGCTCCTGCTGTTCACATCATTTTTTTTATCCAAGCTTGTCTTACTACCAGCCGCCCCCTGAACGAAAGTACATTAACTATTCAGTGCATTTTATTTTTTGTTTTACGAGTTTGTCTGTGTTCTCATTTTTTAGCATTCACTAGGCCCATAACTTATTTTAATTTTCATTGAAAACCCTAAAACTAATAACCACCACCATAACCGAACTAGCGTTCAGCACAAACGGTCAAACAAAGATCAGAACCATGTTTGAGGTTTCATGATCGACCTCTTCCTGGTTTGGAGAGAAAATGGTAGAGTGGGCCACATATCCGTGCCACGATTCGGAAACTTGGTTTCACACATTCCGCACTAACTTCCTGTCCACTTTAAGTTTTGTGTAGCAAAACCTAGCAACTTATGCATAAGTGCACTAGCACACCGTTTTAAGTTTAGCACAAACATTCAAACAAAGTTTAGAATCAGAGTACATGGTTTTGCATTTGACGGTTTAGTGGGAGCAAGCGCCATAGATGAGGATTCACGGTGGACCTCTTCCTCTACCTTTCACGGAGAAACCTCAGTGTGGTGAATCATGAACCAAATTGGAACCCACACGTCTAATCCAGCTGTCCACGATGAGTTGCGCATCGGCTTTCCACGTCCCACTTATGAGCTAGCTAAGCTAGCCCATGGACAAAACGACAAAGGTGCTTTGATATTCTCATAACAGTTTATGTCCTCTCAAAAAAAAATGAAAAAGGTTTCTTGCAAAAATCCTGAGACTATTTCCGGGATATTGCCCCTGCCTAAATTATTCTTTATGCAATGCCCAAGAGCACTAGATCAGTGGTCAACTCAATAAAAAGAGGCCAGCTGCCCCCTTCACGTAGTAGGACTATAGGTGCCAAATTATGCATGGCTTTAGTGGTCCTGTCCTAAGTCAACTTGTGCGTGTTCATGCCATACTACTATGCCTATATGCACTTATGATTCTTGCATGATTACATTGTCATTGCTAGAAAGGTGGCTAGGTGATAAGTAGAGGCAAATAGGCCCACAAATTTCCACCAGAAGATGTGGTACTTTATATTACAAAGAAATGACACTTGAGGTGCTTTTAAATTTTATTTGCGTTGGAAAAAACATGTGCACCAATTATGAGTGACACTATAGGAGAAAAACAGAATAAAAATGGGCAGGGAAGTCATGATCGATCTCCCTTTTGTCCCTGTCACTGAGCCCAGGGCTCTGAAGGTGAGATACTAGTCCTTGTAGGGGCCAAGACAATGCCTCCTTGCTTATCGAACAAGTGTTAACAGTTGATTGATGTGATGGAGGTAGAACTGCTACTAGTGAAAGTGCACCTTTGTGATCATGTGGTCCATATATTCCCACTAGCTACTCGGTTCACATGCCATGTAAAATTTTCCTGGAGAACTTTATGCTAGCTGCTACTAGGGGGGATGAAAACCCTTTAAAATCCTGAAGAAAACGACGTAACTATAACCTGAAGGTGATAATCGATTGGGTTTATAGTATAATACTTTATGTGCCTGTCAAGCTAATCTCCTTTTGATGTTATCCAGAACCGTTGTTTAGGGGGATCAAATTAGTATCTATATCTTGTAGTCACGCGGCGATATGGTTCAGGAATCATTTTCTTTCTACCCGTGAGAGGGATGGCAGTGGTGTGGTGTCCGCAGGCGTTCAAGTGTTTTTCAAGAGAGCAGAGAGATTGATAGATGGCAGCTTCATGCCGAAGCTCGCCCAGCAACTGAAGGACTGCACGCGCGACACGTACATGCAGCTTTGGCCATTGCACCGCCATGAGATGAGCACAATGAGAACTGGACAGAGTTGGCAATGTCAGGACATCCACCAAACGATTCCCACCAAACATGCAATAAAGAAAGAAAGCAAGGAAAAGGCAAGAACTAGTACAAAAAGATCTATGCTCGATGATTTTGCAACTGGCTCTTCTGAGTGAACTAGCTGTGTCGTTTTGTGGCAACAGGGAGTATCCATCCAGTACTCCCTCCGGAAAATATGAATATTTTAGTACGCTCTCTTTCCCAAAGCATAAGGCGTGTTCAATTTTTTTATCTTTATCACACGAAGTTAACTATGATTTTTTTAACGAGAGAGGCATTTTGGAGGCCGAGCTTCATGAGGGTCTTTATTTTTAGTTCAAAAAATTCTGAAAAAAATATGTGTATATGTAAGGATGTAACCCACATGTGTGTAAAAATTCATGATGAAATACCTTGAGTTGCGACCTATACAAAAAAGACAAATTCATGGCCTGAGAGGATGAATAGTATCATGTGTTAAACAACCCCAGATTTGTTGTTTCGCACCGCCCTCATTTCAACGTATTTTGCCTTGAAAATTTACACACATGTGTGTTATGGCTTCATGTATATCTGTGTTTTTTTCAGAATTTTTTAAACGTTAAAATATGAATTTTGATGAAATTTGGAGGCCTCATTGGAGGCCGAGCTCCAAAAGGGATTTCCGTTTTTAACACAGTATATAGCGCTCATATATACGCGCATGAGAGTTTCCACTGAATGCGCACATAAAAAATCCTAAAATAAATCTAGGATAAATGCAAGCACCCGAACTTGAACCTTAATGGGCTGGGGATACTACTGTCTTTCTAACCATCCAATCACAGGCTGGTTCGTTGTTAACTATGATGTTACTTATTATATGTCTATAAAATTAGTATAAAACATATGAACTAAAAATTCTCTTGGTCTCGCTTGGGAAGGGCTCAGTCGCTTGGGTGTTTGAAGTTGGAGAGGATCAGATCTGGCTTGTGGGTGGGAGAGGAAGAGAGGCACCCCATTTATAGGCCTGTGGGTGGGAGAGGAAGAGAGAAAGGATGAGAACGGTGCGTGTGTGAATCCGGACGCGTGTGTGTATCCGGACGCGTGTGTGTATCCGTTACGTTTTGCACACTTAAATTTTTGCATGAAAATGATGCATGGGGCGCGTGCGTGCATCTGAATCAATGCATAGCTCTTTGATCGGGCGGTGCATGTGAATCGCTGCCCTGAACCACTGCCGTGAACCACCTAGCTCGCCTCGCTAGCCTAGCTCGCCTAGCGCGCCTCGCTCGCATGCATGCACGTCGCCGCCTCCCGCGCATGCAAACCCACATCGCCGCCTCCATGCATGCAAGGCCTGGAAAGGCTGAGACGGGCTATTTACTGCGGTCTCAGGCCCAGACAACGAGACGGCCCAACGGTCCATCCAGCGCGCTCGGTATTTGTTAAAAAAACAATCTCCCAGCCAATCAGATTGCATCTCGCGGATCGCCCCCCTCCTCCCCGCAGATTCCTTCTAGAAGGGTTAGATCGACGGCCCTTGATCGCTGCTAGGGTTAGATGAACGGTCCTTGTTCAGCGCTAGGGTTAGCGGGGTTTGGGAGGGGTTTGGAGCAGTCAAAGCTATGTTTAACCAGATTTCAAATGAGCATAATAAATTAAATAAAAATCAGAAAAATAAAAAACCTGCGCACATAGTCTTCTTATGTCATATACTAACGATTTAAGTTGATAAACAAGCTTTACATACATTTAAATGATAAGTTCATGTGTATTGTATGATATCTCGAGTATCTCAAACTCTCTTGTATGAAGTGAAGAGAAGTGTTTTGGGGAAATGAACATGAAAATTTCAAAAAACTCACCACAACTTCATTTTGGAGTGACTAAGAAGGATTCAGGCTTAGTTTTTCATTTTGATGTTTTACACTTGTTTAAATCTTGATCAAAGTTAAGTTTGACCAGAATTCAAATGAGAAAAACAAATTAAAAAAAAAATCAAAAAATGGAAAAACCAGCGCACATAGTCTGTACATGTAGAATATATGTGTAGGAAAGTTATTTGGCTGATTTGGTCGAAAAAAACCTTGCTTAGAAATGAGGCCGTTTACCCTACCTTTGGACCCCTCTTTTTAGCACATTTTTCATGAAAATTTCAAAAACCTCACCACAACTTCATTTTGGATTGACTAAGAAGTATCCAGGCTTAGTTTTTCATTTTGATGTTTTAGACTTGTTTAAATTTTGGTCAAAGTTAGGTTTGACCAGAATTTAAATGAGCAAAACAAAATTCAAAAAATAAAAAAGGAAAAACCATGTGCTCATTGAAACATCATCCAACAGATATTTAAACATCATGTCAAACATACTTCTAACATAGGTCCAACATCATCCAACAGAAATACAACATGTCAAGCGATAAATGTTTCATAATACAACATCATCCCTTATTCATAATGTTTCATAATTATTCATAGATAGCGTTGGGGCTTCTGTCTGTTCCTTGAGCTTCTTGCCATCACTTTGCTCCTCGTGCACCTTGTGCTCATTGTTTCTTCTCTTCTTCTCTTGGTTGTCGGTACCTTGCGCGTCTTCTTCAAACCTACCATAGAGCTGTGCAAAACATAAACGGTAATGAGATCATGTCAAGTGATAGATGTACAGTAGTATTTGACCCTTGCAAGATTTACATACCTAGCAGAACTCACAACAACAGAAGGTTGGTCACCATTTGGAGCCTCACTTGGATCATCATTTGGAGCCTCACTTGGATCACCATGATCACCATTTAGAGCCTCACTTGGATCACCATTTGGAGCCTCACTTGAATCATTATTTGGAGGATATTTTGGATCATCGTCAAAATCATGCGGCTGTTGACCATCATCATTTGGAACCTCGTCAAAATCCTCATCTGATGCAGCCGGTTGTTGACCATCATTTTCATCATCTGTTGAGGCAACCGACTGCTGACCAACATTTTCATCGAAGCCTTCATCGAAACTCTCTCCGAACGCTGGATCTACCATGTTATCACAATACTTACCAAAATGACCAGACCCACCATACCTTGTGCACTTACGCTTCCTCGCTCCAAGTCCAGCTCCTTCACTGTGAGGTCTGATTTGACTCTTCCTTGGTCTACCTGCTGCTCTCTTCAGAACTGGAGCGCAAAGCTTGAATCCAGGGTCCACCATGTCCCATTGTTGTTTTCCCTCCATAGCAGGCAAGGCATAAGCATATGTGGCTTTGAACATTGCAACCGAGTAGTAATCATGCATATACTATTGTATGTTCCCTGCTGGACCTGGGAGAGAAGTGATGAAAAACAAGGCATGAATGCATGGCAACCCAGTTATCTGCCATTGCCTACAACTGCAAGTTCTAGCTTCTAAATCCACTGGATATCTCCATTCCCTCTTCTCTTTATCCAAATATGATATCTCTGCTGTGGTACCCGAGCAAAGAGTCATGTTCATTTCCAAGCCTGTTGTCTTCTGCTTCAGTTCATTCATCACGGCAGGGATGATAATGTGGCCCATGAATTTTGCCTCGGCTATTCCTGCATGATAATGAAATTTCTGCATGTATTCTATCCTTATCCTGTCAAGCAAATCCACCACATAATGACCCTTTAGTTTCCGGATCGTTGAGTTGAAAGACTCTGCTAGATTATTGTGCACATAGTCAACTTTGCTCACTTCACTGAATTGGCTTCTGGCCCATAACTTGGAGTGGTGTGTTTCCAAGTATTCTTTCACTTTGGGATTCATGTATAACTGCCTCAAGTGGTAGTTGTGCTTCTTCACACTGCATGTCAAAGATGCTGGCCATAAATTGTCGGTATACACCTTTCCTTTAAATTTCTTCATGAAATTTGCAGCAAGGTGACGCATGCATTCCTTATGCTCTACTCCAGGGAACACATTGTCCACGGCTACTTCTAAACCTTTGCAGGCATCTGTATGAATGACCAACCCATTGGGATGTGCAATAGCCCGGCGGAGATTATGCAAAAACCAAGTCCAGCTCTCCTCAGACTCTGTCTCCAGCACACCATAGGCAACTGGAAATACAAAACTATGTGCATCAACTGCACAAGCTGCTACTAACTGTCCTTTAAACCTCCCTGTGAGAAAAGTGGCATCAATAGCCAAATAAGGCCTGCAGCCTGCCAAAAAACCCCGGCGACAAGCCTCAAAGCAGACAAAAACCCTCCTAAAGCATTCCTTGGTCTTTGTCACTCCCCTGAATGCGTACTCCACGGTGTGGTGATCAATATCTACAATACTACCTGGGCTTGTCCTCTCCACTTCACCTTTGAATGAATACAACAATTGAAAACTTTCCTGCCAGTTACCATAAATAGAATCCATAGCATGTTGTTTACCATTGAACAACCTCATGTATGGTAAATCTATCTTGAACTTATCTTTGATGTTCTTCTGCAATTCCTTTGGACCCACTTGCTGGTTTTCTTTCACCCACTTCTTTACTTCTTCTGCCACCCATCTTGACTTGGCTCTACTGATTGTATCCTTCCTAAGGGTTGATTCCTGGCATGTGTGCTTAAAAGGGTTCACTTTGACCTAAACATTAGTGCTATTCCGCATTTTAGATGCAAGCAGCCTCCATGGACAACCCTCAGTCGGACAGTGCACTCTGTAACGTACTTGATCGCTCTTGTCAACTTTGAAAGTACGTTCTACCTTGATGCAGTATGTCACAAGTGCATTTCTACACTCATTCATGGATGCAAAAACTGTACCTTCTTCCATATGAGGGTTCAAAGGGTCCCATTCAACAGCTGCAAGGTCTTCGTCCTCACCCATCGCGTCATCATCCACACGGACTACATTGTGAGCCTCATCTTGGTTTTCAGTCCGAGGTGCCCGTCGTAAATTCCGAATAACATCAGAATATAGCTTCTCTTCATCAACTCTAGAATTGTAGCCATCAGGATCCACTTCAAGGGGGACCCTACTGCTGTTGCCCACACTTGTCGAGCCACCACGTCGCCGTGCACCAACTGAACTGTTCTGGCTAGAGATGCCATTACGACGACTTGGTTCTCCCTGAGATGTTGCACCCGCCATCCTAGGTCCAAATGCCTGCTCAAGCACATCAACTTGCAGCCTCACATGAAAATTATCTGTCTCTTTATGCCTAACAAACATGGTAGCTAGCTCTTCATCATTACTAACTGTCATCCAATTCTTTTCCCCATCATAGTATTTGTATACCACTTCATCAAGCAAACCCCAAGGATATTGGCTACAAATTACCTCCCCAAATTGTCTGAAACTCCAATTACTAGCCATTGGCAACCGATAATAAAAACCTCCTTGGTATTTCTTCTTATCCTTTGCATCGAACATGTACTGGTCCCTTCTAATGTGCACCATGAAAGCAAACCGCAACTCCATCCTAACCGGCGAAAAACAGAGACGCAATCAACACACTAATTGGGCAAACCTACTCGAATAGAGTGTTCAAATGCACAAGTAAGCTCAATCTAAACAAGAGGCGAGAATTACCCCTCGGGAACCCAGTCGTGGACGCGGCGGATCTCTGGCCCGATGCCTGCCTCGCCAAATACTCCGGGGTCGCCGCTGCTCACCATTTCGCCCTAGGGTTCTTCCTCCTAGTTCAAATAGCTCCAGCAGCCCCCACCTTTGAGCGCTCCGGCCGGGCGCACAGAAGGAGGCCACGCCGTGGATCGAGCAGGTGGCGGGCGCCCCACCCGTGGCGTCGCAGGAAGGTGGTGGGCGTCACAGGTAGCCGTGGAGCATAGGCGCAGGGAGGTAGCGGTGGAGCAGGCTGTGCAGCTAGTGGCGGGGCAGGTGCTGGCCGCGGCGCAGGTGGCGGTGGCGGCGGCGCAGGACAGCCGGCCGGGCGGATGGGTGTGAGCTAGAATGATTTGGGGATTTAGTTGCACAGGCCTACATGTCAGCCCCGGACCCACGTCCACATGGCCCACGTGTAAGCTCCGGACCCACAACCACTAACGTCGGCGGATGGAATGGACTCAAATATGGCCATTTGGCATCGTCATAGTTGTTGTCCTCGGACTAGGGGCAAAACTGAGGACAATTCGCATCTGAGGGCAAAACTGAGCACATGAACACCACTGAGGGCAAAAGGATAATTAACCCAAAATTATATTGCAAGACAAATATGATGATACCATTTATACATGTTCAATCATTGCACTATGGTATATATTTATATTTAATGTATTCAGAAAAAAATTATTTAATGGTCAAAGTCGTGCATTAAAGACCATAAAAAGTCAACCATGCTTTATATGTTGGGAAGGAGGGGTAGTTTTCACTTCAAGGATAGTATATGTCATGGATATAAGGGCTACTCTAGACTAATCTCCAAAATTTAGCCCCTTAAACCACTCCTCAAACCTTAACTCCTTAACTTTGTGGAGTTATTAAGATGCGAATCTAACCGAACCCTCAATCTTAACACTTCATACAAACTAGACCCCACACATAAGTCTCTCTTTCTCTTCTTCTTACTTCTTCATTTCTCTCCGTGCATGACGCAAGCGTGCGGTGAAGTAGTCGGGAAAGTAGGTGAAATTTGTTCTCAACAGACCATGGCTTGGTCGCTTCTTCGGATGAATAGGTTCTTCCCCTCATCCTTCTTGTAGTGGTGAGATGGCATGGTCCAATACGCAAAGAATCATTGAAATAGGCGATGACGGGAAGAGCGGGATGATGGGATGACGGGAAGAGCGTTGCCGGGCTAGAGACAATGAGGGGGAGTGTTTCCATGACCAGACACAATGGAAAAGACAAAAAAAGTTCGTTGATCTTGTCGCTGGGCAGGGTGGTTGCTGGAGGCAAGTCAGTGGTGGGCGACACCTGGGTGGGGGAAGACGAGAAATAGAGAGAAGTGGACAAACAAGAGAGAGTGGGAACCTTTTGCTAAGAAATAGTTTTGACTGCTCAAATTTAAGAGGGAACACTTCTCCTCAAATATTTGAGGAGTTAAAGATTTTCAGAGTTCGTCCAGTTGCTTCTTAACTCCTTAAAAGGTAATCTTATTAAAGAATCTTTTGAGGAGTTAAGCCTTTTAGGGTTTGGCTATAGTTGTCTTCAGATCTTCGGCAATCATTAATTATGAGGCCAATGACATAGCTCTTGCTATTTGGCAACTAGAAACCAATAGAAAGAGTGGGTCTGCGCACATGTATGGTATGACTAAGCGAATGAAGAAGCTAGAAATCACAGAATATGTGCCATTTCTAACTACCCGCCCCCAGCTATCCCTTAAAGATAAGGCGCAAATTTTTTAATAATAAGTGAGTCGTTCGGTTAGTTAACGGGAGAGCAAATAAAAATTGCGATAGGTACAATTAAGATACTTCACACACTATAATTAAGAAAGCTTCGTTGACGTAGTACAAAAGACGTCATGGTCAACACTTCTCCCCAAACAAGTATCATCCCATCCCTTCTCCATGAGCAAGCAACTCCGACTTCATCATAGATAACCACCGAGCCAGCTTACTCCGTAGAAGTCGTAGGAAGCCACATGAAGATCCATGCCAATAGGGATGGAGCCAGGGGTGGGCAAGAAAAGGCCATGGCTCCCCTTGGTATTTAAAAACACTCACATATTCTTAGCTTAGGATGCTTTAGATTTATATATTTGGCCCCTCCAACCTTTTACCTCACATGTTGATCCCCCATCCATCAAGATTCATGGCTCCACCACTACATGCCAATCACACAGCCACACGCGACATGGACAACACACCTCCGATTCGGACAAAGAGCTATGAGGAGAACTATGCAAGGTTCGTGTCGCGGAAGATCATGAACATACCACATGCCGCCCGTCATCGTTTTCACCTAGCCCCGCCACCACAACTCCAACTTCACAACAAACAACCCAAGATGAACGCACGGACACGCTGGAGAAGAGACAACTACCGCTAACATGTAGCAACCCTAACATCGCTCACCCCACCGCCATTGCCATAGAGGCCCTGATGCCACGGTAGCTACCTTCCACCATCCACATGCACACTGGTCCCTTCCAGCTAGTGGACACTCCAAGAAGGATGCCCCAGTCATGAGCATGATGTAGAAACGCTACCATCATTTTATCCCGAAGGACATCTTGTAGGGTAACGTAGCAGAAAACAAAAAATTTCGACTTACGCACCAGCCCAGGACTACTATGGAGACTACATACAAGGTTTGATCTTTTCGTTACCGACTCGTAGCGCAACGGAAGTAGAGTCGATGACGATCGGCGGTGCAGATCCCTGCAGCTAGGATTTACAACCTCCCAACCGCGAGGATGTATACCCTCATCTGCCCCTCGGACAGCCCTCCGGGAGGCGGTTGAACAGTCCCCCGGACGGTGTCGCGGACAGCCCTTCGGGAGGACCTTCGAAACTCGGACGGTCACTCGGACAGCCCTTCAGGAGGACCTTTGAAACTCAGACGGTCACACGGACAGCCCTTCGGGAGGCACTCTCGAACTAAGACCGAAAATACGATCTCTCTACAGAGTTGCACACATACGGTGTCATCTATCCGGCAGGGCTTTGCCGTCCAGAACTAGTTCCCACCGGAACCCAGATATCCTTTCGGTTCTACGAAACTATTTCACGGGGAGGGAGAGAGAAGCCAGATCATTGCAATGACACTTGTATATGAGAAAGAGTGTGTATTTAGGCAGCCCCCTCCACCCCTATTTATAGGCCAATCCCAAGGGTGGCTTCTCCAAGAAGCCAAGGGGATAATACCAAAAGGCCCTCAAGGTGGCTTCCCCAAGAAGCCAAGCAAAAAGCACTTTCATTATTCATGACGACATTTTTCAGCGTCCATTCGAACTGAAAATATTTATGTGGGCTCCAAACATTTCCAGTACCCACTAAAATAATTTTCAACGCGTTCCGAAACAATTTCGGTTTAGTGATTTTCATCCGTGAAAAGCAAACAAGAATGCGTTTTTACTATTCATGAAGACAAATTTTCACGTCCATTAAATCTGAAAATATTTCTGTGGGTCTTAGAATAATTCTAGTACCCACTAAAATGATTTTGGATTCATTCTGAAACAGTTTCAGATTAGTGAATTTCATCTGCGAAAAACAACCAAAGCGGTACCGGCAGCTCCGAATTTTTTTCGGTTTTTATCCCGAAAAATTCCCAGAAGTTTCCAGAATAATTCTGGCACCCTCCAAGAATTACCCGGCGTGTCCCGAAACCAATTTGACTTAATGGTATATTCCGAAACAAATTTTCGGTTTTACGAAACTATTTCGCTATTCTCTCTCCGGAACTCTTCCATTGTCTCCGAAACTTTTTGGGCAAATTTCTCTCAGACTCCCTGTCTAGTATTCAACAGATAGATGACCCTTAAGCGTGTGACCCTATAGGTTCGGTGAAGCAAAGACATGATCGGAACACTTTCCGATCAATGATTAACATCGGAGCCGTGGACACCCATATTGACCCCTATACCCACACGAATGGATATTCGAGTGAACCTCCAGTTGCCGTGTGCTATTCCTGTTGCTTCGTGATATGTTACAAATACCCGAGGTGAGACATGTTGGCATCCTCGTGGATCAACAACTTGTCCACTATGCCAGTTACCTCGTTACCGGTATTGTTCTCTTTTCTTGTTCCCGTGTTCCGGCATCCCCGTGATTGAATCACAAAGTGTCTGGCCAGACGATGATGGATACCATAACACCGAGAGGGCCCAGAGATATCTCTCCATCACCGAAGGAGCAAATCCCAATCTTGAGCTATCAAGTTACTTGACATACTTTTCCATGAACCCGTAAGTGAAAGTGCAACTATCCCTAGGTGGTTTTGGTAATTTCTAACAACATATAGCTCATTGAGCTAATGCTATTTCAAGATTAATATCTCAAGAAAGCTCAATGATTGGCATGGCATGGATGAGAAAAGTGGACCCCTCAAAATGCTAAGGACAAAAGGATTGGCTCAAGCTCAAAGCTCAAGACTCTACATTTTCTATTTTAGTGATCCAAGATCACATTGAGTCTATAGGAAAATCCAATACTATTAAGGAGGGATGAGGTGTTGCTTAATGGGGCTCTTGCTCAAAATGCTTAGTGATATGCTCCAAAACCCTCAACTACTTTCTCACATCCACATATGAACTAAACCAAAAGTCAAACTCGGCCCCACCGATTCTTTCTATCCGGCGCCACCGAGTTCAAATGTCATAGCCATTGCCACAAACCCTAGGCAAATCGGTCTCACCGATAGGGATCTCGGTCTCACCGAGCTGGGATTGTAATCTCTCTGTTTCCCTTCGTACGTTTCGGTCCCACCGAGATGAGCGATCGGTCCCATCGAGATTGCAATGTAAACTCTCTGTTTCCCTTTTGTAACATTTCGGTCTCACCGAAATGAGCGAATCGGTCCCACCGAGTTTACCTGACCAACTCTCTGGTTAACTTATTACCAAAATCGGTCTCACCGAGTTTGTGTAATCGGTATCATTGAGATTACGTTATGCCCTAACCCTAACCATATCGGTCCTACCGAGTTGCATGTAGGTCCCATCGAAAACCCTAATGGTCACTAGCTTTGCTGAATCGGTCCGACCGAGTTTATCAATCCGGTCCCATCGAGATTGGCAAGTTGTGTGTAATGGTTAGATTTTGTGTGGAGGCTATATATACCCCTCCACCTCCTCTTCATTTGCGGAGAGAGCCATCAGAACAAACCTACACTTCCAACTTACTTTTTCTGAGAGAGAACCACCTACACTTGTGTTAAGGCCAAGATATTCCATTCTTACCATATGAATCTTGATCTCTAGCCTTCCCCAAGTTGCTTTCCACTCAAATCTTCTTTCCACCAAATCCATATCTTGTGAGAGAGAGTTGAGTGTTGGGGATACTATCATTTGAAGCACAAGAGCAAGGAGTTCATCATCAAAACACCATTTGTTACTTCTGTTGGGGAACGTAGCATAATTTTAAAATTTTGTACGCATCACCAAGATCAATCTATGGAGTCATCTAGCAACGAGGGAGAGGGGAGTGCATCTACATACCCTTGTAGATCGCGAGCGGAAGCATTTAAGAGAACGGGGTTGATGGAGTCGTACTCGTCGTGATCCAAATCACCGATGACCTAGCGCCGAACGGACGGCACCTCCGCATTCAACACACGTATGGTTGGGAAGACGTATCCTCCAACTTGATCCAGCAAGGGAAAAGGAGAGGCTGATGGAGATCCAGCAGCCCGACGGCGATATCGGCAGGGCTTCGCCAAGCTTAGCGAGAGGGAGAGGTGTCACGGGAGGGAGAGGGAGGCGCCAGGGGCTAGGGTGCGGCTGCCCTCCCTCCCCCCACTATATATAGGACCCCTAGGGGGGCGCCGGCCCTAGGAGATGCAATCTCCAAGGGGGCGGCGGCCAAGGGGGGTGGAGTGCCCCCCAAGCCAAGTGGGGCGCCCCCACCCCTAGGGTTTCCAACCCTAGGCGCAGGGGGAGGCCCATGGGGGGCGCACCAGCCCACTAGGGGCTGGTTCCCCTCCCACTTCAGCCCATGGGGCCCTCCGGGATAGGTGGCCCCACCCGGTGGACCCCCGGGACCCTTCCGGTGGTCCCGATACAATACCGATTACCCCCGAAACTTTCCCGATGGCCGAAACTTGACTTCCTATAGATAAATCTTCACCTCTGGACCATTCCGGAACTCCTCATGACGTCCGGGATCTCATCTGGGACTCCTAACAACTTTTAGGTTACCATATACTAATATCTCAACAACCCTAGCTTCACCGAACCTTAAGTGAGTAGACCCTATGGGTTCGGGAGACACGCAGACATGACCGAGATGACTCTCCGGTCAATAACCAACAGCGGGATCTGGATACCCATGTTGGCTCCCACATGCTCCTCGATGATCTCATCGGATGAACCACGATGTCGAGGATTCAATCAATCCCGTATACAATTCCCTTTGTCAATCAGTACGTTACTTGCCCGAGACTCGATCGTCGGTATCCCAATACCTCGTTCAATCTCGTTGCCGGCAAGTCACTTTACTCGTACCGTAATGCATGATCCCGTGATCAACCACTTGGTCACATTGAGCTCATTATGATGATGCATTACCGAGTGGGCCTAGAGACACCACTCCGTCATACGGAGTGACAAATCCCAGTCTCGATTCGTGCCAACCCAACAGACACTTTCGGAGATACCCGTAGTGCACCTTTATAGTCACCCAATTACGTTGTGACGTTTGGTACACCCAAAGCATTCCTATGGTATCCGGGAGTTGGACAATCTCATGGTCTAAGGAAATGATACTTGACATTCGGAAAAGCTATAGCAAACGAACTACATGATCTTTGATCTATGCTTAGGATTGGGTCTTGTCCATCACATCATTCTCCTAATGATGTGATCCCATTATCAATGACATCCAATGTCCATAGTCAGGAAACCATGACTATCTTTTGATCAACGAGCTAGTCAACTAGAGGCTCACTAGGGACGTGTTGTGGTCTATGTATTCACACATGTATTACGATTTCCGGATAACAAAATTATAGCATGAACAATAGACAATTATCATGAACAAGGAAATATAATAATAACCATTTTATTATTGCCTCTAGGGCATATTTCCAACAGTCTCCCACTTGCACTAGAGCCAATAATCTAGTTACATTGTGATGAATCGAACACCCATAGAGTTCTGGTGTTGATCAAGTTTTGCTCTAGGGAGAGGTTTAGTCAACGGATCTGCCACATTCAGGTCTGTATGTACTTTACAAATACCTATGTCTCAATTTTGAACACTTTCACGAATGGAGTTGAAGCGACGCTTGATATGCATGGTCTTCCTGTGAAACCTGGGCTCCTTGGCAAGGGCAATAGCTCCAGTGTTGTCACATAAGAGAGTCATCGGGCCCGAAGCGTTGGGTATGACTCCTAGGTCGGTAATGAACTCCTTCACCCAGATTGCTTCTTGTGCTGCCTCCGAGGCTGCCATGTACTCTCCTTCACATGTAGATCCCGCCACAATGCTTTGCTTGCAACTGCACCAGCTTACTGCCCCACCATTCAAAATATACATGTATCCGGTTTGTGACTTAGAGTCATCCAGATTTGTGTCGAAGCTAGCATCGACGTAACCCTTTACGACGAGCTCTTCGTCACCTCCATAAATGAGAAACATATCCTTAGTCCTCTTCAGGTACTTCAGGATATTCTTGACCCCTGTCCAGTGTTCCATGTCGGGATTACTCTGGTACCTCCCTACCAAACTTACGGCAAGGTTTACAATAGGTCTGGTACACAGCATAGCATACATGATAGACCCTATGGCCGAGGCATATGGGACGACACTCATCTTTTCTCTATCTTCTGCCGTGGTCGGGAATTGAGCCGTGCTCAATCTCGTACCTTGCAACACAGGCAAGAACCCCTTCTTTGACTAATCCATATTGAACTTCTTCAATATCTTGTCAAGGTACGTACTCTGTGAAAGACCAATGAGGCGTCTCGATCTATCTCTATAGATCTTGATGCCTAATATGTAAGCAGCTTCTCCAAGATCCTTCATTGAAAAACACTTGTTCAAGTAGGCCTTTATGCTTTCCAAGAATTCTATATCATTTCCCATCAACAGTATGTCATCCACATACAATATGAGAAATTCTACAGAGCTCCCACTCACTTTCTTGTAAATGCAGGCTTCTCCATAAGTCTGCGTAAACCCAAACGCTTTGATCATCTCATCAAAATGAATGTTCCAACTCCGAGATGCTTGCACTAGCCCATAGATCGAGCGTTGGAGCTTGCACACCTTGTCAGCATTCTTGGGATCGACAAAACCTTCCGGCTGCATCATATACAATTCTTCCTTAAGGAAACCATTAAGGAATCCCGTTTTGACGTCCATTTGCCATATCTCATAATCATAGAATGCGGCAATTGCTAACATGATTCTGACGGACTTCAGCTTCGCTATGGGTGAGAAAGTCTCACCGTAGTCAACCACTTGAACTTGTCGATAACCCTTAGCGACGCGACAAGCCGAGCTTTATAGATGGTCACATTACCATCCGCGTCTGTCTTCTTCTTAAAGATCCATTTATTTTCTATGGCTCGCCGCTCAACGGGCAAGTCAGTCAAAGTCCATACTTCGTTTTCATACATGGATCCTATCTCGGATTTCATGGCTTCTAGCCATTTGTCGGAATCCGGGCCCGCCATCGCTTCTTCATAGTTCGAAGGTTCACCGTTGTCTAACAACATGATTTCCAAGACAGGGTTGCCGTACCACTCTGGTGCGGAACGTGTCCTTGTGGACCTTCGAATTCAGTAGAGAGCTTGATCAGAAGTATCTTGATCATCATCATTAACTTCCTCTCTAGTCGTTGCAGGCACCTCAGGAACATTTTCTTGAGTTGCGCCATTTTCCGGTTCAAGAGGTAATACTTCATCAAGTACTTTCCTCCCACTTACTTTCTTTCGAGAGAAACTCTTTCTCTAGAAAGGACCCATTCTTGGCAACAAATATCTTGCCTTCGGATCTGAGGTAGAAGGTATACCCAATAGTTTCTTTAGGGTATCCTATGAAGACGCATTTTTCCGATTTGGGTTCGAGCTTTTCAGGTTGAAGTTTCTTGACATAAGCATCGCATCCCCAAACTTTTAGAAACGACAGCTTAGGTTTCTTCCCAAACCATAATTCAAACGGTGTCGTCTCAACGGATTTCGACGGAGCCCTATTTAAAGTGAATGCGGCAGTCTCTAAAGCATAGCCCCCAAAAATGATAGCGGTAAATCGGTAAGAGACATCATAGATCGCACCATATCTAATAGAGTGCGATTACGACGTTCGGACACACCATTACGCTGAGGTGTTCCAGGCGGCGTGAGTTGTGAAACTATTCCACATTTTCTTAAGTGTGTGCCAAATTCGTGACTCAAGTATTCTCCCCCACGATCTGATCGCAAGAACTTGATTTTCCTGTCACGTTGATTCTCAACCTCACTCTGAAATTCCTTGAACTTTTCAAAGGTCTCAGACTTGTGTTTCATTAAGTAGACATACCCATATCTACTCAAGTCATCAGTGAGGGTGAGAACATAACGATAGCCACCGCGAGCCTCAACACTCATTGGACCGCACACATCAGTATGTATGATTTCCAATAAGTTGGTTGCTCGCTCCATTGTTCCTGAGAACGGAGTCTTGGTCATTTTACCCATGAGGCATGGTTCGCACGTGTCAAATGATTCAAATCAAGAGACTCTAAAAGTCCATCAGCATGGAGCTTCTTCATGCGTTTGACACCTATGTGACCAAGGCGGCAGTGCCACAAGTATGTGGGACTATCATTATCAATCTTACATCTTTTGGTACTCACACTATGAATATGTGTAGCATTACGCTGAGATTCATTAAGAATAAACCATTCACCATCGGAGCATGACCATAAAACATATCTCTCATATAAATAGAACAACCATTATTCTCGGATTTAAATGAGTAGCCATCTCGTATTAAACGAGATCCTGATACAATGTTCATGCTCAAACTGGCACTAAATAACAATTATTGAGGTTTAAAACTAATCCCGTAGGTAAATGTAGAGGTAGCGTGCCGACGGCGATCACATCGACCTTGGAACCATTCCCGACGCGCATCGTCACCTCGTCCTTCGCCAGTCTCCGTTTATTCCGCAGCTCCTGCTTTGAGTTACAAATGTGAGCAACTGCACCGGTATCAAATACCCAGGAGCTACTACGAGTACTGGTAAGGTACACATCAATTACATGTATATCACATATACCTTCGTTTTGCCGGCCTTCTTGTCCGCTAAGTATTTGGGGCAGTTCCGCTTCCAGTGACCACTTCCCTTGCAATAAAAACACTCAGTCTCGGGCTTGGGTCCATTCTTTGGCTTCTTCCCGGCAGCTTGCTTACCGGGCGCGGCAACTCCCTTGCCGTCCTTCTTGAAGTTCTTCTTACCCTTGCCTTTCTTGAACTTAGTGGTTTTATTCACCATCAACACTTGATGTTCCTTTTTGATTCCACCTCCGCTGATTTCAGCATTGAATATACTCAGGAATGGTCTTTTCCATCCCCTGCATATTGAAGTTCATCACAAAGCTCTTGTAGCTAGGTGGAAGCGACTGAAGGATTCTGTCAATGACCGCGTCATCCGGGAGATTAACTCCCAGCTGAGTCAAGCGGTTATGCAACCCAGACATAGTGAGTATGTGCTCACTGACAGAACTATTTTCCTCCATCTTACAGCTGAAGAACTTGTCGGAGACTTCATATCTCTCGACCCGGGCATGAGCTTGGAAAACCATTTTCAGCTCTTCGAACATCTCATATGCTCCGTGTCTCTCAAAACGCTTTTGGAGCCCCGGCTCTAAGCTGTAAAGCATGCCGCACTGAACGAGGGAGTAGTCATCGGTACGTGCCTGCCAAGCGTTCATAACGTCTTGTTCTGCAGGGAGAACAGGTGCGTCACCTAGCGGTGCTTGTAGGACATAATCTTTCTTGGCAGCTATGAGGATGATCCTCAGGTTCCGGACCCAGTCCTGTAGTTGCTGCCATCGTCTTTCAGCTTGGTTTTCTCTAGGAACGCGTTGAAGTTGAGGACTACGTTGGCCATTTGATCTACAAGACATATTGTAAATTTAGACTAAGTTCATGATAATTAAGTTCATCTAATCAAATTATTCAATGAACTCCACACTTAGATAGACATCCCTCTGTCATCTAAGTATAACATGATCCGAGTTAACTAGGCCGTGTCCGATCATCACGTGAGACGGACTAGTCAACATCGGTGAACATCTTCATGTTGATCGTATCTTCTATACGACTCATGCTCGAATCATGCTCGACCTTTCGGTCTTCTGTGTTCCGACGTCACAACGTAACTGGGTGACTATAAAGGTATACTACGGGTATCTCCGAAAGTGTCTGTTGGGTTGACATGGATTAAGACTGGGATTTGTCACTCCGTATGACGGAGAGGTATCACTGGGCCCACTCGGTAATGCATCATCATAATGAGCTCAAAGTGACCAAGTGTCTGGTCACGGGATCATGCATTACGGTACGAGTAAAGTGACTTGCCGGTAACGAGATTGAACGAGGTATTGGGATACCGACGATCGAATCTCGGGCAAGTAACATACCGATTGACAAAGGGAATTGTATACGGGGTTGCTTGAATCCTCGACATCGTGGTTCATCCGATGAGATCATCGAGGAGCATGTGGGAGCCAACATGGGTATCCAGATGCAGCTGTTGGTTATTGACCGGAGAGCGATCTCGGTCATGTCTACATGTCTCCCGAACCCGTAGGGTCTACACACTTAAGGTTCGGTGACGCTAGGGTTGTAGGGATATGTATATGCAGTAACCCGAATGTTGTTCGGAGTCCCGGATGAGATCCTGGACGTCACGAGGAGTTCCGGAATGGTCCGGAGGTAAAGAATTATATATAGAAAGTGCTATTTCGGCCATCGGGACAAGTTTCGGGATCACCGGTATTGTACCGGGACCACCGGAAGGGTCCCGGGGGTCCACCGGGTGGGGCCACCTGCCCTGGGGGGCCACATGGGCTGTAGGGGGTGCGCCTTGGCCTATATGGGCCAAGGGCACCAGCCCCAAGAGGCCCATGCGCCAAGAGATAAGGAAGGGAAGAGTCCCAAAGGGGGAAGGCACCTCCTAGGTGCCTTGGGGAGGAGGGATTCCTCCCTTGGCCGCCGCCCCCCTAGTAGATTGGATCTCCTAGGGCCAGCGCCCCCCCCCCCTAGGCTCCCTATATATAGTGGGGGAAGGAGGGCCTCTCAATCCACGCCTTTGGTGCCTCCCTCTCCCTCTCCAACACCTCCTCCTCCTCCATAGTGCTTGGCGAAGCCCTGCCGGAGTACTGCAGCTCCATCACCACCACGCCGTCGTGCTGCTGCTGGAGCCATCTTCCTCAACCTCTCCTTCCCCTTGCTAGATCAAGAAGGAGGAGACGTTACGCTGACCGTACGTGTGTTGAACGCGGAGGTGCCGTCCGTTCGGCGCTAGGATCTCCGGTGATTTGGATCACGTCGAGTACGCCTTCCTCATCCCCGTTCTTTGAACGCTTCTGCGCGTGATCTACAAAGGTATGTAGATGCAATCCAATCACTCGTTGCTAGATGAACTCATAGGTGGATCTTGGTGAAACCGTAGGAAAATTTTTGTTTTCTGCAACGTTCCCCAACAGTGGCATCATGAGCTAGGTCTATGCGTAGTTCTCTTGCACGAGTAGAACACAATTTGTTGTGGGCGTTGATGTTGTCAACTTTCTTGCCGCTACTAGTCTTATCTTGCTTCAACGGTATTGTGGGATGAAGTGGCCCGGACCAACCTTACACGTACGCTTACGTGAGACCGGTTCCACCGACTGACATGCACTAGTTGCATAAGGTGGCTGGCGGGTGTCTGTCTCTCCCACTTTAGTTGGAGCGGATTCGATGAAAAGGGTCCTTATGAAGGGTAAATAGAAGTTGACAAATCACGTTGTGGCTTTAACGTAGGTAAGAAAACGTTCTTGCTAGAACCCTTTTTCAGCCACGTAAAACTTGCAACAACAATTAGAGGACGTCTAACTTGTTTTTGCAGCAAGTGCTTTGTGATATGATATGGCCAAAGTTGTGATGAATGATGAATGATATATATGTGATGTATGAGATGTTCATGCTATTGTAATAGGAATCACGACTTGCATGTCGATGAGTATGACAACCGGCAGGAGCCATAGGAGTTGTCTTTATTTTTTGTATGACCTGCGTGTAATTGAGAAACGCCATGTAAATTACTTTACTTTATTGCTAAACGCGTTAGCCATAGTAGTAGAAGTAATAGTTGGCGAGCAACTTCATGGAGACACGATGATGGAGATCATGGTGTCATGCCGGTGACAAGATGATCATGGAGCCCCAAGATGGAGATCAAAGGAGCTATGTGATATTGGCCATATCATGTCACTATTATTATTTGATTGCATGTGATGTTTATCATGTTTTTGCATCTTGTTTGCTTAGAACGATGGTAGTAAATAAGATGATCCCTCATAATAATTTCAAGAAAGTGTTTCCCCTAACTGTGCACCGTTGCGACAGTTCGTTGTTTCGAAGCACCACGTGATGATCGGGTGTGATAGATTCCAACGTTCACATACAACGGGTGTAAGACAGATTTACACATGCAAACACTTAGGTTGACTTGACGAGCCTAGCATGTGCAGACATGGCCTTTGGTACACCCAAAGCACTCCTACGGTATCCGGGAGTTACACGATCTCATGGTCTAAGGAAAAGATACTTGACATTGGAAAAACTCTAGCAAACGAACTATACGATCTTATTTTATGTTTAGGATTGGGTCTTGTCCATCACATCATTCTCCCAATGATGTGATCTCGTTATCAATGACATCCAATGTCCATAGTCAGGAAACCATGACTATCTGTTGATCAACGAGCTAGTCAACTAGAGGCTTACTAGGGACATGTTGGTGTCTATTATTCACACATGTATTACGATTTCCGGATAACACAATTATAGCATGAATAAAAGACAATTATCATGAACAAGGAAATATAATAATAATCCTTTTATTATTGCCTCTAGGGCATATTTCCAACATCCGGAACCCCACCTCTCGTGATCCTGTACGGGAGAGGGGCGATCAGGTTTTTGGGGAGCGCACTCGCGCGACTGCTGGCAGCGACGACTTCGTGAACGACGACTTCTTCCCCGACCTCGGCAACCTCGTCCTCGACGACATGGGCGACAACGTCAACGCCGGCGGTGCTGCACCCGCTGCATCGTATGTGATTCTATCCTTCCTGTTCGAGATCGTGGTAGAATTCATGCTTCTAGTATGTGCCCTAGATGTGATATGTTCATCTGCTATGCTAGTTCGCATGATTAGTTTAATCGCTGCTGCTGTGGTCATGATTTATCTTCTGTTTATTCGGATTAAATCTCGTAGTAATTTGCTCATATTTCCAACAATCCAAAAACCTGATTATAGGCAATTTACTCCGAGTGGTTTTGCTGCGCATCTGAAGCCGCCTGCCTTTAAGGGGGCGCAATATAAGAGGTGGCGCACGAGAGCAGTCTACTGGTTTCAGACCATGGGCTGCTATGATGCCACCAAGGGCAAGCCTGAGGGCGATCCTAATCCAGCACAGCTGGAAGCTTTTGAGAAGATCGATACCCTCTTTAAAGGCGCTCTTCTGAGTGTTCTTGATGACTCCATTGTGGATTCGTATATGTCGTTTGACAACGGCAAGGACATGTGGGCTGCGCTTGAGGCCAAGTTTGGTGCCTCGGACGCCGGCAACGAGTTGTACGTCATGGAGCAATTTTATGACTACAAGATGACTGATTAGCGCCCTGTTGTACAGCAGGCTCATGAGATACAGTCGCTCGCAAAAGAACTTGAGTACTTCAAGTGTGTGTTGCCGGACAAATTTATTGCCGGAGGCATCAT
>NC_053028.1:695948797-696108863 GCF_003073215.2 Triticum urartu
CTGATAGATATGATAAGATAATATTTTTGGTATTATTATGATAAAGAGAAATAAAGATGCAAAGTAAAATAAATGGCAATAGAAATAACTTAGTATTGGAAGATTAATATGATGGAAGATAGACCCGGGGGCCATAGGTTTCACTAGTGGCTTCTCTCAAGAGCATAAGTATTATGGTGGGTAAACGAATTACTGTCGAGCAATTGATAAAATTGAGCATAGTTATGAGAATATCTAGGTATGCTCATGTACATAGGCATCACGTCCGTGACAAGTAGACCGAAACGATTCTGCATCTACTACTATTACTCCACACATTGACCGCTATCTAGCATGCATCTAGAGTATTACGTTCATAAGAACATAGTAATGCTTTAAGTAAGATGACATGATGTAGAGGGATAAACTCATGCAATATGATATAAACCCCATCTTTTTATCATCGATGGCGACAATATAATACGTGTCGTTTCCCTTTCTGTCACTGGGATCGAGCACCGCAAGATTGAACCCAAAGCTAAGCACTTCTCCCATTGCAAGAAAGATCAATCTAGTAGGCCAAACCAAACAGATAATTTGAAGAGACTTGCACAGATAAACCAATCATACATAAAAGAATTCAGAGGAGATTCAAATATTGTTCATAGATAAACTTGATCATAAACCCACAATTCATCAGATCTCGACAAACACACCGCAAAAGAAGATTACATCGAATAGATCTCCAAGAGAATCGAGGAGAACTTTGTATTGAGATCCAAAGAGAGAGAAGAAGACATCCAGCTAATAACTATGGACCCGAAGGTCTGAAGTAAACTACTCACACATCATCGGAGAGGCCATGGATTTGATGTAGAGGCCCTCCGTGATCAATGCCCCTTCTGGCGGAGCTCCGGAAAAGGCCCCAAGATGGGATCTCTCGGTACAGAAGGTTGCGGCAGTGGAATTAGGTTTTCGTGGTGCTCCTGGATGTTTGTGGGTACGTGGATATATATAGGAGGAAGAAGTAGGTCGGTGGAGCAACGAGGGGCCCATGAGGGTGGAGGGCGCGCCCAGGGGGGTAGGCGCGCCCCCTGCCTCATGGCTTCCTCGATTGTTTCTTGACGCCCACTCCAAGTCTCCTGGGTCACGTTCGTTGAGAGAATCACGTTCTTGAAGGTTTCATTCCATTTGGACTCCGTTTCATATTCCTTTTCTGTGAAACCCTAAAATAGGCAAAAAAACAGCAATTTGGGTTGGGCCTCCGGTTACTAGGTTTGTCCCAAAAATGATATAAAAGTGTAAAATAAAGCCCATTGACATCCAAAATAGATAATATAATAGCATGGAGCAATCAAAAATTATAGATACGCTGGAGACGTATCAAGCATCCCCAAGCTTAATTCCCGCTCGTCCTCGAGTAGGTAAATGATAAAAGAAGAATTTTTGATGTGGAATGCTTTCTAACATATTTCTCAATGTAATTTTTTCTTTATTGTGGCATGAATGCTCAGATCAGAAAGATTCAAGATAAAATTTTAATATTGACACAAAAGTAATAATACCTCAAAGATACTAACTAAGCAATTATGTCTTCTCAAAATAACATGGCCAAAGAAAGTTATCCCTACAAAATCGTATAGTCTGGCTATGCTCTATCTTCACCACACAAAATATTTAAATCATGCACAACCCCGATGACAAGCCAAGCAATTGTTTCATAATTTTGATGTTCGCAAACTTTTTCAATCTTCACGCAATATATGAGCGTGAGCCATGGATATAGCACTATATGTGGAATAGAATGGTGGTTGTGGAGAAGACAAAAAGGAGAAGATAGTCTCACATCAACTAGGCTTATCAACGGGCTATGGAGATGCCCATCAATAGATATCAATCTGAGTGAGTAGGGCCGTGTGAATGGCCCTCCGATGATTTCTTGAGAGCCACCGGGATTTATGAGGATTTTTATGAACTGGCTAGTAATGCAGGCCTCACCGACTTCCTCCACGACCAACTCTTGATTACCCACAAGTATAGGGGATCGCAACAGTTTTTGATAAGTAAGAGTGTCGAACCCAACGAGGAACTAAAGGTAGAACAAATATTCCCTCAAGTTCTATCGACCATCAATACAACTCTACGCACGCTTGACGTTCTCTTTGCCTAGAACAAGTATGAAACTAGAAGTACTTTGTAGGTATTGTTGGATAGGTTTGCAAGATAATAAAGAGTATGTAAATAAAAAGTAGGGGCTGTTTAGATAAAGAAACAATAAAGTAAATATAGCAAGTGTGGAAAAGTGGTGGTAGGAGTTGCGAAATTGCCCCTAAGCAATGGACTACTTTACTAGACCGATAGCAAGTATTATGTGGGAGAGGCCACTGCTAGCATGTCATCCCTGACTTGGAATTCTATGCACTTATGATTGGAACTATTAGCAAGCATTCCCCCTTCAATCCCGTATGCATCAATTTCTATGCTAGGTTGAAGCTTCTGTCACTCTTGCCCTCCAATACATAGTCCTATCAACATACAACTAACCCTAGGGCACGCGCGCAATCATATGATGGGCATCGAAGAACAGCAACATAACCACAAGCAAATTAAATCAATCATAGCAATTCATCAACCACCGATAGGACAACGAAAATCTACTCACACATCATAGGATGGCAACACATCATTGGATAATAATATGAAGCATAAAGCACCATGTCCAAGTAGAGGGTACAACGGGTTGCGGGAGAGTGGACTGCTGTAGATAGAGGGGGGAAGGTGATGGAGATGTTGGCGAAGATGGCGGAGGTGTTGGTGTAGATCGCGGTGATGATGATGGCCCCCGGTGGCACTCCGGTGCCACCGGAAGCGAGGGGGAGAGAACCGCCCTCCTTCTTCTTCTTCCTTGACCTCCTCCCTAGATGGGAGAAGGGTTTCCCCTCTGGTCCATGGCCTCCATGGCACGGGAGGGGCGAGAGCCCCTCCAAGATTGGATCTGTCTCTCTGTCTCTCTCTGTTTCTGCGTTTTTAGATTCTTCCCTTTCACCGTTTCTTATATTCCCGGAGATCCCTAACTCCGATTGGGCTGAAATTTTAACACGATCTCTATCCGGATATTAGCTTTCTTGCGGCGAAATAAGGGCATCAACCGCCTTACGGGTGGCCCACGAGGGTTAGGGGCGCGCCCAGCGGGGCAGGCGCGCCCCCTACCTCGTGGCCACCTCGGGCACCGTCTCGCGTGTATTTATCTTCCCAAAAATCATATATATTCCGAAAAAATCTCCGTCAGTTTTTATCCAGTTTGGACTCTGTTTGATATGGATATTCTGCGAAACAAAAAACATGCAACAGACAGGAACTGGCACTGGGTACTGGATCAATATGTTAGTCCCAAAAATAGTATAAAAAGTTGCCAAAAGTATATGAAAGTTGTAGAATATTGGCATGGAACAATCAATAATTATAGATACTACGGAGACGTATCAGCATCCCCAAGCTTAATTCCTGCTCGTCCTCGAGTAGGTAAATGATAAAAAAGATAATTTTTTATGTGGAATGCTACCTAGCATAATCTTGATCATGTATCTAATCATGGCATGAATATTAAGACACGAGTGATTCAAAGCAATAGTCTATCATTTGACATAAAAACAATAATACTTCAAGCCCACTAATAAAGCAATCATGTATTTTCAAAATAACAAGGCCAAAGAAAGTTATCCCTACAAAATCATATAGTCTGGCTATGCTCCATCTTCACCACACAAAATACTCACATCATGCACAACCCCGATGACAAGCCAAGCAATTGTTTCATACTTTTGACATTCTCAAACCTTTTCAACTTTCACGCAATACATGAGCGTGAGCCATGGACATAGCACTATAGGTGGAATAGAATGGTGGTTGTGGAGAAGACAAAAAGGAGAACATAGTCTCACATAAACTAGGCGTATCAACGGGCTATGGAGATGCCCATCAATAGATATCAATCTGAGTGAGTAGGGATTGCCATGCAACAAATGCACTAGAGCTATAAGTATATGAAAGCTCAACAAAAGAAACTAAGTGGGTGTGCATCGAACTCGCTTGCTCATGAAGACCTAGGGCATTTTGAGGAAGCCCACCATTGGAATATACAAGCCAAGTTCTATAATGAAAAATTCCCACTAGTATATGAAAGTGATATCATAGGAGACTCTCTATCATGAAGATCATGGTCCTACTTTGAAGCACAAGTGTGGAAAAGGATAGTAGCATTGTCCCTTCTCTCTTTTTCTCTCGTTTTTTATTTTATTTTATTTGGGCCTTCTCTTTTTTTATGGCCTCTTTTTTCGTCCGGAGTCTCATCCCGACTTGTGGGGGGATCATAGTCTCCATCATCCATTTCTCACTTGGGACAATGCTATAATAATGATGATCATCACACTTTATTTACTTACAACTCAAGGATTACAACTCAATACTTAGAACAAAATATGACTCTATGTGAATGCCTCCGGTGGTGTACCAGGATGTGCAATGATGCATGAGTGACATGTATGAAATTCTGAACAGTGGCTTTGCCACAAATACGATGTCAACTACATGATCATGCAAGCAATATGACAATGATGAAGCGTGTCATAATAATGGAACGGTGGAAAGTTGCATGGCAATATATCTGGGAATGGCTATGGAAATTCCATAATAGGTTGGTATGGTGGCTGTTTTGAGGAAGGTATATGGTGGGTTTAAGGTACCGGCAAAAATTGCGCGGTATTAGAGATGCTAGCAATGGTGGAAGGGTGAGAGTGCGTATAATCCATGGACTCAACATTAGTCATAAAGAACTCACATACTTATTGCAAAAATCTATTAGTTATCAAAACAAAGTATTACGCGCATGCTCCAAGGGGGATAGATTGGTAGGAAAACACCATCGCTCGTCCCCGACCGCCACTCATAAGGAAGACAATCAATAAATAAATCATGCTCCGACTTCATCACAAAACGGTTCACCATACGTGCATGCTACGGGAATCACAAACTTCAACACAAGTATTTCTCAAATTCACAACTACTCAACTAGCATTACTGATACGTCTCCAACGTATCTATAATTTTTGATTGCTCCATGCTATATTATCTTCTGTTTTGGATGTTTATGGGATTTATTATACAATTTTATATTATTTTTGGGACTAACCTATTAACCCAGAGCCCAGTGCCAGTTTCTGTTTTTTCCTTGTTTTAGAGTATCGCAGAAAAGGAAAATCAAACAGAGTCCAATTGACCTGAAACTTCACGAAACTTATTTTTGGAAGGAAAGCAACACGAAAGACTTGGAGTCCACGTAAGGGAAGCAACGAGGTAGGGGGCGCTCCCACCCCCCTGGGCGCGCCCTTCACCCTCGTGGGCCCCTCGTGGCTCCCCTCACGTACTTCTTCCTCCTATATATACCCATATACCCTAAAACGATTGGGGAGCACAATAGATCGGGAGTTCTGCCGCCAGAAGCCTCCGTAGCCACCGAAAGCCAATCTAGACCCATTCCGGCACCCTGCCGGAGGGGGAATCCCTCTCCGGTGGCCATCTTCATCATCCCGGTGCTCTCCATGATGAGGAGGGAGTAGTTCTCCTTCGGGGATGAGGGTATGTACCAGTAGCTATATGTTTGATCTCTCTCTCTCTCGTGTTCTTGAGGTGATACGATCTTGATGTATCGCGAGCTTTGCTATTATATATGGATCCTATGATGTTTCTTCCCCCCTCTACTCTCTTATAATGGATTGAGTTTCCCCTTTTGAAGTTATCTTATCGGATTGAGTCTTTAAAGATTTGAGAACACTTGATGTATGTCTTGCTGTGCGTATCTGTGGTGACAATGGGATATCACATGATTCACTTGATGTATGTTTTGGTGATCAACTTGCGGGTTCCGCCCATGAACCTATGCATAGGGGTTGGCACATGTTTTCGTCGTGATTCTCTGGTAGAAACTTTGGGGCACTCTTTGAGGTTCTATGTGTTGGTTGAATAGATGAATCTGAGATTGTGTGATGCATATCGTATAATCATACCCACGGATACTTGAGGTGACATTGGAGTATGTAGGTGACATTAGGGCTTTGGTTGATTTGTGTCTTAAGGTGTTATTCTAGTACGGACTCTAGGGTTGTTTGTGACACTTATAGGAATAGCCCAACGGATTGATTGGAAAGAATAACTTTGAGGTGGTTTCATACCCTACCATAATCTCTTCGTTTGTTCTCCGCTATTAGTGACTTTGGAGTGACTCTTTGTTTCATGTTGAGGGATAGTTATGTGATCCAATTATGTTATTATTGTTGAGAGGACTTGCACTAGTGAAAGTATGAACCCTAGGCCTTGTTTCAACGCATTGCAATACCGTTTACGCTCACTTTTATCATTAGTTACCTTGCTGTTTTTATATTTTCAGATTACAAAAACCTTTATCTACTATCCATATTGCACTTGTATTACCAACTCTTTGCTGAACTAGTGCACCTATACAATGTACCATTGTATTGGGTGTGTTGGGGACACAAGAGACTCTTTGTTATTTGGTTGCAGGGTTGTTTGAGAGAGACCATCTTCATCCTATGCCTCCCACGGATTGATAAACCTTAGGTCATCCACTTGAGGGAAATTTGCTACTGTCCTGCAAAGCTCTGCACTTGGAGGCCCAACAACGTCTACAAGAATAAGGTTGTGTAGTAGACATCAAGCTCTATTCTGGCGCCGTTGCCGGGGAGGTTAGCGCTTGAAGGTATATCTTTAGATCTTGCAATCAAGTCTTTTAGTTTCTTGTTTTATCACTAGTTTAGTTTATAAAAGAAAATTAAGAAAAAATGGAATTAATTTTGCCTCATACGCTTCATCTTTTTAATATCTTTTGTGAGTATGATGGAAAGGAAAATTGTGCCCAAGTGTTAGAAGAAGAATGCATTAAAATGTTTGGCATTAAATATTTGAATGATGAGCATGATTGCAATGTTGTTAGTATGAATTCCTTGAATATCCATGATGCTAATGATATGCAAAGCCACAAGCTTGGGGAATCTATGTTTGACGAAGATGATATTTTTTTGTCCCCCAAGTTTTGATGAGCAAATCTATTATGATGTAAGCATGCCTCCTATTTATGATTATTATATTAATGAAAGTGGAATTGGAGAGGTCATGACTTTATATAGTAATGAATCCACTATTTCGGAAGAGGTTCCAATTGATTATGAGAACAAAGTTGCTATCTATGATGATTATTGTGATTACTTGTATGCTTTAAAGAATAATGATAACCATGAAACTTGTCATCATGATTTTAGTTTTCAATTGGATTATGCCTCACATGATAATTATTTTGTTGAGTTTGCTCCCACTATTATTCATGAGAAGATTTTTTCTTATGTGGAGAGTAATAAAATTTCTATGCTTGTAGATCATGAAAAGAATGCTTTAGGTGCTGGTTATATTGTTGAATTCATTCATGATGCTACTGAAAATTATTATGAGGGAGGAATATATGCTTGTAGGAATTGCAATAATATCAACTTTCCTCTCTATGTGCTTAAAATCTTGAAGTTTTGCTTGCGTTACCTTCCTATGCTAATTGATTATTGTTTCCATAAGTTGTTTTCTCACAAAATCCCTATGCATAGGAAGTGGGTTAGACTTAAATTTGCTAGTCATATTCTTCATGATGCTCTCTTTATGTTTCAATTCTTATCTTTTATGTGAGCATCGTTGAAATCATCATGCCTAGCTAGGGGCGTTAAACGATAGCGCTTGTTAGGAGGCAACCCAATTTTATTTTTGTTCCTTTTTTTTGCTTCTGTTTAGTAATAAATAATTCATCTAGCCTCTTTTTATATGTGTTTTTATGCTTTTAATTAGTGTTTGTGCCAAGTAGAACCGTTGGGAAGACTTGGGGAAAGTCTTGTTGATCTTGCTGTAAAAAACAGAAACTTTAGCACTCACGAGAATTGCTGCCATTTTTTATTGGAGAGTGATATTTAGTTAATTCTTTTTGCAGATGATTAATAGATAAATTCGTCACGTCTATCAATTATTTTAAAATTTTATGAGTTCCATAAGTATACGTTTGATCCAGATTACTACAGACTGTTCTGTTTTTGATAGATTCTGTTTTCGATGTGTTGTTTGCTTATTTGATGAATCTATGAGTAGTATCGGAAGGTATGAACCATATATAAGTTGGAATACAGTAGATATTACACCAATATGAATTTAGAATGAGTTCACAACAGTTCCTAAGTGGTGATTTATTTTCTTATACTAACGGAGCTTACGAGTTTTCTGTTATGTTTTGTGTTGTGAAGTTTTCAAGTTTTGGGTAAAGATTCGATGGACTATGGAATAAGGAGTGGAAAGAGCCTAAGCTTGGGGATTCCCAAGGCACCCCAAGGTAATATTCAAGGAAAACCAAAAGCCTAAGCTTGGGGATGCCCCGGAAGGCATCCCCTCTTTCGTCTTCGTTCATCGGTAACTTTACTTGGAGCTATATTTTTATTCGCCACATGATATGTGTTTTGCTTGGAGCGTCATTTTATTTTATTTAGTTTTGCTTGCTGTTTGAATAAAATAACAAGATCTGAAATTCTTAAATGTTAGAGAGTCTTCACATAGTTGCATAATCATTCGACCACTCATGGATCTTCACTTATATCTTTCGGAGTAGTTTGTCATTTGCTCTAGTGCTTCACTTATATCTTTTTAGAGCACGGTGGTGGTTTTGTTTTGAAGAAATAGATGAATTCTCGTGCTTCACTTATATTATTTTGAGAGTCTTAAATAGCATGGTAATTTGCTTAAATAATCCTAATATGCTAGGCATCCAAGAATAGTAAAAACTTTGTTATGAGTGTGTTGAATACTAAGAGAAGTTTGATGCTTGATGATTGTTTTGAGATATGGAGGTAATAATATCAAAGTCGTGCTAGTTGAGTAGTTGTGAATTTGAGAAATGCTTGTGTTGAAGTTTGCAAGTCCCGTAGCATGCACGTATGGTAAACGTTGTGTAACAAATTTGAAACATGAGGTGTTATTTGATTGTCCTCCTTATGAGTGGCGGTCGGGGACGAGCGATGGTCTTTTCCTACCAATCTATCCCCCTAGGAGCATGCGCGTAGTACCGAGGTTTTTGCTGACTTGTAGATTTTTGCAATAAGTATGTGAGTTCTTTATGACTAATGTTGAGTCCATGGATTATACGCACTCTCACCCTTCCATCATTGCTAGCCTCTTCGGTACCATGCATCGCCCTTTCTCACATTGATAGTTGGTGCAAACTTCGCCGGTGCATCCAAACCCCGTGATATGATACGCTCTTTCACACATAAACCTCCTTGTATCTTCCTCAAAACAGCCACAATACCTACCTATTATGGCATTTCCATAGCCATTCCGAGATATATTGCCATGCAACTTTCCACCATTCCGTTTATCATGACACGCATCATCATTGTCATATTGCTTTGCATGATCATGTAGTTGACATTGTATTTGTGGCAAAGCCACCGTTCATAATTTTTCATACATGTCACTCTTGATTCATTGCATATCCCGATACACTGCCGGAGGCATTCATATAGAGTCATACTTTGTTCTAGTATCGAGTTGTAATCATTGACTTGTAAATAAATAGAAGTGTGATGATCATCATTTTCTAGAGCATTGTCCCAAGTGAGGAATAAAAAAAGGCCATAAAAAAGAGAAGGCCCAAAGAGAAAAAAAAGAAAAAAAGAGAAAGGCCATAAAAAAGAGAAGGCCCCAAAAAATGAGAGAAAAAGAGAGAAGGGACAATGCTACTATCCTTTGCCACACTTGTGCTTCAAAGTAGCACCATAATCCTCATGATAGATAGTCTCTTGTTTTGTCACTTTCATATACTAGTGGGAATTTTCATTATGGAATTTGGCTTGTATATTCCTACAATGGGCCACCTCAAGTTCCCTAGGTCTTGTGAGCAAGCAAGTTGGATGCACACCCACTTAGTTTCTTTTGTTGAGCTTTGATACATTTATAGCTCTAGTGAATCCGTTGCATGGCAATCCCTACTCCTTGCATTAACATCAATCGGTGGGCATCTCAATAGCCCATTGATTAGCCTCGTTGATGTGAGACTTTTTCCTTTTTGTCTTCTCCACATAACCCCCATTATCATATTCTATTCCACCCATAGTGCTATGTCCTTGGCTCGCGCTCATATATTGCGTGAAAGTTTATAGGTTTGAGATTACTAAAGTATGAAACAATTTCTTGGCTTGTCATCGGGGTTGTGCATGATGAGAGCATTCTTGTGTGACGAAAATGGAGCATGACTAAACTATATGATTTTGTATGGATGAACTTTCTTTGGCCATGTTATTTTGAGAAGACATGATTGCTTAGTTAGTATACTTGAAGTATTATTATTTTTATGTCAATATGAACTTTTATCTTGAATCTTTCGGATCTGAATATTCATACCACAATTAAGAAGAATTACATTGAAATTATGCCAAGTAGCACTCCGCATCAAAAATTTTGTTTTTTATCATTTACCTACTCGAGGACGAGCAGGAATTAAGCTTGGGGATGCTTGATACGTCTCCAACGTATCTATAATTTTTGATTGCTCCATGCTATATTATATTCTGTTTTGGATGTTTATGGGCTTTATTATACACTTTTATATTATTTTTGGGACTAACCTATTAACCCAGAGCCGAGTGCCAGTTTCTGTTTTTTTCCTTGTTTTAGAGTATCGCAGAAAAGGAAAATCAAACGGAGTCCGATTGACCTGAAACTTCACGGAACTTATTTTTGGAAGGAAAGCAACACAGAAGACTTGGAGTCCATGTAAGGGAAGCAACGAGGAAGCCACGAGGCAGGGGGCGCGCCCACCCCCCTGGGCGCGCCCTCCACCCTCGTGGGCCCCTCGTGGCTCCCCTCACGTATTTCTTCCTCCTATATATACCCATATACCCTAAAACGATCGGGGAGCATAATAGATCGGGAGTTCCGCCGCCAGAAGCCTCCGTAGCCATCGAAAGCCAATCTAGACCCGTTCTGGCACCCTGCCGGAGGGGGAATCCCTCTCCGGTGGCCATATTCATCATCTCAGTGCTCTCCATGATGAGGAGGGAGTAGTTCTCCCTCGGGGCTGAGGGTATGTACCAGTAGCTATGTGTTTGATCTCTCTCTCTCTCTCTCTCTCGTGTTCTTGAGGTGATACGATCTTGATGTATCGCGAGCTTTGCTATTATATTTGAATCCTATGATGTTTCTTCCCCCCTCTACTCTCTTGTAATGGATTGAGTTTCCCCTTTTGAAGTTATCTTATCGGATTGAATCTAAAGATTTGAGAACACTTGATGTATGTCTTGCTGTGCATAAATGTGGTGACAATGGGATATCACGTGATTCACTTGATGTATGTTTTGGTGATAAACTTGCGGGTTCCACCAATGAACCTATGCATAGGGGTTGGCACACGTTTTCGTCGTGATTCTCCGGTAGAAACTTTGGGGCACTCTTTGAGGTTCTATGTGTTGGTTGAATAAATGAATCAGAGATTGTGTGATGCATATCGTATAATCATACCCACGGATACTTGAGGTGACATTGGAGTATCTAGGTGACATTAGGGTTTTGGTTGATTTGTGTCTTAAGGTGTTATTCTAGTACGAACTCTAGGGCTGTTTGTGACACTTATAGGAATAGCCCAATGGATTGATTGGAAAGAATAACTTTGAGGTGGTTTCATACCCTACCATAATCTCTTCGTTTGTTCTCCGCTATTAGTGAATTTGGAGTGACTCTTTGTTGCATGTTGAGGGATAGTTATGTGATCCAACTATGTTATTATTGTTGAGAGGACTTGCACTAGTGAATGTATTAACCCTAGGACTTGTTTCGACGCATTGCAATACTGTTTACGCTCACTTTTATCATTAGTTACCTTGCTGTTTTTATATTTTCAAATTACAAAAACCTTTATCTACTATCCATATTGCGCTTGTATTACCATCTCTTTGCCGAACTAGTGCACCTATACAATGTACCATTGTATTGGGTGTGTTGGGGACACAAGAGACTCTTTGTTATTTGGTTGCAGGGTTGTTTGAGAGAGACCATCTTCATCCTACGCCTCCCACGGATTGATAAACCTTAGGTCATCCACTTGAGGGAAATTTGCTACTGTCCTACAAACCTCTGCACTTGGAGGCCCAACAACGTCCACAAGAATAAGGATGTGTAGTAGACATCAATGACTCTAATATCACCATCTCCATATCTCAAAACAATTATCAGGTATCAAACTTCTCATAGTATTCAATGCACTTCTATGAAAGTTTTTATATTAAAGCAAATTTCCATGTTGTTCTAAAGGACTCTGAAAATAATATAAGTGAAGCATGAGAGATCAATTATTTCTATAAAATAAAACCACCGCCGTGCTATAAAAGATATAAGTGAAGCACTAGAGAAAAAACTATATAGCTCAAAAGATATAAGTGAAGCACATAGAGTATTCTAAGAAATTCCAAATCATGTAAATCTCTATCAAAAGGTGTGTACAGCAAGGATGATTGTGTTAAACTAAAAATCAAAGACTCAAATCATACAAGACGCTCCAAGCAAAACACATATCATGTGGTGAATAAAAATATAGCTCCAAGTAAAGTTACGATAGACGAAGACGAAAGAGGGGATGCCTTCCGGGGCTTCCCGAAGCTTAGGCTTTTTGGTGTCCTTGAATTTTAACTTGGCGTTCCATGGGCATCCCCAAGCTTAGGCTCTTGCCACTCCATGTTCCATAATCCATCAAATCTTTAGCCAAAACATGAAAGCTTCACAACACAAAACTCAAAATAGAAAATCTCGTGAGCTCCGTTAGTGAAAGAAAACAAAACACCACTTCAAGGTACTGTAATGAACTCATTCTTTATTTATATTGGTGTTAAAACTACTGTATTCCAACTTCTCTATGGTTTATAAACTATTTTACTAGCCATAGATTCATCAAAATAAGCAAACAACACATGAAAAACAGAATCTGTCAAAAACAGAACAGTCTGTAGTAATCTGTAGCTAACGCAACTTCTGGACCTCCAAAAATTATAAAATAAATTGTTCGACGCAAATTTATCTATTAATCATATTCAAAAAGATTTAACTAAATGTCACTCTTGAATAAAAAATGGCAGCAATTCTCATGAGCGCTAAAGTTTTTGTTTTTTACAACAAGATCAACAAGACTTTCCCCAAGTCTTCCCAACGGTTCTACTTGGCACAAACACTAATTAAACACAAAAAACACAAAAAAAACAGAGGCTAGATAAATTATTTATTAATAAACAGGGGAAAAAAGCAAGGAATAAAAAATAAAATTGGGTTGCCTCCCAACAAGCGCTATCGTTTAACGCCCCTAGCTAGGCATAAAAGTGAAGATAGATCTAGGTATTGCCATCTTTGGTAGGCAATCCATAAGTGGCTCGCATAATAGATTCATATGGTAATTTAATTTTATTTCTAGGGAAGTGTTGCATGCCTTTCCTTAATGGAAATTGGAATTTAATATTCCCTTCCTTCATACCAATAATTGCACCAATCGTTCTAAGGAAGGGTCTACCAAGAATAATAGGACATGAAGGATTGCAATCTATATCAAGAACAATGAAATCTATGGGCACATAGTTCCTATTTTCAACAATAATAAGATCATGAATTATTCCCATAGGTTTCTTAATAGTGGAATCCGCAAGGTGCAAGTTTAAAGAGCAATCATCAAAATCACCGAAACCTAGCAAATCACACAAAGTTTCTGGAATCGTGGAAACACTAGCACCCAAATCACACAAAGCATAACACTGATGATCTTAAATTTTAATTCTAATCATAGGTTCCCACTCATCATAAAGTTTTCTAGGGATGGAAACTTCCAACTCAAGTTTTTTTCCATAAGATTGCATCAAAGCATCAACGATATGTTTAGTAAAAGCTTTATTTTGACTATAAGCATGAGGAGAATTTAGCACGGATTGCAACAAGGAAATACAATATATCAAAGAGCAATTATCATAATTAAATTCCTTGAAATCCAAGATAGTGGGTTCATTACTACTTAAAGTTTTAACCTCTTCAATCCCACTTTTAACAATTTTTGCATCAAGATCTAAAAACTCTGAATCATTGGAACGTCTTTTAAATAAAGTTGACTCATCTTAAGTCCCATCATTTTCAAGATTCATATTGCAAAACAAAGATTTAATAGGGGACACATCAATAACTTTTAGATCTTCATCATTATTATCATGGAAACTAGAAGAACAAGCTTTCACAAAGCAATATTTCTTAGCCCGCATCCTAGCGGTTCTTTCGTTGCACTCATCAATGGAAATTATCATGGCTTTGATAGACTCATTGATATCATGCTTAGGTGGAATAGATCTAAGTTTCAAAGAATCAACATCAAGAGAAATTCTATCAACGTTCCTAGCCAATTCATCAACCTTAAGCATTTTTTCTTCAAGCAATGCATTGAAATTCTTTTGTGAATTCATAAACTACTCAACACTAGTATCAAATTCAGAGGGCAACTTATTAAAATTTCCATAAGAATTGTTGTAGGAAACGGCCTAGAATTAAAATTACCTCTATACGCGTTATTACCAAAAACACCAACAAAATTCAGATCCATAGATTCATTATTATTCTCAATCAAGGTAGACAAAGGCACATTATTAGGATCAGAGGAAACACTCATATTAGCAAACAATTTCATAAGTTCATCCATCTTTCCACTCAAAACATTAATATCTTCAATTGCATGCACTTTTTATTAGTAGATCTTTCGGTGTGCCATTGAGAATAATTAACCATAATATTATCTAGGAGTTTATTAGTTTCTCCTAAAGTGATTTCCATAAAAGTGCCTCCCGCGACCGAATCTTAAAGATTTCTAGAAGCAAAGTTCAATCCGACATAAAAATTCTGTATAATAATCCAAAAATTCAAACCATGTGTAGGGCAATTACGTATCATTAATTTCATCCTCTCCCAAGATTGTTCAACATGTTCATGATCAAGTTGCTTAAAATTCATAATATCATTTCTAAGAGAGATGATCTTAGCGGGAGGAAAATACTTAGAGATAAAAGCATATTTGCACTTATTCCATGAATCAATACTATTTTTAGGCAAAGATGAAAACCAAGCTTTAGCACGATCTCTAAGGGAAAATGGAAATAGCTTAAGTTTAACAATATCATTATCCACATCTTTCTTATTTTGCATATCACACAAATCAACAAAGTTGTTTAGATGGGTAGCGGCATCTTCATTAGGAAGGCCGGCAAATTGATCTTTCATGACAAGATTCAACAAAGCATCATTAATTTCACAAAGATTCAGCATCGGTAAGAGGAGCAATCGGAGTGCTAAGAAAATCATTGTTGTTGGTATTGGTAAAGTCACACAATTTAGTATTATCTTGAGCCATCGTGACAAGCAAGCAATCCAACACATGAGCAAACAAGAAGCGAGCAAAAAAAAGGCGAACGGAAAGAGAGGCCAAGAGGAAAAGAGGGCGAATAAAACGGCAAGGGTGAAGTGGGGGAGTGGAAAACGAGAGGCAAATGGCAAATAATGTAATGCGAGGGATAAGAGTTGGTGATGGGTACTTGGTATGTCTTGACTTGTGTGTAGACTCCCCGGCAACGGCGCCAGAAATGGCTCGTTGTCGGGAGTCAAATCTTGACTTGACTTGGCGCGAATCTCCCCGGCAACGGCGCCAGAAATCCCTCTTGATACCTCTTGAGCATTGCATTGGCTTTCCCTTGAAGAGGAAAGGGTGATGCAGTAAAGTAGCGTAAGTATTTCTCTCAGTTTTTGAGAACCAAGGTATCAATCTAGTAGGAGATCAAGCTCGAGTCCCACACACCTACACAAACAAATAAGAACCTCGCAACCAACGCGATAAAGGGGTTGTCAATCCCTTTACGGTCACTTACGAGAGTGAGATCTGATAGATATGATAAGATAATATTTTTGGTATTTTTATGATAAAGAGAAATAAAGATGCCAAGTAAAATAAACGGTAATAGAAATAACTAAGTGTTGGAAAATTAATATGATGGAAGATAGACCCGGGGGCCATAGGTTTCACTAGTGGCTTCTCTCAAGAGCATAAGTATTACAGTGGGTAAACGAATTACTGTCGAGCAATTGATAGAATTGAGCATAGTTATGAGAATATCTAGGTATGATCATGTATATAGGCATCACGTCCTTGACAAGTAGACCGAAACGATTCTGCATCTACTACTATTACTCCACACATCGACCGCTATCCAGCATGCATCTAGAGTATTAAGTTCATAAGAACAGAGTAATGATTTAGGTAAGATGACATGATGTAGAGGGATAAACTCATGCAATATGATATAAGCCACATCTTTTTATCCTCGATGGCAACAATACAATACATGTCGTTTCCCTTTCTGACACTGGGATCGAGCACCGCAAGATTGAAACCAAAGCTAAGCACTTCTCCCATTGCAAGAAAGATCAATCTAGTAGGCCAAACCAAACTGGTAATTCAAAGAGACTTGCAAAGATAAACCAATCATACATAAAAGAATTCAAATAATGTTCATAGATAAACTTGATCATAAACCCACAATTCAGCGGATCTCGACAAACACACCGCAAAAGAAGATTACATCGAATAGATCTCCAAGAGAATCGAGGAGAACTTTGTATTGAGATCCAAAGAGAGAGAAGAAGCCATCTAGCTAATAACTATGGACCCGAAGGTCTGAAGTAAACTACTCACACATCACCGGAGAGGCCATGGAGTTGATGTAGAGGCCCTCCATGATCAATGCCCCCTCCGGTGGAGCTCCGGAAAAGGCCCCAAGATGGGATCTCTCAGGTACAGAAGGTTGCGGCGGTGGAATCAGGTTTTCGTGGTGCTCCTGGATGTTTGGGGGTACATGGATATATATAGGAGGAAGAAGTAGGTCGGTGCAGCAACGAGAGGCCTGCGAGGGGGAGGGCACGCCCAGCGGGGTAGGCGCGCCCCCTGCCTCGTGGCTTCCTCCATTGTTTCTTGATGCGCACTCCAAGTCTCCTGGGTCACGTTCATTGAGAGAATCATGTTCCCGAAGGTTTCATTCCGTTTGGACTCCGTTTGATATTCCTTTTCTGCGAAACCCTAAAATAGGCAAAAAACAGCAATTTGGACTGGGCCTCTGGTTAGTAGGTTAGTCCCAAAAATGATATAAAAGTGTAAAATAAAGCCCATCGACATCCAAAATAGATAATATAATAGCATGGAGCAATCAAAAATTATAGATACGTTGGAGACGTATCAGGCACCTCCGTGATCTGCACACGTCTGGCTCGGTGACGTCCCACGAACTCTCGATCCAGCTGAGTGTTGAGGGAGAACTTCGTCGGCACGACGGCGTGATGACGGTGATGATGACACTAGTAGGAAAAGGCCCATTTGTCCCGGTTCATAAGGCCCATCTGTCCCGGTTGGGGAACCGGGACTAAAGGGTCGTTACTAATGCCCTAGGCCTTTAGTCCCGGTTCTTTCACCAACCGGGACAGATGGGCCTCCACGTGGCCGCTCCAGCGAGCCCAGGCACGAGGGCCTTTGGTCCCGGTTGGTAGCACCAACCGGGACCAATAAGCTTCCACGCGTCAGCATTTCAGGGGCTGGTTTTTTTGAAAGGAGGTGATTTAGGGGTTTTGGTGGTTAATTTAGGTTCGTAAGGTAGCTAATAGAGAGATGTGTCCTCTCTTATCTCCGTGCTACTGCTATTCCTAAACATGACTTAGATTGAAGTGAGGCAATATGTGGTGCAAGTCGAAAGTAATTCTAATCCTAACTTGATCAAGTTTGGATTGTACTACTTTCGACATGCACCACATGCATGTTGCCTTCACTTCAATCCAATCCATGTTCATTTCACCCACAGATATATACTTCATGCTCGCATCATGCATCATCATAATAACAAGTCCTACTAATCATCATCATACAACTTCTACTCATTATTAATAACAAGTCATACGATCATCATCCTCATAGTCATCGAACCAACCCTACTTAATTGTTCTTAGCACATGATCATCAGTATTAGGTAGGACCTAAATACCCTCTTTAAGGTAAAATAGCATAAAACAAAATAGACCCTGACTCTCCATTATGGAGAATGGAGATCATCCTGTCTCCAAATCTTGTGTTTCACTTCCTTTTGCTTCCAAGAGCCTCACGACTGTCCATACATTTTTTCCATCCTTTGATTTGCATGTCTCCACTTCTTTTAGAAAACTGGTACGGACAATTTAGATTCGTAGGATGACCTGGCTGTATGTTCAAAACATTAAGGCTACCTTTCTGATACATCAAATGAGGCACACAATTCTCTGGGATTATCTGTTGAAAAACATAGTAATAACTTCATAGTTAGCAATGATGTACTAGTTTTAGAAGTATGCAAAAGATGCATGGATGTTGTAGTAGTAACAAATCTTACTAGGGTATCTCCATGGTAGTTACCATAGTTGAACACATGCACTAGTGGCACGTATTGACCATAATGTTGAGGAGTTTGATTGTAGATATTGTAATTCTCAATGTCAATACAAAATCCGACCAGATGATTTTTCTCCCTATAAGTTAATTCGGAGCCATCGGTGTAGTAGGTTTTGTCTACCATCTCCCGCGCATTCTTTGAAGAATGAAAATAAGCTATTAATGGAAATAAGCTGTCAACTATTTTGAAATAAACAATATAAATTAGCTAATAACTATGTTTGAGAAACTCGCGTAGCGGTAGAATTGGAGGCGTACCAACAAGGACCCAAATGTCCATATTGTCTTGCTCGATTTCAGGATCACCAAGATCCATGGTGACAAGCATACCCTCATCAAAACCATACATCTTGCAAAGTGCTTGAGGGAGTCCTGGATTAGCGGGTGTCCGAATAGCCAGACTATACCTTCGGCCGGACTCCTGGACTATGAAGATACAAGATTGAAGACTTCGTCCCGTGTCCGGAAGGGACTTTCCTTGGCGTGGAAGGCAAGCTAGGCGATACGGATATGTAGATCTCCTACCATTGTAACCGACTCTGTGTAACCCTAGCCCTCTCCGGTGTCTATATAAACCGGAGAGTTTTAGTCCGTAGGACGAACAACAATCATACCATAGGCTAGCTTCTAGGGTTTAGCCTCTCTGATCTCGTGGTAGATCTACTCTTGTACTATCGATATCATCAATATCAATCAAGGAGGACGTAGGGTTTTACCTCCATCAAGAGGGCCCGAACCTGGGTAAAACATCGTGTCCCCTGCCTCCTGTTACCATCCAGCCTAGACGCACAGTTCGGGACCCCCTACCCGAGATCCGCCGGTTTTGACACCGACATTGGTGCTTTCATTGAGAGTTCCTCTATGTCGTCACTTTTAGGCCCGATGGCTTCTCCGATCATCAATAGCGATGCGGTCCAGGGTGAGACTTTTCTCCCCGGAAAGATCTTCGTATTCGGCGGCTTTGCACTGCAGGCCAATTCGCTTGGTCATCCGGAGCAGATCGAAAGCTAGGCCCCTGGCCATCAGGTCAGATTTGGAAGTTTGAACTACATGGCCGACATCCGCGGAGACTTGATCTTCGACGGATTCGAGCCACAGCCGAGCGTGCCGCACTGTCACGATGGGCATGATTTAGCTCTGCCGCCGAACAGTGCCCTGGAGGCCGCACCTGTGTCCGCTCTGACCCCTAGCTCGGAGCCGATCACACCAATCGAGGATGGGTGGTTAGACACCGCCTCGAGGGCTGCAATCTCTACGGCGATCGGGCCGAACACCAGCCCTATTCTCTGCAAAGCCTGTGACTCCAAGGAGCCGGACTCCTCTCCAGACTCCGAGCCCTCCGCGCCCCGACCGATCGATTGGGCGCCGATCATGGAGTTCACCGCCGCGGACATCTTTCAGCACTCGCCCTTCAGCGATATTCTGAATTCACTAAAGTCTGTCTCTTTATCAGGAGAGCCCTGGCCGGACTATGGTCAACAAGGTTGGGATGCGGATGATGAAGAAATTCAAAGCCCAGCCACCACCCACTTCGTAGCCACTGTCGATAATTTAAACGACGTGCTCGACTTCGACTCCGAAGACATCGACAGTATGAACGACGATGTAGGAGATGAACACGAACCAACGCCTATAAGGCACTGGACAGCCACCTCATCTCATGATGTATACATGGTGGACACACCCAAAGGAAGCGACAACGAGGAACACAGGGATGCAACGAGGGATCGTTCACTCGAAAAGCAATCAAAGCGGCGACTTAAGCGCCGCTCCAAGCCCCGCCTCGACAGAGACAACAGCCATACAGACCTAGCCATAGAGCAGGACAAGCCGGCGGACGACGAACATGCCTTCAAGCAAGCGTCCGAACAGGGAAACTTGGATAAACAACCCAACACCCCGTCCAAGGCGAAAACAACAGTCCGGACGACCTTACGCTGGATAAACTCATGGAGCAGAAGAACCACCACAAAAGGCTCGTCGCCACTGCACATAGCCTGAAAAAGCAGAAGTGGAAGCTCAAAACTGCGGAAGATGCACTCAGAATCAGATGGAGCAAAGTACGCAACACCGCAGACAAATATGCCGGCAGTCGCCGCACAAAAAGCTATCCAAAGCGAAAGCTACTGCCTGAATTTGACGAGGAGGCCTTAGAGCCCCCGCAGTCAAAAAATAGGAAAGCCATCCGGTTCGGATGGACGACCGCATGGCCAACATGGAGCGACAAGCGGCGCCGCACACAAGCCAGCACGCGATCCACCAAAGAATCCGCATCAAAAAGACGGCCCAGCCAGATCTATATACGGGCCAAGAAAGAAAGCTCTAGTAAGCAATGCAACACAATATCCGAACATCACAGCACACCCAAATACAAGGGTGCCGCACACCCCCTATGTTTCACCGATGAGGTGTTGGACCATGAATTTCCAGCGGAATTCAAGCCCGTAAACATAGAGGCGTACGGCGGAACAACAGACCCTGGGGTCTGGATCGAGGATTATATCCTCCACATACACATGGCCAAAGGAGATGACCTCCACGCCATAAAATACTTACCCCTCAAGCTTAAAGGGCCAGCCCGACATTGGCTCAAAAGCCTTCCCGAAAACACCATTGGAAGTTGGGAAGAGCTTGAGGATGCTTTCCGAGCAAATTTTCAAGGGACCTATGTCCGCCCTCCGGATGCAGACGATCTCAGTCACATAACTCAATAGCCCGAAGAGTCAGCCCGGAAATTCTGGAAAAGATTTCTTACTAAAAAGAATCAGATAGTCGACTGTCCGGACGCCGAAGCCCTAGCAAATTTTAAGCACAACGTTCGAGATGAATGGCTAGCCAGACACGTCGGCCAAGAAAAGCCAAGAACAATGGCCACATTAACAGGCCTCATGACCCGCTTTTGCGCAAGAGAGGTCAGCTGGTTGGCAAGATGTAGCACCAGCGACCCAAGTACATCCAAAGTTAGGGATGGAAACGGAAAACCCCGACGCAGCAAGGACCAGCGCCGAAATAAGGGAAACAGCCCAAAGAACACGGTGGTCAACGCCGGATTCAAAAGCTCGCGGCAGAATCAGAGAAAGCCGTCCCTCAAGGATAACAGGGACGAGCTATCCATCTTAAACAAAATCTTGGACAAGATATGTCAAATACACAGTACTCCCGGGAAGCCTGCGAACCATACCCACAGAGATTGTTGGGTTTTCAAGCAAGCCGGCAAACTCAACGCCGAACACAAGGGGCTCGACACACCAAGTGAGGACGACGACGAGCCCCACAGGCAGAGCACCAGAAAACAAAAGGATTTCCCACAAGAAGTCAAAACAGTACACTTACTTCACGTGACGAACGGAACGGCGCCACCAGAGATACGCGCCATACGGCCTATCCCAAAGGAGTCTCGCCAATGGTTGTTAAAACCGATCACCTTCGACCATCAGGATTACTCTAGAAGTATCCAAAACGCAAGCTGGACTGCCTTGGTATTAGATCCAATAATCGGTGGACTCCATTTTAAAATGTCCTGATGGACGGCGGCAGTGGTCTAAACCTGTTATACCAGGACACAATCCGCAACATGGGGAATGACCTAACAAAAATTCGCCATAGCAAAACCTCCTTTCAAGGGGTAACGCCAGGCCCGGATGCCCGTTGCATGGGTTCTCTCCGGCTAGAAGTTATGTTCGGCTCTCCCGATAACTTCCGTTGTGAACAGCTAGCTTTCCACATCGCCCCATTCTCATGTAGCTATCAAGCACTGCTGGGATGCGAAGCTTTCGCCCGCTTTAATGCAATACCGCATTATGCATCTCTTACGCTTAAGATGCCTGGTCCACGAGGCATCATCTCATTAAAGGGAAAACATTGAGTGTTCCTCCCGCGCGGAAAATAGTGCGGCTGCCTTGACAGCCCCACAATAAAGCGGCTTCACCAGCCAAAGCATCTAAACAGGTCGTCAAGACCACGGACACGGCTAGAAGAGTCCGGCATAAACATACAATTGATAAAGGCTTAATAGCCGTATACCCCTGTACTAGGGGCTCCGTGCATATAAACAAGAGACAATAAAGCTCAATTTTACCCATTTCGATTTATACTTTGTTTATTTAGTAAAACTCATGTTCCGCAGGATATTTCTTTAACTAAGTTCCTCTCTTTTACAGATGAACACCGTGCTACGCCCGTCCAGGATACGGCACAACGGAGACACAGGCGCAGACGTGCAGCAGGGACCCGTTCCAAGGATTCTTTTCAGATTAAGACCCTGCGTAAACCTTTTTAACTGTCTCTTGTTGATACACATCCCCTGGTTTCTTGGTATAACCAAGGAGGAGGCTGGCGTTTTGGCATGTGGCCACGTCAGAGTTTAGCGCGTACCTGGACACTAGGGGCTTATTGCTAAGGGCGTTATCCCGCCCGCCCTCATAAAGACCGAATACCTTAGGGAGTGTTCGGCGTCGCGAGTTTTGCTTTATATGCATCAGCTCCGAATCATGTCTTTGGTCAAATGTTGGGTTTGCCCGACTCCTGTGTTTTGCTGCCTTACGTTCCGCTCTATCGGCTACGGCGGCACCAGGAGAACTATTGCGATTGTGCCCCGGTTCGGCCACCCGAGCACCTCAGTAGAGAAAGCCGAAAACTGACTGTCATGATATAGCGTGAGACTGGTCAACCACTCGATGACATACCGAAATCTTTAGGATTCCTTCGCATTAACGAAGGGCTGTTTCCCGGCCAGGCACATACGCGCCCCGAGTTTGGGCGAGCGCAGGCGCCACCAGGGGCTATATAAGTAGCCTCAATGTCAAACTCCTATGGCTAAGTGAAAGCGATAAAGCATCATAGTCCGATTGCCTAGTTCGCTGCGCTATCACCTCCTTTGTAGGACCAAGACGTTGGATCAAGTGTGAAAATGCGCCTTCTGCGAACACCCCCGCATTATGTGCGTGGGGGCTGAAGCCGACGACTGCCATCTTTCAGATTATATATACGTATATGTTAAACGGCCGCACAAGAGGTATTCCAATACTTGCAGGCACAAGTATAAAAAGCTTCTACAATTTATCAAAATATTGTTTTACAATAATACATGCTATTTGAACATAGTATCCTTCGAGCACTGCATCTCTATTAAACGAGCGCCTTGCAGAACTTCCTGAAAATAACGCTCGACAGGTACTCGGCTTCCATCCGAGTTTGGGGATGCAACAGTGGTGGTTTCCATTTCCGCCCAGTATGTCTTGACACGGGCAAGAGCCATCCGCGCACCCTCAATGCACGCTGACCTCTTCATCGCATTGATATGCGGCGCCGCACCAAGGAACTGCTGCACCAAGTTGAAATAACTTTTCGGCTCTGGCCTCTCTGGCCACAGATGACTCATGACATACGTCATGGCATGTCCGGACAACAAATTTAGCTCGGCCCATTCGGCCAAATGATCGGGTAATGACAGTCGACACTCTGGATTGTGGAACTGCGACCAGAAGAGCTTTTCCACTTCACGATCTTCTTGATCTCGCAAGTGTTCGGCCGCATCTGTGGCACTCGCTGCTAAATCCAGATAGGTGTCTGCCGTACTCCACATCTGGTCTAACGGAGCATGTTTAGGATCACAGAACTTCCACCGCAGCATAAAGGGCTTTCCAGCCGCGATCTCTCTGGCCTGATGCAGCTCTTCCTTCATAGCTCTCATCGCAGAGCGAGCATCCTTGGCATCGGCAACGGCCTTCTTCAGGCCCGTCTGTTCCGCCCGATCTTCTTTTTCAGGAAGCTTGCAACGATTAGCAGCGTTCTTTAGCCTCACGGCCATCTCGGCCATTTCCTTCTTGCTTCGGCGGTGAGCAGCCTGTTCGGCTTTCAGCTCTTCAATTGCCTTTCCGGCAGCTGCATCACTTTTCCTGGCTTACTCCTTGGCTCTGGCAAGTTCCTCCCGAAGATTCTCCATGGCAGCAGCACCATCTGCATCAAGCACACACATTGTAAGATACTGGCATAAAGCTCCTCTTACCAGGCGCCGCCGAAGGAATTGCATACCTTGTGCCTCGTCAAGCCGCCTGTTGACAAGCGCGATGTCGGCATCTACCACGTCAAGTTGCCGCTTTAGCTCGGCAAATCCATCAGTCTGGCTAGCCACCGGACACTTCACCACCTACGTATAAAGGCGGCATATTAGACCTGGGATTATGATCCTCTGTGCGCCGTCACTTTTGACAACACACAGAGTCTCAGGGGCTACTATCTACATAGGGCGCATCTTATTTATGCGCAACTGTCCAAAAAGGGTACATTATTTCGCGTACCTCAAAACCTGTCAGTAAACTCCTGACGGCCTCATGCAATCCGCTCTCTGCGGATGAAATCCTCTCAATCACCGTACCCATCAATGCACGGTGCTCCTCTGAGATAGATGCTCGCCCTAGCAGATCCTTCAGCTCCTCCGACCGCGCACCAGACGGCGTCGAACTCGTCCGATGGCCCTTTTCGAAGGCCGGACGCGGAGGGCTTTGGGGGGCATATGACTACCTTCCGGCCCCGCCGGATTCGGAGAAACCCTCCACGACGATACCTCAGGGTCGCCCGCCTCGCAAGGCGGTACAGCAGGGGGAGGTGTTCTGCTCTCCATCATCTCCAGAAGAAGATCCCCCGAAGACGAGCTCTGCTGAGAAGGGCTAAGGTCCGAGCTACAAGGTAAATTTTCAATTACTTTTCTCAGATATAAAGCAGGGATTTCTCTCATTTCTTAAAAAGAAAACTCCTCTCTACTTACGGCTTGGTGGAGGGCTGATCCCCTTGAGGGCATAATTCGGCCGAAGTATCCCCCAGCACAGGACCCTCTGGCGAAGATTTCTTCCCCTGCATTAAGGCCATGGTCTCCGGGTCTTTAGAGGCGGTCATCTTCTTCCCCTGAGGAGAGGAATTTTCGATTCCTCCCTTTCGGACAACCTCCTTTGAGGAGGCTGTAGCTTCCTTGTCCCCTCCCTCGCTTCCCTTTGAAGGCACAACCTCCTTTGAGCAGGCTGTAGCTTCCTTGTCCCCTCCCTCGCTTCCCTTCCTAGCATGGGACCCGGCGTGGTCTCGGGGAGGGGGGCCGGACACCTGATTAGCTTTGCTTTTGCTATCCACTCCTGTTTAAAGGACATCTCTTTTAGGGGCAATTTCATGATAAATATACGGATAGCGAGTCCGGGCACAAGGCTACTTACTTGAGTATCCGGACGATTGCAGCTCAGACCTGCGTCCTCCGTAGAATTCGGACACACTACTTGTGGTCCGAAGAACAATTCGTACATCAACATGGGCGTCATGCCAAGAAGATGTTGGAGAACTCGTGGTCCCTCCGGGTTGAACTCCCACGGGCGGAGTGTCGGGTGGTTGGTGCGACATATGCCAACGGGTGGCTTATCATTGTGGGAGCCAGTAAGACGTCGCCGGTGCCTGGAAACCGGATGAGGTGAAGACATGCACGCCGGCGAATCTTACCCAGCTTCGGGGCTCTCCGTGGAGATAACACCCCTACTGCTGCTCTGCGGGGTCTCCGCATGATCACTAGATGAAATGAGTGGCTACAAGGTGCTCCTTGAGCTGTTTGGCGAGAGGAGGAAGAAGGGCATGGCTCGCTCTCTTCTCCTCCCTATGTGGTGTCTAAAACTACCATGGATCAACCCTTTGCATGGGTGCCCCGGGGGGTTTATATAGGCTCACCCCCGGGGGGTACAATGTAATCCGGCTGGGCATGGGCCCCAGCCGTCTGTGTCTGCGCTCGCCGGCTTCTACGCCGGCTGCTGGGGCCCGCCGGCTGGTGGGTCCCGCCGGCTGCCGGCTCCTTGGTCGACAGGCAGGCCCCACTGTCCAGGGCCTTGTCGGTGGCTAGTTACTGTTGCCTCGACCTGGTGACGAGGGCTTCGCTGAGGTGAGCGTGGCTACAGCGCCGCCGCCCAGCGGGCGATCGCTGTAGCCTCATCGAGTCTTGTCTCCTTAATGGGGCGTCTCCTTCGAGGGAGTGGGGCAGGCCGGCTGCAGGGAGCCGGCCCCGTCTCGGGCCGACTGGGGGAGGCATGGCCGCCCTCGGGCGTCTCTTTGCTTGAAAGGGCCCACCGCCCGTGGGCCGCGCAGGCAGCCCGTCGTGGATGACATCAGGGTCAGCATGGCAACAGTGTCGCGCCGGACGGGTCATGGCCACCCCGTATGGCGCACTGTGCCAGGCGTGCTCCGCGATTCGGGGGTGGCAGGCTCTACTGTAGCCACGCCCCGTCACATCGCCGTTATGTGGATGCAGACTTTGAGGGTACAATCTTGACCGCCTGGCGGGAGCCGGCCTCTTGGAGTCGGCCTTCTCGTGGCCGGCTTCTCGGAGCCGGCCCTCCCGCGACTTTCTTCATGAGGGCTAAAGTCGGGCCGCCTTTCGATAGTCGGCCTGGGAGATAGCCGGCAAGGGGAAGGCGGCCCCACGTCTTGGATTCTGGAGGGCCGGATCAGCTCGTAATTTTTTCAGAAGGGCCAGGGGGAGCCGGCTAGACTACCCGTGGTCATTTACTCTGACAGTAGTCCCCGAAGCTGATCGAGCTTCGAGGCTGACAAAGGGACGAGAAGCTTGGTCAGCTTCCTATCCTGAGGAGCCGGCTTTGCTTGTGCACGCCGTCTTCGGAAAGCTCCATTTCTCGTAGGCGGGTACGCGGGTCGGCCTGCGAGCTGACCGCGCGCCATCCCGTGGGCCACGTGGCAAGGAAAACTTGCCAACGCCCGCGCGCGAGGGGACGCCGCCGTAGGCCCGGGCCCGCCACTCCTAGGCCTCGTCCCAAGCGTGGATCTTCTGCGGCCCACACAGACCGCTCGCCTTCCCGTGGCGGTTTTATTACGCCATCAGGGCGCAATAATCGCGGGACGTGGGGGAGTGGGCGCAGTTGATCCCACGTTCCCCCACACCACTCCTCCTCGGTTCCGCCGCGCGGGTCTATAAGTAGGGGGAGGAGAGGGAGCGGTAGAGGCTCGCACGCTCTCCCTCGCCCCACCCTTTCTCATCTTCCTTCTCCTTCCTTCCGCCACCGCAGCGACCCATTGCCGCGCCGCTCCGCCGTCGGACCTCCTGGTTCCTTCGGTCCCGCCGTAGCGGGGTCGTGCGGGTCTCCGCCATCGCATTGTCTTGTTCTTCGCCGCGTCGCTCCCATGGCGTTGTCGAGCTCGTGGGACGGCTCCAACGTCCAGGAGGACCACGTCGAGTTCCTCCACCGGACGTGGCGTCTGCCGGGCGCGAACTACGTGCAGGTTCATCATGCGCCGGAGAGGGAAATTTCGCCGGCATCGGAGGAGGGCGAGCGGGTGATTTTCCGCTCGCACTGCCTGCGTGGCTTCGACCTCCCGGCGAGCAGATTCCTTCGCGCCTTTCTTGAGTTCTACCACCTCCAGCCGCATCACCTCACCCCCAACACGGTAATGCTGCTGTCGGCTTTCGTCACCCTGTGCAAGGGCTTTCTTGGGGTTCTCCCCACTCTCGAGCTCTGGGGAGAATTCTTCCAGTGCAAGCTAGGCATCGTCGTCGCAGGTGTGCCCGCCCCCTGCGGAGCCTTCATCGCCATGAGGCGGACAGGCGAGAACAATCCGTTCCCGTTCATCCCACTGATCCAGTCGGTGAAGCTCTGGCAGAAGTCTTATTTCTACGTGAAGAACATCGCCCAGCAAGGCGACTTCGTCAACCTTCCGGCTTACGTAGCCGGCCCGCCGGCTGGGAGGCAACCCTCATGGAGCTACCGGGCCTGGTCGTTGTCTCAAGCCGGGAACGCAGCCGTCGCCCGGCTCCGGGTGATGATCCAGTCGGAGGGCCTGACCGGAGCTGACCTGGTGGCCGCCTTCATGGAGCGCCGAATACTTCCGCTCCAAGGCCGGCCCCACATGATTTGTCAGATGAGCGGCCGCTTCGACCCGTGCCGGCTGAGCACCAGGGAGATGCCTCATGTCGAGGTGTCTTACATGCTGAACTACATCTCCAACAGCAAGCTCGCTGAAGATTGGCGATATGGCAAGGGGCCGTATTCTCGCGCCAACCCCCCGCCTGTTGTAAGTTTTTCTTCTTTTCTTCCTTTGGTAGCCGGCCTCATGATGGCCGACTTCTGATTGATTGGTTTGCCATTGGCAGAACCCTCTTCTTCTGCCGATGGCCGGGGCCGCAGGGGTAGAGCGCCAGCTCCTCCCCGACCGCACGGTGGACGACGTCGATGATCCGGACCTGGGAGCGGCCACCATGGAAGATGCCGACGACGACGAGGCAGGCGGCGCGAGACTCGGGGCCGGCCTTGAGGACTGGGCACACGATGACGAGGTCGAAGCCGTTCCGCATCGCCAGCCGGCACCTGATCATCAAGGCGCCGGCCCGTCTGCCGCGCCGACTGCCCGTGGCGGCGCGCAGAAACGCCGGGCCGTGTCGACCTACTTTGGCAGCCGGCCGAAGAAGTCCAAGGTTTCCATGGCGGCGACCAAGCGGGACGAGGCGACCGCGAAGGTGGCCCGCTTCCGCAAGGCGGTGAAACAGCCGCAGGCGATCTCGGCGTAAGTCGTCGAACGTCTTGTATATATATTTTTTTGTTACCCTCTTCGATTGAACTCTTCTAAACCTTCCTTTGCTCGTCGGGCAGGGCACCGCTTTCCCTTGAGCGAGGTCCTGGCGGCTCCGTAGTCGGGCCGACTGGAGGGTCCTCAGGCTCCCGCCGCGTGGATCCCCGTGCCGACCTTAGGGAGGCCACGGAGCGGTACGCACGGGAGGCGCGGGAGGAGCGGGAGGCGGCAAAGCGAAGGACCGCCCAGGCGGCGAAGGAGCAGGCCGACGCGGCGGCCAAGGCCCGGACAGAGGCGGCAGCCGCGGAGACGGAGGCGGAGGCCTCGCACAACCAGCGTCCGCTGCTCGTCGTTCCCCTCCGCGCCGTGGCCCCCGACATCCCCGTGCCCCCGTCGGAGGAGGTCGACCAAGACCCGCCGGTGATGGAGAGGAGGGAGGACCATGTGGTCTTCATGGAGGGGGCGCCGCAGACGGCGCCGCCAAAGCGGCCAACCAGCTATGGAGCTAGAGCAGCCGGCCGGGGGCGAGCCGGAGACAGGGGCCGGCCTCGAGGTGCAGCCGGCATTGCGCTGGCATGCTGGGGGAGGCACCTCCGCGCCGGAGCCGCACCGAGCTGCAGGCGCCAGCCAGACGGCGGAGGCCCTGGAGGCGGCCAACGCCAGCACGTCCGAGTGGACTCCCAGTGATGGGACGGGCGAGCTAAACGCGGCGGCCCAGGAGGTCCGGAACCGGCTTCAAGCCTAGGCCGCCTCACTGCAGCGATACACCCAAGAGTTCCTCGCGACGTGGGCCGTCATCAGGGTGAGTCTTCTGGCCTTGGTTGTTTGGCTTTTTGATTTCTTCCGTGGGGGCGCGTCAGCGCACCCACTGGGTGTAGTCCCCGAGTTCCGAGTCGGCTGCTGCGCAGGCGGCTTGGAACTTACTAGGTCCTGACAACTATCTTATTCTCGCCTCCTGTCTGATCTTCCAGGAGTATCATAACCTCCGCGCTGCTGCCTTCAACTCCCAGGCTCAGGAGCTGGGCCGGAAAACCGAGGACCTGACCAGCAGCCGGAGTGCGTGCTTTGTTTCGTTCATCTCCTGTGGGGGCGCGTCAGCGCACCCACTGGGTGTAGTCCCCGAGATTCGGGCCGACAGCTGAGCAGTCGGGTCGGATCTTCCTTGACGACTTCTTCCTTATTGATTTTTCCTTTGTCTTCATGCTTGCAGGAGCCAATGCCGACTTGAGGGGGCAGCTTAGTGGGGCCCAGGCCGCCCTTCGCGCCAAGGAAGCCGATTACAATGCCTTGGTCCTGGAGCGTGACCGTTTGGCCAAGAAATTGGCCGACCAGGAGGAGAGCCACAAGGCGGCCCTGAAGAAGGCGCAGGACAGCGAGGACGCCCTGAAGGCCGAGTTCGAGACCGAAGTGGCGGGCTGGGCTGAGACAAAACAAGCGTTGAGCGAGGGCTTCGATCGGATTGAGGATCTGATCGATGGTAAGCCGCCTTCCTCACCCCTTGCTTGCCCCTTGCCCCCTAATTTGTATTCTGACTTGTGCTGCTTTTTGTTCTTTATGCAGACTACTTTCCCGGCTACTCCGTCTTCGCCACCCAAACCATCGAGGCCCATCGCGAGGCGCGCCGGCAGGCGGGGGCTGAAATCGCGCCAGACGCAAGCCGGACGCTTGAGGAGCAACTCTTGGCGGTCCAAGCCCGGCTGCAGCCGGCTCACCGCATGCTCCGCCGCCTCCAGCGCGCCGGGGCGTAGGTGTTGGCCGCCCTCTGGCCAGGCGAGACGATTCCCCGCACCCCGAGTCGGACTGCCGACTGGCTGGACGTTGCGGTTGGCCGCTTCGAGGCTTGGAAGGCATCGGCGGCCCGTCTTGGAGCTGGGCGGGCGCTGGAGTTCGTCCGAGCCTGGTATCTCGGGCTGAACCTGGACCAGCTGCGCACCTGGCGGCTGGAGGCCGACGAGGAGATGAAGGAGGTGCGGCCGGCTATCGCTCAGCGTGCCTCGACGATTGCCGAGTGCACTGACATCAGCATCTTCGATCCTAAAATAAATGACGACGGCGTTGCCCAGCCGGAGGAGTGGTTCGGGCTGGACCCGGCAGCGGGTGAGGACTCGGCAGAGGAGATCGCTTCCAGCGATGAAGGTGAAGACGACGAAGGGGAGGAAGGCGAAGATGTCGAGCCGGCTAGTGAAGCGGCCAGCCAGCCCCAGCCTGACCGTGCCTCCAGCAATGAGGTGCGTGCTAGCGCGCCCTCTGCGGGAGGTGGTGATCATGCCGAGGTTCGCCAGCCGGCCACTCCTCCAACCAACGCCGCCGTCTCCACCGACCTGCCCGACTCGCCAGTCGCTCCCTTGGCTTAATCTGCCGTCCTTGCTTTTCCTGCTTGTTACTTTTTGAACAATTTTTATTAAACTTGCGCAGTTCCACCCACTGGGGGTGTATTCAAACTATGTTGAATGCTGGCCTTTCGAAGGTCTTTTGTGTAAATATGATCGTGTGTGTGTTTGGCTTCCATTCACGTATGCTTTTTATCCTTGGGTTGTTACCTTTGCCACCTTCCCCTTTTGGGAAGGCAAGTACTCGAGCTTTCTTAGATTGAAGCGAGGTGAATGGAAGCCGGCTGGCCGGCTACTCTGGTAGTCGGTCGGTGGTAGGAGAAAAACCGGTTTTTGTTATATTAGTCCGTTAGTCCCTAGCCGTTTTTCGTGTGGGCGCCCTTTCCTACCTTTAACTCTTGCTAGCCGGATAGCCGGTTCTTCGAACTGCGACTTTTGGCAAGAGAAGGCTTGGGTGCCGGCACACTACTTGTCTGACCGCGGGTAGGACTTTTAATATAACTCCAGGCGGCCAGTCCCCGGGCCGACTAGTCGAACCCGGCGCCGGACGAAAAAAGTGAATGTAATGACATGATCATAACCATGATACTCTTCATTTATAGATAGATAAAAGACGGCAGTCCCCGAGCTCTCCTCGGGGGGCCTATCGTCTCGTACTTAGTACAAAAGTTAGCGTGATACATACTGCATTTCAACTGTAAAATCTTCGGAGGAGGTTGGCGTTCCATGGTCGTTCCGACTCCTTGCCGGAGTCGTCTCTCTTTCGTGCCTTCGGCTTCTGCACGTCGATCAGGTAGTAGGAGTCGTTGCCTAGAGCTCTGCTGATACGAAGAGGCCCTCCCAAGGGGCCGAGATCTTGTGCTGGCCGGCTGTTCGCTGGATCAGCCGGAGCACAAGATCGCCCTCTTGGAAGGATCTTGGCATGACCTTCCGGCTGTGGTAGAGGCGCAGGCCCTGCTGATAGATGGTGGACCGGCTGAGGGCTAACAGCCGGCCTTCTTCCAGCAGGTCGACGCCGTCTTCTCGTGCTTCCTTGGCCTCCGCCTCCGTGTACATGGTTACCCGAGGCGAGTCGAACTCGATGTCAGTTGGGAAGACCGCCTCGGCACCATACACGAGGAAGAAAGGAGTGAAGCCGGTTGACTTGTTTGGGGTAGTGCGCAGGCTCCAGAGGACGGCCGGTAGCTCATCGAGCCAACAGTCGGCCGAACGCTCCAATGGTACGACTAGTCGGGGCTTGATGCCGGAAAGGATGAGGCTGTTGGCTCGCTCGACTTGGCCGTTTGACTGCGGGTGGGCAACGGACGCTAAGTCCAACCGGATGCCCTGCGTCGCGCAGAAACATGCCAATGCCCCCTTGGCAAAATTCATGCCGTTGTCGGTGATGATGCTGTGTGGCACGCCGTACCGAGTTGTTATATCTGCAATGAATGTCACGGCAGTCGGCCCATTCAGCTTCTTGATCGGCTTTGCCTCAATCCATTTGGTGAATTTGTCCACGGCGACAAGCAGGTGTGTCAAGCCGCCGCGCGCTGTCTTGAATGGGCCCACCATGTCCAGTCCCCAAACGGCGAAGGGCCAAGTGAGGGGAATGGTCTTGGGTGCCGAAGCCGGCATGTGTTGCTTGGAGCTGAAGAGTTGGCAACCTTTGCAATGTTTAACTAACTCCTTGGCATCATCCAAAGCAGTCGGCCAAAAGAAACCATGGCAGAAAGCTTTGGCGACGAGTGATCTTGAGGCCGCATGGTGGCCGTATTCTCCTTGGTGGATGTCTCTGAGGATTGCAATGCCCTTCTCTTGCTCGACGCATCGTTGGAAGACTCCAGTGATGCTGCGCTTGACGAGCTCTCTGTTGATGACTGTGTATGCTCCGGCTCGGCATTGGACTTGTCTTGCCTCTGTTTCGTCAGCCGGTAGATCTTGGTTTATTAGGAAGTTGAGGATAGACAGAGCCCATGATGGAGCTGCGACTTCTTCTATTGCCAACACGGCTACTACGACCAGGGCGGGCGAGCTGGGTGGTGAAATGCTGGAGTTGGCCGCCACTTGTTGTGTTGATGCAGTCTCCGGGCCGACTACCGCAGTCCCCGAGCCGGGTGTGGCAGTCCCCGGGTCGGGCGTAACTACGGAACTCCCCGAGCCGCCTGCTGATGTCCCCGGGCCGACTATCGAAGTCCCGGGGTCACCCGCTTGGTTCTTCGAGCCGGACCCGGCTGCGTCGGGGTCAGGCGGCACGAAGATGGAATCGGACTCTGGAGACGGCTTGATAGACGGCTTGAGGAGGCGTTGTAGAGAGACACCGGTTGGTATTGCTTGCCGAGTGGAGCCTATTCGAGCCAGGGCATCAGCTGGCTCGTTGTCGGCTCGCGGTACATGGAGGAACTCGCATCCTTCAAAGTACCCACTGATCTGCTGAACGAGGAAGCGGTAGCTTGCCATATTTGCGTCCTTGGCATCCTAGTCGCCGGATGATTGCTGGACTACCAAGTCCGAGTCGCCATAACATAGGATCCGGCGAATGCCGAGTTCTTTGGCAAGCCGGAGCCTGTGTATGAGCGCCTCGTACTCGGCCACATTGTTGGAGGCGGCAAAGTGAATTTGCAGCATGTATCTGAGCTTGTCGCCTTTGGGAGAGGTGAGGATGACGCCGGCTCCCAAGCCGGTGTGCATCTTGGACCCGTCGAAGTGCATGCGCCAATGAGTGGAGTCGGGAGCTGGCAGCAGGTACTGGGTCTCGGCCCAGTCGACGAGGAAGTCGGCCAATGCTTGGGACTTGATGGCGGTGCGAGGCTGGTAGAAGATCGTGTAGGGGTCAGCTCGATGGCCCATTTCGCCACCCGGCCAGATGCATCCCGGCTGCCTATGATCTCAGCAAGCGGGGCGGTGCATACGACCGTGACGGGGTGCTCTTGGAAGTAGGGCTTCAGCTTCTTGGCGGCGAAGTACACGCCATAGCACATCTTTTGGTAGTGCGGGTAGTTTTGCTTCGAGGTAGACAGCACCTCACTCAAATAGTACACCGGCCTCTGGACCGCCTGGGCTCGGCCCTCTTCTGGGCGCTGGACTATGATGACGGTGCTGACCACCCGGCTGGTTGCAGCAATGTAGAGGAGCATGGGCTCTTTCTCAGTCGGCGCCGCCAGGACAGGCGGCGTGGCCAGCATCTTCTTTAGCTCGTGAAAAGCTTGGTCGGCTTGGTCATTCCACTTGAAGTGATTGGTCTTCTTCATGAGGCGGTAGAGGGGGAGAGCTTTCTCTCCAAGCCGGCTGATGAAGCGGTTCAGAGAGGCCAAGCATCCGGTGAACTTCTGGACGTCTCGAAGTTTGGTGGGAATCGATCCCGCGTTCGATGGTATCCAGGAAGCCTTCTCTCAATGGCCTTGATCTTTATTGGGTTGCATTCGATGCCGCGTTCGGAGACCAGGAAGCCTAGGAGCTGGCCGGCTGGCACTCCGAACACGCATTTCTCGGGGTTGAGCTTGATCTGGAACCGGCGCAGGTTCTCAAATGTTTCCTTGAGATCTTCCAGCAAGGTTCCGCGCTTCTCCGTCTTCACCACAATGTCATCTACGTAGACGTGGGCATTTCTGCCAAGCTGCTTGAGGAGGCACTTCTGCATGCAAAGCTGAAAAGTGGCACTGGCATTTCTTAAGCCGAATGTCATAGTCAGGTAGCAGAAGGCTCCGAATGGCGTGATGAAGGCGGTCTTCAGGCGGTCTGCCAAATCTAACTTTATCTGGTGGTATCCTAAGTAAGCATCCAAGAAACTCAACAGCTCACATCCGGCCGTGGAGTCTATCACTTGATCAATCCTTGGCAGGGCAAAGGGATCTTTGGGGCAGGCCTTGTTGAGGCTCGTGTAGTCTATGCACATGCGCCACTTGTTGTTATTCTTTAACACGAGGACCGGGTTAGCGAGCCATTCTGGAAAGAAAACCTCCATAATGAAGCCGGCTGCCAGAAGCCGGGCTATCTCTTCTCCTACAATCCTTCTTTTCTCCTCCGACAGTCGGCGGAGGGGTTGTTTGACTGGTTTTGCGTCTTCTCGGACGTGTAGCTTGTGCTCGGTGAATTCCTTCGAAACACCTGGCATGTCCTTGGGGGACCCTGCGAAGATGTCCCGATTCTCATGGAGGAAATCAGCGAGCTCGCCTTCCTATTTGCTGTTTAGGTTTGCCCCGATGACGGCAAACCTCTCTGGGTGCTCGGGGTCAAGAGGTATCTTCTTTGTCTCCTTGGCCGGCTGGAAAGATCCTTGGGCATCATACTCCTTGGGATCGGGGGACAAGGCCGACTGTTTGCCGGCCATGGCCACGACTCGGTCCAACATCTTCTTTTCTTCGGCAATCACAAGGGACTCGGCCAGCCGGCTGCTGGCTGCTGCGCACTCGGAAGATTTCTTGTAATCGCCGGCTATGGTGATGATGCCCTTGGTGCTCGGCATCTTCATCTTGAGGTAAGCATAGTGGGGAACAGCCATGAACCTGGCCAAGGCAGGGCGGCCAAGCAATGCATGGTAGGGTCTCTCCAGGTCCACCACTTCAAACCAGATCGCTTCCCGGCGGAAATGATCCTTATCCCCAAAGAGTACATCAATCTTGATCTTGCCAATGGGGGCGCAGGACAGGCCAGGTACAATGCCATGGAACACAGTCCGAGTAGGCATGAGTTGCCTCGTCTTGACGTTCAGCTTCTCCAGGGTGTCACGGTACAGGATGTTGATGCTGCTCCCGCCGTCTATCAGCACGCGGGAGAAGCGGGCGGCGCGTCTATCCGTTGCAAGGGTGGCATCCAAAACCAACGCATAAGAGCCGGGAGATGGCATCACCTCTGGGTGGTCGGCCCGGCTCCAGCTGATAGGCTTTTCTGACCAGTGCATGTGCTCGGCGGGGTTGGTAGCGACTGTGTTGACTTCCTGGTGCTCTCGGCGTCTGCTGCGCCGGTCTTGGGGCTGTCTTGTAAAGACGATGTAGGCGGCATTCTCATCGGGGAACTCATCATGCACAGCTCCGACTGCTGGCCGAGCGGCCGGCGGTTGTAGGGCCGGAGGCGGCAGACCAGCAGGCGGAGGCGGCGCGAGCCCTTCACCTTTGGAGATTCGGGTGAGCCAGTGGCACTTCCGGGTTGTGTGGTTGGACGGCTTCGCGCCGCTGTGGAACTTGCATGGGGCGTCGAGAGTTTGCTCGTAGGAGAAAGCTGGCTTGCCGCCCCTCTGCTTCTTGGGTGCGGGCCGCCCTTCGGGCTGCTCGTCTTCGACTGTGGCCACCTGCCGACTGGTGGAGGGCGGCACGGGGCCCTTGCGCTTGTGGTCGTTCTGGTGTGGGCGTCGGCCGGAGTCCCCAGCCAGCGTCTTGGGCGCCGGGTTGAGTACCTTCCCGGACGCGTCTACCCGGAGTTCGGTCTTCATTGACGAGTCGGCGGTGGCGTACTTGTCCGCTATGACCAGAAGCTCGTCGAGGGTAGTCGGCTCGTCGCAGAGGAGCTTGTGCTTGAGGAGGGTGCCTTCTTGGCACCCGGCAGTGAAGTATTCTATGGCTTGCACCTCATGCACCCCTTCGCAAGAGTTGCGGAGCTCGGCCCAACGCGTGAGGTAGTCGCGAGTGGACTCTGTGGGGCCTTGTACACATAAGGAGAGCTGTCTGGGCTTGGGAGCCCGCTTGTAGGTGCTGGTGAAGTTGCGGACGAAGGCTTCTGTGAAGTCTAGCCAGCTGTTGATGCTGTACGGCTTGAGGCTGTTGAGCCAGGTCCGCGTCATGCCTTGCAGCATGAGGGGCACGTACTTCACGGCAACGCGCCTGTTGACGTTTGCTATGCTAACCGCTGTGGAGTAGTCGATCAACCAATCTTTCGGCTTCACGGAGCCATTGTACTTGGGCGTGTCTCTTGGGAACGAGAACCCTTTGGGGAAAGGCTCGTCGCGGATGCGGGGGCCCAAGCAAGGCGGGCCGACATCGTCTTCTTCTTCTAGTGCCAGGGATCGCGCTAGGCGGTCGATCCGATGGCGGGCGTCGTTCTCGCCGACTCCTTCGCGGCGACCTAGTCGGCCACTGAGAGTCGGATGCGCAACAGGCGGTGGGGTGGGATATCCCCCCCCACGGGGCCGACGCGGAGGCAAGTTGCCCCGCCACTCCACGGCTCGGGAACGGCCTTCTGCGTCTCGCTCGATGGAGATCCGGGTTCGGCTTCGGCTGGCAGCCGGCTCTTTCTCGTGCCGCGCGCGGGTTGTACCCGTAGTCGGCACCCGAGATGTCGCGCCGTGATCTCGGCGCGGGGGAGGGCTTTCCACGCGAGCGTCGGCTTCGTGCCGCTGCGCGGCTGCATCGATTAGCTGCTGGATGCATCTGGTCATGTGGGGGAGCTCTTCGGCCCCCAGTCCGTCTAGCTCGTCTATGGCCGCCTGGGCGGCGCGTAGATTCTCGAGTGGAGTGGCGTAGACTGGGCGGTCGACTCCTAGCATGTCGGCGAAGGCAGCGCCGCGCTGTCTGACAATGCCGGCTCGACTTGGCCCGCCCGGGGGCGACGTGCCAAAGGCGGCGCGGTCGGCTTCGCGCTGGTGGGCCTCAGTGAGGCGTCTCATGGAAGCCAACTTCCGGCCCTCCGCGAGGAGGGCGAGGCGGCGAGCCTCCAATGCTTCGGCGTCGGCATCGGCTGGGAGGGGGATGGACAAGTCGTGGACCGCCGCATGCGGGGCGTCGTGGATGACATCAGGGTCAGCATGGCAACAGTGCCGCGCCGGACGGGTCATGGCCACCCCGTACGGTGCACTGTGCCAGGCGTGCTCCGGGATTCGGGGGTGGCAGGCTTTACTGTAGCCACGCCCCGTCACATCGCCGTTATGTGGATGCAGACTTCGAGGGTACGATCTTGACCGCCTGGCGGGAGCCGGCCTCTTGGAGTCGGCCTTCTCATGGCCGGCTTCTCGGAGCCGGCCCTCCCGCAGCTTTCTTCATGAGGGCTAAAGTCGGGCCGCCTTCCAATAGTCGGCCTGGGAGACAGCCGGCAAGGGGAAGGCGGCCCCATGTCTTGGATTCTGGAGGGCCGGATCGGCTCGTAATTTTTTCAGAAGGGCCAAGGGGAGCCGGCTAGGCAACCCGTGGTCATTTACTCCGACACGGAGGGGGCGATGTTTGCAGGGCAGAACTCGGCGAATTAACATAACCTGTGTCACCACGACCAGACTGATGTCTCTTTCTAGGAGATCTCGAATGTGGCCCTGCAACAGGGGCTCGTCCTTTTCCGGCCCGCAGTCCAGCCCTGTATTGACCCATGACGCCAGTCGTGGCGGTGGACCCGAGGGAAAGGCAGGTGGCGCCACCCACTTAGGGGCCCTGGGAGTGGTAATATAAAACCACTCTCATTGCCATAAGCCGAACTCCTCTTGAAAAGAGCCCTCGGGCCATGGAGTACCATCATTCTTGCTTATAAAAGCACCTCCGCACTCCGTGTGCCGTCCCTCGATCATCTTCGGCTCTACTTTGAAGGTCTTGAGCCATAGTCCGAAGTGAGGAGTGATACGGAGGAAGGCTTCACACACGACGATGAATGAGGAAATATGGAGGATGGACTCCGGGGCTAAGTCGTGAAATTCCAGCCCTTAATAATACATGAACCCCCTCACGAAGGGATCCGTCGGGAAGCCTAGCCCCCGAAGGAAGTGAGACATGAACACCACACTCTCACTGGGTTTGGGAGTGGGAATGACCTTCCCTTGAGCAGGCAGCCTATGCGAGATTTCGCCGGTCAAAAACCTGGCCTCTCTCAACTTCAGCATGTCCTCCTCCGTCAGCATCCATCGGCCTCGAAGGTCGGAACCGGACATTGTCGAAGGTCCGAAGCGCCTGAAATCTGGAACCTTGGGTGTTGGAACTCGAGGCAAAGGGCGAACTCGTTTGAGATTGAAAGAAAGGAGTAAGGCCTTGGTCTCTTTATAAGAGGTTGAATACCAAGGGCCTTCCCCGTGACCGTTTGGGACTCGCCTTTGATCGAGAAAATATACCAACAGGTACGGTTGGGTTACCCACGCCCGTATTGATGAGAATCCCGGAATAAGGGGACATGATCTCTTCTTTAACAAGACGTGGCAAGGAAACCGCCTCGCTAAACGCGCTGAGGTGGGACAATAAAACGATTCGAATAAAGACTTGGCCGTGGTGTGATGTCACGCTACGGAATACGTCAACAGATTAGATTTGTGTAAATATTATTCTCTCTATGGCAATATGTGGAAACTTATTTTGCAGAGCCGGGCACTACCTTTGTGTTCAAAATCTTCTATGATGTACTTCGAGGAGGAACCCGCCTTGCAATGCCGAAGACAATCTGTGTGCCAGACTCGTCATCATTGAAGCCTGGTTCAGGGGCTACTAAGGGAGTCCTGGATTAGGGGGTGTCCGGATAGCCGGACTATACCTTCGGTCGGACTCCTGGACTATGAAGATACAAGATTGAAGACTTCGTCCCGTGTTCGGAAGGGACTATCCTTGGCGTGGAAGGCAAGCTTGGCGATACGGATATGTAGATCTCCTACCATTGTAACCGACTCTGTGTAACCCTAGCCCTCTCCGGTGTCTATATAAACCAGAGAGTTTTAGTCCGTAGGACGAACAACAATCATACCATAGGCTAGCTTCTAGGGTTTAGCCTCTCTGATCTCGTGGTAGATCTACTCTTGTACTACCCATATCATCAATATCAATCAAGCAGGACGTAGGGTTTTACCTCCATCAAGAGGGCCCGAACCTGGGTAAAACATCGTGTCCCCTCCCTCCTGTTACCATCCGGCCTAGACACATAGTTCGGGACCCCCTACCCGAGATCCGCCGGTTTTGACACCGACAGTGCTTCCCATTTTTTGCAACCAAAATGGGTTACGCTCTCAGAATTGTACAGCTTTACTTCTAAATCCACATCATGATGAGTCCTTAGGTGAATTTTCTTTGTTTCGAAACTTTCATGGTCTTCAAAACCCATCCTCTCCAAGACATAGTGCCTTGCACGGCATGGGATAAGCTACTCGAATTGTAAAAGATGAAAATTACACATTGAAATAGTTGTAGTCATGCTTAATTATGAAAAAAAAACACTTGTCGTTGTTGCGTACCGTTTCAACATAGAAGGTCTCCTCGAGCTTAATGCTGAAGCGCCGATCATCATCCAGGTGAGGCATGTCGCACAGACGTCGATCGTCGTGGCACCAGCTGCACTCCCCCGGGAGACTTTCGTCGTCTGATGACGACATTTCCTATGTTCATAATTCAAAGATTAAACTTGTACAATTAAATATATGTACTACAAAAACTAAATTAGATCATTATTATTCATCACGGGTTTATCGGTCTGTCGAGTCTTTTCTTGAAAACTCTCAGCTCATGTGTTGTATATATTCGACTCTCGGTGATGGTCGCTCCTCACTTTGTCCCCGAGTGCATTACACCAAAATGTCTAGCACACGGGAACAAAGGAGAAGCGACCCCCACGACAACAGTCGGGATTCTTCATCCTCTCATATATATATATGGTGGAACTCTCCCTCACCGATTCCTCTCTGACATTTGCGACCGTCGGTGATGGTCGTTACTCCTTCTTCCCCTAGTGCATAACAAAGGTCTAGCACTCGGAGAAGAAGGAGAAACGACTCCCATGACAACTGTCGGGCTTCTTCATCCTCTCATATATGGTGGAGACTCGACAGACTTAAAGTCAACCCGAAATATCGTTTAATTATCTTTCTAAAAAAGGATTTGGCTGGTCTCACCTCGAGGTCGGAGGGGGTCGGTGACGGGGACGACGGCGGGGATGATGGAGGGGGGCTCCTAGATTTGTGCTAAAACAAAAACCCTATAAGCTATCAACTAATCATATGCATACGCCTTGCATAGTGCTCTCCAATTTTTGCATTCAAAGTAGGAGTAGTTTTCCAATTTGAGCATTCAATAAGCAAAGTCAAGTCGCAAAATAAAGGAGTATTCAAATTAGGATGCATTCAATTATAAGCAAAACTACATCATCTCTTGCGTCTGTACATCGTCAAATATTATCACTAATACACCTCGAATACTATCATACATATAACTTCGCTAGTACAGCTAGAACCGTAGCGCCTGACGGGTATTGGCACGGGCGGTGGACACCCAAAGAGAAGGAACCATCACAGGATCGCTCCTGTGAGATCCCTAAAGAACATGCCAGGTATTGTCGAACCTACCCTCCAACGCAACCATGTAGCGACGGACGTGCTCGTCCTCCTCGCTGACACGGTGACGTACCACCTCCGAGGTGTGCGGAAGCCTAGGCACCGTCACTGGCCCACGCGACCGCCACCAAACAAGGACCGAGTCAACGACGGGCTGGCTCCTCACCAACCTACGCCCCCCGGAAGGTAGCACCTCCCAATACCAGCCCGACGGAGACCAGTCCCGGACATGGCCCCTCTGATCAAGCCGGCCTCCTCCGCCGAGTCGACGACGAGGATGCGGGATAGGCATCGTCGACGTCGATGCAGGAATAATTGCTTGAACTCAAAAAATAAACTAGTTCTATTAATTTTCTTGCTAAAAATAAACTACTTCTATAGTAAAATAAAGTAGTTTTTTTAAATCAACTAGTTCAACTACTAATTAAGCACTTACTATAAATAGAATAAAGTAGTACTTACTAAAAATGAACTACTTCTATATATAGTAAAATAAAGTAGTTTTATTAAATCAACTAGTTCAACTTCTAAACATTTACTATAAATAAAATAAAGTAGTACTTACTAAAAATAAACTACTTCTATAGTAAATAAAGTAGTTTTATTAAATCAACTAGTTCAACTACTAAGCACTTACTATAAATAAAATAAAGTAGTACTTACTAAAAATAAACTACTTCTATATATAGTAAAATAAAGTAGTTATATTATTTATCGACCCCCCCTCTCATGTCGAAGTTATCGAGGAGGGGGTATATTGACAATGACATACCCGATAAAAATAAGAAGAGGAAGAAGAAGAAAAAAAAAGAGGAGAAGAAGAAAGGAATAGAGTCTTGTCCTCTATTCCTTTCTTCTTCTCCTCATTTTTTTCTTCTTTTTTTCTCTTCTTATTTATTCCTCCACTTCTTCCTCTCCTCTTCTTCTCCTTCTTCTTCTCCTTCTTCCTCTTCTTATTTTTCTTTTTCCTCTCCTTCTTTTTCTTCTTCTTCCTTCTTCCTTATTCCTCTTTTCTTCCTTTTCATTATTTTACTTTTTCCTATCCGATCCACTAAACTAGAATCTACTATCCTAAAATGCACTCACAGTAGAACTAATAACCAAAAATGCACTAAACCAACTAACCTTAAATGTAAATTTTGCAACACAATTTTTTCTAAATATGCATATATATATATATGAACATATATATATACATAAATTGACAAAAAAATCTATGAACAAAAAAAATCATACATCAATGCATACACATCCATGGATCATACATACATCTGCATATATATACATACATCCATACATCCATATATATACATATACAAAAGCAGATCGAGAGCAGGCTGGCGCGGCGGCGGCGGCGCGCGGCAAAGCAGAGCAGGCCGGGGCGGTGGCGGCGGCGCGCGGCAAGCAAAGCAGGCAGGGGCGGCGGGGCGGGGAAAGGGAGGGGGCTCACTGGGCGGCGACGACGAGGCGCGGTAGAGGGCGGCGACGGCGAGGTCGGGGCAGAGGGCGGCCACGTCGGGGCAGGGGTGGCGCGGGACGGCGTCGAAGGGGCGCGGGATGGCGCGCGACGACGACGGCGATGGCGAGGCAGAGGGGCGGGATCGAAGAACTAAACGAATTTTTTCACAAGTGTTGATTATATAGACAAAGCATTGGTCCCAGTTCGTGCCACCAACCGGGACCAATGCCCACCTTTAGTCCCGATTGGTGCAACCAACTAGGACCAAAGGTCTCTTTTCAGCAGCCCAAAGGGCGGGAAGCAGTGGCCTTTGGTCCCGCTTGGTGGCACCAACCGGGACTAAAGGATGGGCATTGGTTCCGGTTGGTACCATGAACCGGTACCAATGGACACCTTTAGTCCCAGTTGGCGGCACCAACCGGGACTAAAGGCCTTGTGCTGCCCGACACGAAAGTTTAGTCCCACCTCGCTAGCTGAGGGAGCCCGAGAGTGGTTTATAAGCCCCACTCCCGCTGCCCTCTCGAGCTCCTCTCAAATGTAGGCTTTCGGGCCTAAACACACTATATCTATGTTGGGCCTTCTACGGGCCTGAATCCTGGCCCATGGGTGGGTTTCTAGTAGTATTCAGGCCTTGGTGGCCCGGTAGGTTGCTTTTTTTCCCAGTTTATTTCTTTTATTTTTTTTCTTTATTTATTTTATTTTGTTTCTAATTACTTACTTATTATGTAATTTTGCTATTAAAGTTTCTAACAAAACTAGTTCTTTATGAAAATTCTTTTTGCTTTTAATGATTTTGAACAGAAAATACTTTGATAATTTTGTTTTATTTTGTTTATTTTTCCTTTTTTCGTGATTCTTTTTGTTTCTATTTTTATTTATTTTATTAAAGTTATTTTGTTTTATTTTTTTGCTACTTATTTGTTAAAGTTTATTTTGTCTCTACTTATTTATTTTATTTTATTTTTTGTTTTCTTATTTATTTTATGAAAATTCTTTTCGCTTATAATGTTTTGAACAGAAAATACTTTGATAATTTCAGTTGCATAAATTTTATATAATTTTAGTTTCAATAATACTAGAGGTTTATAAAAGTTTTATGAAAATTCTTTTTGCTTATAATTTTTCTATTAGAGTTTCATAACAGTTTTCCAGATCATTCTTTTTTATATTAATTCATTATTTGAGCTAAATGACCTAAAAATTGAAAATGCACCATTCAAAGCCACATCATCAATTTTCAACCCTTTCTGACTTCATTTGTTATTTTTCATGCATTTATTGATTTTTTTGAGCTATATGACCCTGAAAATGAAAAGCACTACAAATGAACTCTGAAAAGCTTTAAAGTTGGCATGGTATCATCATTTCACCCACACAGCATGTGCTAAAAATTTGAGAGGGTTACGGCAAAAACTGGATGCACTTCGTGTACAAAACGGATAATCTCTTTCTAAGTATCAGGGTTTCATACGGAAACTTGTCTGTTACAAAGGGATTTCATTTTTTTTGAACTTATTTGAACTCCAGACTTTTTGTGTGTTCAAAATGCACCATTAAAAACCACATCATCAATTTTCAACTCTTTCCGACTTCATTTGTTATTTTTCAGGCATTTACTGATTTTTTGAAGCTATATGACCCTGAAAATGAAAAGCACTACAAATGAACTCTGAAAAGGTTGAAAGTTGGCATGGTATCATCATTTCACCCACATAGCATGTGCTAAAAAGTTGAGAGGGTTATGGCAAAAACTGGATGCACTTCGTGTACAAAACGGCAGAAACTCGTCTGTTACAACATGCATTTCAAATGAACTAGGAAAAGGTTGAAAGTTGGCATGGTATCATCATAATTGTTGTGGACAGAAAGTCTTCACTTTTTCTTCGCTTGTGTGCTTTGCGTATTGCGCCGTAACCATGGATAATCTTCATCGTTTATCAGGATGCTTGGGTTAGCCTTGACTTTGAAGGGAGGAATTTCATGAAACTTTTCATAATCTTCGGACATCTCTGTCTTGCTCTCCACCCTCACGATGTCCCTTTTTCCTGAAAGAACTATGTGGCGCTTTGGCTCATTGTATGATGTATTCTCTTCCTTATCTTTTCTTTTTCTCGGTTTGGTAGACATGTCCTTTACATAGATAACCTGTGCCACATCATTGGCTAGGACGAACAGTTCATCAGTGTACCCAAGATTGTTCAGATCCATTGTTGTCATTCCGTAGTGTGGGTCTACATGTACCCCGCCTCCTGACAGATTGACCCATTTGCACTTAAACAAAGGGACCTTAAAATCATGTCCGTAGTCAAGTTCCCATAAGTCCACTATGTAACCATAATATGTGTCCTTTCCCCTCTCGGTTGCTGCATCAAAGCGGACACCGCTATTTTGGTTGGTGCTCTTTTGATCTTGGGCGATCATGTAAAATGTATTCCGATTTATCTCATATCCTTTGTAATGCAATACAGTCAAAAATGGTCCCCTGGACAATGAGTACAGCTCATCACAAACAGTGTTGTCACATCTGAGACGTGTTTCCAACCAACTGCTGAAAGTCATGATGTGTTCACATGTAATCCAGTCGTCACACTGCTCCGGGTGTTTGGAGCGCAGACTGTTCTTGTGTTCATCAACATACGGGGTCACCAAGGTAGAGGTCTGTAGAACTGTGTAGTGTGCTTGAGACCAAGAATGCCCGTCCCTGCATATTATTGTGTCCGCTCCTAGCGTGCCTTTTCCAGTCAGTCTCCCCTCATACCGCGATTTAGGGAGACCTATCTTCTTAAGGCCAGGAATGAAGTCAACACAAAAACCCAATGACATCCTCTGTTTGATGGCCCGTGGAGATGCTTCCTTCTGGCCTAGCACGGTTACGGACATATTTCTTTAGGACTCCCATGAACCTCTCAAAGGGGAACATATTGTGTAGAAATACGGGGCCCAGAATGACAATCTCGTCGACTAGATGAACTAGGACGTGCGTCATGATATTGAAGAAGGATGGTGGGAACACCAGCTCGAAACTGACAAGACATTGCGCCACATCACTCCTTAGCCTTGGTATGATATCTGGATCGATCACCTTCTGAGAGATTGCATTGAAAAATGCACATAGCTTCACAATGGCTAATCGGACGTTTTCCGGTAGAAGCCCCCTCAATGCAACCGGAAGCAGTTGTGTCATAATCACGTGGAAGTCATGAGACTTTAGGTTCTGGAACTTTTTCTCTGGAATATTTGTTATTCCCTTTATATTCGACGAGAAGCCAGTCGGGACCTTCATACTGAGCAGGCATTGAAAGAAGATTTCCTTCCCTTCTTTGGTAAGAGCGTAGCTGGCAGGACCTTCATACTGCTTTGGAGGCATGCCATCTTTTTCGTGCAAACGTTGCAGGTCGTCCCGTGCCCCAGGTGTATCTTTTGTCTTCCCATACACGCCCAAGAATCCTAACAGGTTCATGCAAAGGTTCTTCGTCACGTGCATCACGTCGATTGAAGAGCGTACCTCTAGCTCTTTCCAGTAGGGTAGGTCCCAAAATATAGATTTCTTCTTCCACATGGGTGCGCGTCCCTCAGCGTCATTCGGAACAGCTAGTTTGTCGGGACCCTTTCCAAATATTACATGTAAATCAGAGACCATATCAAGTACGTGATTGATACATCTCCGTCGTATCTATAATTTTTTATTGTTCCATGCCAATATTATTCAACTTTCATATACTTTTTGGCAACTTTTTATATTATTTTTGGGACTAACATATTGATCCAGTGCCTAGTGCCAGTTCCTGTCTGTTGCATGTTTTTGGTTTCGTAGAATATCCATATCAAACGGAGTCCAAACGGGAATAAAAACAGACGGAGCTTATTTTTGGAAAATATGGAAAATTCGGAAGGAAAATCAACGCGAACTAGTGCCCGAGGTGGTCACGAGGCAGGGGCGCCCCCCTAGGGCGCGCCCCTACCCTCGTGAGCCCACCGTAAGGCGGTTGACGCTCTTCTTTTGCCACAAGAAAGCTAATATTCGGAAAAAAAAAATCACGACGAAGGTTTCAGGCCAATCGGAGTTACGGATCTCCATATATATATGAAACGGTGAAACGGAGCGAGAAGAGAACTCAGAACCAGAGAGAAACAGAGAGATAGATCCAATCTCGGAGGGGCTCTCGCCCCTCCCATGCCATGGAGGCCAAGGACCAGAGGGTAAACCCTTCTCCCATCTAGGGAGGAGGTCAAGGAAGAAGAGGAAGAAGGGGGCCCCTCTCCCCCTCTCCTCCGGTGGCGCCGGAACGCTGCCGTGGCCATCATCATCACCGCGATCTACACCAACACCTCCGCCATCTTCACCAACATCTCCATCACCTTCCCCCCTCTATCTACAGCGGTCCACTCTCCCGCAACCCGCTGTACCCTCTACTCGAACATGGTGCTTTGTGCTTCATATTATTATCCAATGATGTGTTGCCATCCTATGATGCCTGAGTAGATTTTCATTGTCCTATCGGTGGTTGATGAATTGCTATGATTGATTTAATTTGCTTGTGGTTATGTTGCTGTCCTTTGGTGCCCATCATATGATTGCACCCGTGGATCACACCCTAGGGTTAGTTTTTATGTTGATAGGACTATGTATTGGAGGGCAAGAGTGACAGAAGCTTCAACCTAGCATATAAATTGATGCATACGGGATTGAAGGGGGACCAATATATCTTAATGCTATGGTTGGGTTTTACCTTAATGAACATTAGTATTTGCGGATGCTTGCTAATAGTTCCAATCATAAGTGCATAGAATTCCAAGTCAGGGATGACATGCTAGCAGTGGCCTCTCCCACATAATACTTGCTATCGGTCTAGTAAAGTAGTCAATTGCTTAGGGACAATTTCACAACTCCTACCACCACTTTTCCACACTCGCTATATTTACTTTATTGTTTCTTTATCTAAACAGCCCCTACTTTTTATTTACGTAATCTTTATTATCTTGCAAACCTATCCAACAACACCTACAAAGTACTTCTAGTTTCATACTTGTTCTAGGTAAAGCGAACATCAAGCGTGCGTAGAGTTGTATCGGTGGTCGATAGAACTTGAGGGAATATTGGTTCTACCTTTAGCTCCTCATTGGGTTCGACACTCTTACTTATCGAAAACTATTGCGATCCCCTATACTTGTGGGTTATCAGTGATCACCGGTACACATGGCGGGCTTCTTCCGGTGATCTGCCTCGCCTTTGAAATGCTTGCCTTTCTTTCGACATTGATGGTTGGTCGGGGGAAATCGACGATGGCCCAGATACACATTCTTCCTGCATCTGTCCAGGTATATACTTTTGGTGTCAGCTAAACAGTGCATGCATGTGTGGTATCCCTTGTTTGTCTGTCCTGAAAGGTTACTGAGAGTGGGCCAATCGTTGATGGTTACAAACAGCAACGCATGCAGGTTATATTCCACCTGTTTGTGCTCATCCCACGCACATACACCGTTTCCATTCCACAGCTGTAAAAGTTCTTCAACTAATGGCCTTAGGTACACATCAATGTCGTTGCCAGGTTGCTTAGGGCCTTGGATGAGAATTGGCATCATAATGAACTTCCGCTTCATGCACATCCAAGGAGGAAGGTTATACATACATAGAGTCATGGGCCAGGTGCTGTGATTGCTGCTCTGCTCCCCGAAAGGAGTAATGCCATCCGCGCTTAAACCAAACCATATGTTCCTAGGGTCACCTGCAAACTGAGCCCAATACTTTCTCTCAATTTTTCTCCACCGACCCGTCAGCGGGTGCTCTCAACTTCTCGTCTTTCTTATGGTCCTCACTGTGCCACCGCATAAACTTGGCATGCTCTTTGTTTCTGGACAGTCGTTTCAACCGTGGTATTATAGGAGCATACCACATCACCTTCGCAGGAACCCTCTTCCCGCAGGGCTCGCCCTCAACATCACCAGGGTCATCTCATCTGATCTTATACCGCAATGATCCGCATACCGGGCATGCGTTCAAATCCTTGTACGCACCGTGGTAGAGGATGCAGTCATTAGGGCATGCACGTATCTTCTCCACCTCCAATCCTAGAGGGCATACGACCTTCTTTGTTGCGTACGTACTGTCGGGCAATTCGTTATCCTTTGGAAGCTTCTTCTTCAATATTTTCAGTAGCTTCTCAAATCCTTTGTCAGGCACATCATTCTCTGCTTTCCACTACAGCAATTCCAGTACGGTACCGAGCTTTGTGTTGCCATCTTCACAATTGGGGTACAACCCTTTTTTGTGATCCTCTAACATGCGATCGAACTTCAGCTTCTCCTTTTCACTTTCGCACTTTTCCCTTACATCAACAATGACCCGACGGAGATAATCATCGGGCACATCGTCTGGTTCCTCTTGATCTTCAGCTACCTCTTGATCTTCAGCTTCCCCCGTTGTAGCATCAGTGTATTCAAGGGGCACATAGTTGTCATCATCCTCTTCTTCTTTGTTGTATTCCATCATAACCCCTATTTCTCCGTGCATCATCCAAACATTATAGTGTGGCATGAAACCTTTATAAAGCAGGTGGGTGTGAAGGATTTTATTGTCAGAGTAAGACCTCGTATTCCCACAATCAGGGCATGGACAACACATAAAACCATTCTTCTTGTTTGGCTCATCCACTTCAAGAAATTTACGCACGCCCTTAATGTACTCGAAGGTGTGTCTGTCACCGTACATCCATTGTCGGTTCATCTGCGTGCATTATATATAATTATGTGTGTCAAAAGTAAGAAAATTAGACAAGTATCTATCTAAAGTAAGATTTTTTTTCTTTCAGAAAGAAGATAAGAACAAGAGGCTCACCACGGTGGTGCCGGCGACGAGATCGGCGTAGGTGATCGACGGCGGTGAAGACGAGGACGGGGCCTGACGGACCGCTAAACCTAGACAAATCTCAGAAAAAATGGAGCTCCGAGGTCGAGCTTTGAGAGGAGAAAGCTTAACTAATGTGGCTCGGGCATTACATCAAACACCTCACATGCATACGAGGTGAGCTAGAGCACCCAAATGCCCTTCCTCGCCGGCTAGCAAAAAACAGAGCACTGTGGAGTGCTCTGCTCGCCGGCGATGGGGTATATATAGGAAGCTCATTTGTCCTGATTCATGGCTGGAACCGAGACTAAAGCCCAGCCTTCTGTCCCGGTTCGAGCCAAGAACCGGGACCTATGTTTGTGGGCCAGGAGCGAGGCCCATTGGTCCCGGTTCGTGCCTGGAACCGGGACAAATGGGTCCATACGAACCGGGACCAATGCCCACGAGGCCTCGGCCGGCCCCCCGGGCTCACGAACCGGGACGAATGCATCCATTGGTCCCGGTTCGTGGCAGAACCGGGACTAATGGGCTGGCCAGGCCCAAACGAAAGCCCCATTTTCTACTAGTGTGAAGCTACCAGCGCAGGGCTTCGCCTAAGCACTACGAAGATATGAGCGAGGTGGATTATGGTGGAGGGGGGCACCGCACACGTCTAAAAGCAATCAACTTGTGTGTTCTAGGGTGCCCCCTGCCCCAGTATATAAAGGAGCAAGGGGGAGGCCGACCGGCCCTTGGGGTGCGCCAAGGAGGGGAGGAGTCCTCCTCCTAGTAGGAGTAGGGCTCCCCATTTCCTAGTCCAACTAGGAGGAGGAAGGGGGAAGGAAGGAGAGGAGAAGGGAGAAGGAAAGGCTCCCCCTTCCCTAGTCCAATTCGGACTAGAGGGGGAGGGGGCACGCGGCCCTGCCTTGGCCGGCCCTCTCTCTCTCTCCACCAATAGGGGAACCTGGATGTTCATATTGGCTCCCACATATTCTACGAAGATCTTTATCGGTCAAACCGCATAACAATATACGTTGTTCCCTTTGTCACCGATATGTTACTTGCCCAAGATTCGATCGTCGGTATCTCAATACTATTTCAATCTCGTTACCGGCAAGTCTCTTTACTCGTTCTGTAATGCATTATCCCGTAACTAATTCATTAGTCCCATTGCTTGCAAGGCTTATAGTGATGTGTGATACGTCTCCAACGTATCTATAATTTTTGATTGCTCCATGCTATATTATCTACTGTTTTGGACATTATTGGGCTTTATTATCCACTTTTATATTATTTTTGGGACTAACCTATTAACCGGAGGCCCAGCCCAGAATTGTTGTTTTTTGCCTATTTTAGGGTTTCGAAGAAATGGAATATCAAACGGAGTCCAAACGGAATGAAGCCTTCGGGAACGTGATTTTCTCACCGAACATGATCCAGGAGACTTGGACCCTACGTCAAGAAACAAAGGAGGAGGCCACGAGGTAGGGGGCGCACCTACCCCCCCCCCCCCCCCCCCCCCCCCCCCCCCCCGGCCAGGCGCGCCGTCCACCCTCGTGGGCCCCCTGTTGCTCCACCGACGTACTCCTTCCTCCAATATATACCTACGTAGCCCCAAACGATCAGATACAGAGCCAAAACCCTAATTCCACCGCCGCAACTTTCTGTATCCACGAGATCCCATCTTGGGGCCTGTTCCGGAGCTCCGCCGGAGGGGGTATCCATCACGAAGGGCTTCTACATCAACATCATAGCCCCTCCGATGAAGTGTGAGTAGTTCACCTCAAACCTACGGGTCCATAGTTATTAGCTAGATGGCTTGTTCTCTCTTTTTGGATCTCAATACAATGTTCTCCCCCTCTCTTGTGGAGATCTATTCGATGTAATCTTCTTTTTGCGGTGTGTTTGTTGAGACCGATGAATTGTGGGTTTATGATCAAGTCTATCTATGAACAATATTTGAATCTTCTCTGAATTCTTTTATGTATGATTGGTTATCTTTGCAAGTCTCTTCGAATTATTAGTTTGGTTTGGCCTACTAGATTGATCTTTCTTGCAATGGGAGAAGTGCTTAGCTTTGGGTTCAATCTTGTGGTGTCCTTACCCAGAGACAGTAGGGGCAGCAAGGCACGTATTGTATTGTTGCCATCGAGGATAACAAGATGTGGTTTTCATCATATTGCATGAGTTTATCCCTCTACATAATGTCATATTTCTTAAGGCGTTACTCTGTTTTCATTAACTTAATACTCTAGATGCATGCTGGATAGCGGTCGATGAGTGGAGTAATAGTAGTAGATGCACTAGTGCAGAACCGGGGAATAGCACCGGTTCGTAAGGCCCTTTAGTGCCGGTTCAGGAACCGGCACTAAAGTTTCGGCACTAAAGGCCCCCCCCCTTTAGTACCGGTTCAGCACGAACCGGTGCTAAAGGGGTACCACGTGGCACGAGCCAGCTCCGGGGGCCGGGAGCCCTTTAGTACCGGTTGGTAACACCAACCGGTACTAAATGGTTGTGGGTTTTTGTTTTATTTTGTATTTTTCAATTAAATTTGTGTTATCAATTTAATTTAGGATTGTTTTACGTTATAATGAGTTGTAGTCGTCATCATCATCATCATCGCATATTAATAAATAAATAAACTCTAGCTAGCTAAAAATCATCGTAGTCGTCTAATTACCACTATTTAATCATCATAGTCATTACCGCTAGCTATGTAATCATCATCAACGTTGGCTAGCTTAAAGAGGAAACATTCACTTTGTAACAGAAGCAAAGAGATATCATCAAGTTCAACATAATCATCACCAACATCGAAGTTCAGGACACGGATCCATGAGACAAGTACTAATTAAGAGCATGAAGTAGTAGCTACTGATCCTGCTGCTCCCTCTCAGGTAGAATAGCATAGAACATGTATAGCTCTCCTGATTCATCATACTGGAGCATGCAGATGAATCTGTCTCCTAATCTTGGGTTGCGCTTCTCCTTACTGCCCCCTAGTACTTCTCTGCGATCGTTAACAATTTTGCTCCAATCTTTCACTATTAAGCATTCTTCGCTTTCAGAAATCCTGAATGCACTCATGTGCAATGTAGGAAATCTTGGTCGTAAGCTAACCATTGACATGCGACCTTTTGTCTCGATCCACTGAGGCACAACTGTCATCGGAAGTCCCTGTTGAACAACATCGTATAGTAATTAATATACTAAGCAATGAAAGTTTTAGCTTCAAAAATAATGTATGCAAAAGATGCACTAATTAAGGAAAAATATTTAAAATCTTACCATCTTTTGATTATAGATGTGACCGTAGTTCAATACGATCACCATTGGTCGCACGTTTTGAGTACTAACATTTCTAAGTTTAGGAAAAAAAATTGTCTTGACAGTATTAAGATCCTCAAGCCATGAAACATAATGACTTATCTCCTCGCAGTTTAGTTGAGGCCCCGGGGCAGTAGTAGGTCCTGTCTACCAAGCGCCGGACATGTTTGCTTGAACCAAAATAAGCTGACAATACAAATTCGTTGTCAACTATTTTTGAATAAACTGTATGAAAGACATAAACATATGCATGCATGGTTGAGAAAAACTCACCAAATGGTAGAACTGGAGGCGTTTGCACATCGACCCAGATGTCTATATTACCTTCAATATCATCTTCCGAACGAATATCAAAGGTGATAACCATATCAGGCTCAAATGCATAAGCCTTGCATAGTGCTTGCCAAGTTTTGCATTCAAAATGGGTGTATGTGTCTCCATTATATAATTTGACGTTGAAAGTATACCCATGCTCCGTCTTCAAGTAAACTCTCTTTACCTCCATATCATCTATAGCACTAAAACCTATTTTATCCAAGACAAAAATTCTTGCATGGCAGGGGATGCGCTAGTAGAATAGTGAAAATTTAAAATTATAAGTTGAAGCAAATGAAGCATAAGTTGTGCATTCAAATAATAACTGACAAAGTGACTTACTGTATCAACTTCAAATGTCTCATCCAGCTTGATGCTGAAGCGCCTACCATCAACAAGGAAATTTTGGTCGCACAGGCGCGCTGGTCTTCACAGTGTTCGCACATAATAAAATCTTTTTCGTCGTCAGATGACATTTTCTATGTTCATATAGGTGAAACATTAAACACCTATATCTAGCCAAATATATATTCATCTAACATTTGACATTAATATATCTAACTATATATTCAATTGACATTACTATATATTTAACTTTTCTATGTAATTCATCTAACATTCGACATTAATCTAACATTTATATAAACTCAAAATATATAAAAAATTAAATAAACAGAAAAACTCATTAACAAATAATATTTTAATTAGATCATCAAATCTCATATACCTAAATTTTCTTACTAAAAATAAACTAGTTATATTAATTATTCAACTAGTTCTAATCTCATATACCTAAATTTTCTTACTAAAAATAAACTAGTTATATTAATTATTCAACTAGTTCTAATCTCTAGTTCGACAATTTTTCTATCTAGCTAGCTAATTCATCTAACATTCGACATTAATCTAACATTCGATCATCTAATTAACTTTTCTAAAAAACAGAAAATAAGTAAAAAAATATGTGTGTGTGTGTATGCATGTGTGTGTATATATACGTATATGTGTGTACGTACGTATGTGTGTATGTGTGTGTATATGCGTGTGTGTGTGGTAATATGTGTGTGTGTGTGCGGCCCTACGCTGCCGCCCCGTACGTACAAGCGGGGGCGCCGGCGTACGGGGCGGGGGCGCCGGTGTGTGTGTGTGTATGTGTGTGTATGTATGTGTGTGCGCGGGAGCGAGAGAGAGACGTACGGCCGCGGCGATGACGACGGACGGCGGCGGCGTACGGGGCGGCAGCGCGAGACGACGACGACGACGGGCGGCGGCGGGGACAACGACGGACGACGGTACGGGCGACGGGCGGCGACGACGGGATCGAGCGGCGCGTGCCGCGGAGGTTGGAGACGAAGTGGGGAGATGAAACTGAAATTTTCGCAAGTGCTATATATATAGGATGGGCCTTTAGTACCATTTGGTGGCTCCAACCGGTACTAAAGGCCTATTTTCGCCAGGCCAAGCGGCGGGAAACGAAGGCTTTTAGTACCGGTTGGAGCCACCAACCGGTACTAAAGGGGGGACCTTTAGTACCGGTTGGAGCCAAGAACCGGTACTAAAGGGGTGTGCGCTGCCAGGCGAGGGGCGCAGAAGTTTAGTCCCACCTCGCTAGCCGAAGGGCGCTCACACCTGCTTATAAGCCCCGCCGCCGCTGCCGTCTCGAGCTCCTCTCTAAAGCAGGCCTTCTGGGCCTACCTCTGCTACTCTGCCCTGTGGGGCCTATTGGGCTTGCGGGCCTACATCCTGGCCCAACATTAGGTTGGGTTTCTAGTCGTATGCAGGCCGCTGTGGCCCGGTAGGTGGGCTTTTTTCATTTAGTTTTTTCTTTTCTGCTTTATTTATTTTGTTTTATTTATTTTTAGTTTTTTTGCTGTATTTAGAGTTTCTTTGTGAATATTTTTGATAGTTTTTAGAAACTTTCAGTTAGTGCCGGTACTTTTTAAATTTGAATAGTTTAAATTTTGAATTATTTGAAATTTGTGTGAATCACTAGTTTGTGAATAACTTAACTTTAAAAATACATTTTTCAGTGATTCTTTTTTCTTATGTTTAATATTAGTGTGTTTTATCATTATATTCAATTTGGTAATGCTTAAGTTATTTAAAAATGAAATGCCTTTGTAACGGATGAGTTTTCGTCCGAAACCCTGATACTTCGAAGCAGATTGTCCATTTTGTACACGAAGTGCATCCAGTTTTTGCGGTAACCCTCTCTACTTTTTTGCACATGCTATGTGGGTGAAATTATGATACCATGCCAACTTTCATCCTTTTCTGAGTTCATTTGAAATGCTTTTCAATTTCAGGGTCATTTAGCTGGAAAAAATCAGTAAATGCATGAAAGAATTTGCTTGCACATAAAATTTCTTCGCGTTCCAAATGCCAAAACACATAACTAGCTACCCTAACTATTACAGAGATTCCCTCCTGGGTGTGAAACACAGAAGAAGGTGATGATAGTTAAGCCGATCACATCCCAGATCTTTGGGTGTGAAACTTTTTCATCGCGTGTGTCCAGTTTTTGCCGTGACCCTCTCTACTCTTTCGCGCATGCTATGCGGGTGATATGATGATACCATGCCAAGTTTCAACATTTTTAGGATTCATTTTGTAGTGATTTTCAATTTCACGGTCATTTAGCTCTCTAAACAATTAGGTAAATGACCGAAAACAACAAATGATGTCAGAACATGTTGGAAATTGATGACGTCGCTTTAAATGTTGCATACTAAACACAAAAGAAGTCCGGAGTTCAAATAAGTTTAAAAAACATTGAAGTGGCCATGTAACAGATAAGTTCTCGTCCGAAACCCTGATACTCGGAAAGAGTATGTCCAGTTTGTACACGAAGTGCGTCCAGTTTTTGCCGTGACCCTCTCTACTCTTTCGCGCATGCTATGCGGGTGATATTATGATACCATGCCAAGTTTCAACATTTTCAGGATTCATTTTGTAGTGATTTTCAATTTCACGGTCATTTAGCTCTCTAAACAATTAGGTAAATGACCGAAAAACAACAAATGATGTCAGAACATGCTGGAAATTGATGACGTCGCTTTAAATGTTGCATACTAAACACAAAAGAAGTCCGGAGTTCAAATAAGTTTAAAAAACATTGAAGTGGCCATGTAACAGATAAGTTCTCGTCCGAAACCCTGATACTCGGAAAGAGTATGTCCAGTTTGTACACGAAGTGCATCCAGTTTTTGCCGTGACCCTCTCTACTCTTTCGTGCATGCTATGCGGGTGATATGATGATACCATGTCAAGTTTCAACATTTTCAAGATTCATTTTGTAGTGATTTTCAATTTCACGGTCATTTAGCTCCCTAAACAATTAGGTAAATGACCGAAAAACAACAAATGATGTCAGAGCATGTTGGAAATTGATGATGTCGCTTTAAATGCTGCATACTGAACACAAAAGAAGTCCGGAGTTTAAATAAGTTATTAAAAATAAAAAAGAGGTGCAATGCTGGTTAATTTGCTTCAAGCCATTCGGAATAGTATAGATTGCACTAAGCCACTGCACATAGTTCAGTGCAATCTATGTTATTCCGCAAGGCTTGAAGCTAATCAACATGTAGATGAGCATTGCAACTCTTCGTCATTGTCTGTGCACTCACGGCTTATAAACCGCTCATACTGCCTCTCTCTTGGCGAGGTGGGACTAAAAACAGCTTGCCATAACCTCATTAGTACCGGTTCGTGGTATGAACTGGCACTAAATGGTGATGGTGGGGCCATAGCCTGACCGCAGGCTGACACAGCCTCTTTAGTACCGGTTCGTGGCATGAACCGGTACTAAAGGTTCGCCACGAACCGGTACTATTGATCGCCGCCATGAACCGGCACTAATGTACACATTAGTGCCGGCTCTAATGCAAACCGGCACTAATGTGCTTCACGTTTGACCCTTTTTCTACTAGTGGATGCAGGCAGGAGTCGGTCTACTTGTCTCGGACGTGATGCCTATATACATGATCATACCTAGATATTCTCTAAACTATGTTCAATTCTGTCAATTGCTCAACAGTAATTTGTTCACCCACCGTAGAATACCTATGCTCTTGAGAGAAGCCACTAGTGAAACCTATGGCCCCCGGGTCTATCTTCATCATATTAATCTTCCAATACTTAGTAATTTCCTTTGCTTTTTACTTTGCTTTTATTTTACTTTGCATCTTTATCATAAAAATACCAAAAATATTATCTTATCATATCTATCAGATCTCACTCTCGTAAGTGGCCGTGTAGGGATTGACAACCCCTTATCAAGTTGGTTGCGAGGATTTATTTGTTTTGTGCAGGTGAAAGGGACTCGCGCGTAGCCTCCTACTGGATTGATACCTTGGTTCTCAAAAACTAAGGGAAATACTTACGCTACTTTGCTGCATCATCCCTTCCTCTTCGGGGAAAACCAATGCAGTGCTCAAGAGGTAGCAAGAAGGATTTCTGGCACCGTTGCCGGGGAGGTTCGCGCAAGTCAAGATTTGACTCCCGACAACGAGCCATTTCTGGTGCCGTTGCCGGGCAGTCTACGCAAAAGTCAATATACCAAGTACCCATCACAATCCTTATCTCCCGCATTACATTATTTGCCATTTGCCTCTCGTTTTCCTCTCCCCCACTTCACCCTTTCCATTCTATTCGCTCTCTCTCTATCCTCCCTCTCTTTTCACTCGCCTTTCTTCCGCCATGTTTGAATCAAAAAGGATTGGGGGTTCTCTCCAGAGTTTTAGTACTTTGGACAACCATTCTATTCTCGCTAAGCTCATAAATAAGGATACTATGGAAAAAACTACCGAAGTTATCAATGAGAGTCTTAATAATTTTGATGAAGATGATTCTGGAATTTTTCGTTATTTACTTGATGGATCTTTGAAAGATGCTTGGTATAGACTATTAAGGATCAGGGCCAGCTATGTTCCTCAATATCAAATTGAAGTTTACTTAAAAAGCTTTTATATTGCCCTTCCTTCTTATTTTAAGCATGTCTTAGATTCTATATTTGAAGAAGGTTTTCTTTAAGGGGATGTCGTAGACACTTATGCAAAAATGAAAACTATATTTGGGCACCCCATGAATGAGAAAGTTTAATCTACATCTCTTTTTCTCTCTTGCCAAAATGAATCTATTAAAGAGATAAAGGCTAGCCTAGATACAAATTCCCGTAACAAACTTAATCTTTCCTCTACCATTAATAGCCATGTGCTTTATAAAAATAGAAGGATTAATTCTATAGATAGCAAGTTTGCTCTTTTCTTTCCTAATACCAAAGATGGCAATACCTAGATCTATCCTTGCTTTTCTATGCCTAGCTAGGGGCGTTAAACGATAGCGCTTGTTGGGAGGCAACCCAATTTTATTTTTATTCCTTGATTTTTGCTCCTGTTTAGTAATAAATAATTTATCTAGCCTCTATTTAGGTTGTGTTTTGTGTGTTTAATTAGTGTTTGTGCCAAGTAGAACCGTTGGGAAGACTTGGGGAAAGTCCTGATATCTTGCTGTAAAAAACAGAAACTTTAGCGCTCACAAGAACTGCTGCCATTTTTATTTGGAATGTTTTATTTAGTTAATTTTTTTTGCAGATGATTAATAGATAAATTCCTCACATCCAGAAATTCATTTTAGAATTTTTGGGGTTCCATATCTTGCGCTAGCTACAGATTACTACAGACTGTTCTGTTTTTGACAGATTCTGTTTTTCATGTGTTGTTTGCTTATTTTGATGAATCTATGGCTAGTAAAATAGTCTATAAACCATAGAGAAGTTGGAATACAGTAGGTTTAACACCAATATAAATAAAGAATGAGTTCATTACAGTACCTTGAATTGGTCTTTTGTTTTCTTTCGCTAACGGAGCTCACGAGATTTTCTACTTTAAGTTTTGTGTTGTGAAGTTTTCAAGTTTTGGGTAAAGATTTGATGGATTATGGAACAAGGAGTGGCAAGATACTAAGATTGGGGATGCCCATGGTACCCCCAAGATAATATAAGGACACCTAAAAGCCAAAGCTTGGGGATGCCCCGGAAGGCATCCCCTCTTTTCGTCTACTTCTATCGGTAACTTTACTTGGAGCTATATTTTTGTTCACCACATGATATGTGTTTTGCTTGGAGCGTCTTGTATGATTTGAGTCTTTGCTTTTTAATTTACCACAATCATCCTTTCTGTACACACCTTTTGAGAGAGCCATACATGATTTGGAATTTGTTAGAATACCCTTTGTGCTTCACTTATATCTTTTTGAGTTATATAGTTTTGCTCTAGTACTTCACTTATATCTTTTAGAGCACGGTGGTGGATTTGTTTTATAGAAACTATTGATCTCTCATGCTTCACTTATATTATTTTGAGAGTCTTAAATAGCATGGTAATTTGCTTAAATAATCCTAATATGCTAGGTATTCAAGATTAGTAAAAAAAATCTTATGAGTGTTTTGAATACTAAGAGAAGTTTGATGCTTGATGATTGTTTTGAGATATGGAGGTAATAATATCAAAGTCGTGCTAGTTGAGTAGTTGTGAATTTGAGAAATTCTTGTGTTGAAGTTTGCAAGTCCCGTAGCATGCACGTATGGTAAATGTTATGTAACAAATTTGAAACATGAGGTGTTATTTGATTGTCTTCCTTATGAGTGGCGGTCGGGGACGAGCGATGGTCTTTTCCTACCAATCTATCCCCTAGGAGCATGCGCGTAGTGCTTGGTTTTTGATGACTTGTAGATTTTTGCAATAAGTATGTGAGTTCTTTATGACTAATGTTGAGTCCATGGATTATACGCACTCTCACCCTTCCATCATTGCTAGCCTCTTCGGTACCGTGCATTGCCCTTTCTCACATTGAGAGTTGGTGCAAACTTCGCCGGTGCATCCAAACCCCGTGATATGATACGCTCTTTCACACATAAACCTCCTTATATCTTCCTCAAAACAGCCACCATACCTACCTATTATGGCATTTCCATAGCCATTCCGAGATATATTGCCATGCAACTTTCCACCATTCTGTTTATCATGACACATTCATCATTGTCATATTTCTTAGCATGATCATGTAGTTGACATAGTATTTGTGGAAAAGCCACCATTCATAATTCTTTCATACATGTCACTCTTGGATCATTGCATATCCCGGTACACCGCCGGAGGCATTCATATAGAGTCATCTTTTGTTCAAGCATCGAGTTGTAATCATTGAGTTGTAAATAAATAGAAGTGTGATGATCATCATTTTCTAGAGCATTGTCCCAAGTGAATCTAAAAAAATGAGAGAAAAAGAGAGAAGGGACAATGTTACTATCCTTTGCCACACTTGTGCTTCAAAGTAGCACCATAATCTTCAAGATAGAGAGTCTTTTGTTTTGTCACTTTCATATACTAGTGGGAAATTTTCATTATAGAACATGGCTTGTATATAACAACAATGGGCCTCCTCAAGTGCCCTAGGTCTTCGTGAGCAACTAGGTTGGATGCACACCTACTTAGTTTCTTTTGTTGAGCTTTCATAAATTTATAGCTCTAGTGCATCCGTTGCATGGCAATCCCTACTCGTTGCATTAACATCAATCGATGGGCATCTCCATAGCCCGTTGATTAGCCTCGTTGATGTGAGACTTTCTCCTTTTTTGTCTTCTCCACATAACCCCCATCATATTCTATTCCACCCATAGTGCTATATCCATGGCTCGCGCTCATATATTGCGTGAAAGTTTATAGGATTGAGATTACTAAAGTATGAAACAATTGCTTGGCTTGTCATCGGGGTTGTGCATGATGAGAGCATTCTTGTGTGACGAAAATGAAGCATGACTAAACTATATGATTTTGTAGGGATGAACTTTCTTTGGCCATGTTATTTTGAGAGGACATAATTTCTTAGTTAGTATGCTTGAAGTATTATTATTTTTATGTCAATATGTACTTTTATCTTGAATCTTTTGGATCTGAATATTCATACCACAATTAAGAAGAATTACATTAAAATTATGCCAAGTAGCACTCCGCATCAAAAATTTTGTTTTTATCATTTACCTACTCGAGGACGAGCAGGAATTAAGCTTGGGGATGCTTGATACGTCTCCAACGTATCTACAATTTTTGATTGCTCCATCCTATATTATCTACTGTTTTGGACATTGTTGGGCTTTATTATCCACTTTTATATTATTTTTGGGACTAGCCTATTAACCGGAGGCCCAGCCCAGAATTGTTGTTTTTTGGCCTATTTTAGGGTTTCGAAGAAAAGGAATATCAAACGGAGTCCAAACGGAATGATACCTTCGGGAACGTGATTTTCTCACCGAACATGATCCAGGAGACTTGGACCCTACGTCAAGAAACAAAGGAGGAGGCCACGAGGTAGGGGGCGCCTACCCCCCCCCCCCTAGGCGTGCCCTCCACCCTCGTGGGCCCCCTGTTGCTCCACTGACGTACTCCTTCCTCCTATATATACCTACGTACCCCCAAATGATCAGATACGGAGCCAAAACCCTAATTCCACTGCCGCAACTTTCCGTATCCACGAGATCCCATCTTGGGGCCTGTTCCGGAGCTCCACCGGAGGGGGTATCCATCACGGAGGGCTTCTACATCAACACCATAGCCCCTCCTATGAAGTGTGAGTAGTTCACCTCAGACTCGCAGGTCCATATTATTAGCTAGATGGCTTCTTGTCGGTGTCAAAACCGGCGGATCTCGGGTAGGGGGTCTTGAACTGTGCGTCTAGGCCGGATGGTAACAGCAGGCAAGGGACACGAAGTTTTACCCAGGTTCGGGCCCTCTTGATGGAGGTAAAACCCTACGTCCTGCTTGATTGATATTGATGATATGGGTGTTACAAGAGTAGATCTACCACGAGATCAGAGAGGCTAAACCCTAGAAGCTAGCCTATGGTATGATTGTATGTTGTGATTGTTGTCCTACGGACTAAAACCCTTCGGTTTATATAGACACCGGAGAGGGCTAGGGTTACACAAGGTCAGTTACAAAGGAGGAGATATCCATATACGTATTGCCTAGCTTGCCTTCCACGCCAAGTAGAGTCCCATCCGGACACGAGATGAAGTCTTCAATCTTGTATCTTCATAGTCCAACAGTCTGGCAAATGGAGATAGTCCGGCTGTCCGGAGACCCCCTAATCCAGGACTCCCACAGTAGCCCCTGAACCAGGCTTCAATGTCGATGAGTCCGGCGCGCAGTTGTCTTCGGCATTGCAAGGCGGGTTCCTTCTCCGAATACATCACAGAAGAATTTGAATACGAGGATAGTGTCCGACCCTGCAAAATAAGTTCCACATTCCACCGTAGAGAGAATAATGTTTTTGCAGATCCAATTTGCTAGCTTGTTTCAGCAGCATGACGTTACTTCATGGCCCGGCGATTATTCAAACCGTTTCTCTTAACCAGCCCCGCACATAACGCGAGGCAGTTCTTCGACACATCTTGTTAAAGCAGAGATCGTGTCCCCTTATTACGGGATTCTCATCAATACGGGCGTGGGTAACGCAACCGCGCCATCAATTGCGGCGCTTGGGAGATAAGCGACATTTACCAGGCAAGTGGGGACGCTCAATTTTGTCCGCCCATATAAAGGGATAAGGATTCACCTTTCTATCCACGCCTTCTTCCTCCTCTGCTCATCCGCTCCCGCACACTCGAGCTCTAGCGCCCAAGCTCTCACTTCCATCTCAACCTTCTCCAACCATGTCCGGAGCGGGAGGCAAGTGGATGGTCTCCTCCGTCACGGAGGGAGACGTCAAGAAACTGAGGAGAGCTGGATACCTGCACGACGACATCGCGCACCGGCTCCCAGATGAGGGACAGCTCATCCCCACCCCCGAGCCCCATGAGAGGGTGGTATTCCTCACCCCTTTCCTCCGTGGATTAGGATTCCCTCTGCAACCCTTTGTCCGGGGGCTCATGTTTTATTATGGCCTGGATTTCCATGATCTGGCCCAAACTTCATCCTCAACATCTCGGCGTTTATCGTCGTGTGCGAGGCCTTCCACCGCATCAAGCCCCACTTCGGCTTATGGCTGAAGACCTTCAATGTCAAGCCGAAGGTAGTGAGCGGCCGCCAGGCGGAGTGCGGAGGCGCCATGGTGGGCAAGATGCCCAACATCACATGGCTCGAGGGCACCTTCGTGGACACCATAAAGGGGTGGCAATCGGGGTAGTCCTATATCACCGAGCCGCGCGACCACGCATGGGTAGCGGCCCTCGAGTTCCGATCTGGCATCCCCATGCGGCTCACCTCCTGGAAAGAGAAGGGCCTCTCCTGGGCTAATTCAAAAGAGCTGACCGGACTCCAGTCATGTATTCAGAACATTGTGGATAAGAAGCTCAAGCTTGTCAACAGAGTCCAGGTTATGCTCGTTCGCCGGATACTCCCGTGCCAACAACGGGAGTTTACCTTGTGGGAGTTCAATCCGGCACAGCACCGAACTCTGAACAGGCTCTTCGACACGACTCATGAAGATTCCTGGAGGGTGCTGTTCAAGGGCGCCGCGGTCCCTCCCCCCATTCCTGAGGATCGCGGATTCAGCGCGAAGCGCCACGCCAGTGCGGTAAGTTGTTTTACCTTTTACAGGATATTTGTTTTATATATAGATTGGCTCTATGCGGGATCTAAACTCCCGTAATTTTGATAGGACTGGCAGAAGATGGCCGGACAGATCGACTGTCCGGCTCCCTTGCCCGAAGGCCCCGCAGACGCTCTTCTGACAAAGATGCTGACTCCGGCCCCTTAAAAGGTGACGGAGAAGACCAAGAAGGCCAAGGGAGCTCGAAAGAGTTCCCGACGCCAGGCGTCGTCGGACTCACCGTCTGATGACTCTGCTGCGCACTCTTCCCCCGAAGACGAGGAAGAGGAAGAAGAGGCTCCCCCACCGACTGGGGGAGACAAGAAAAGGAAGGTCGCCCCAACTGGGGAGGCCGAAGTGTCCAAGAAGGGAAGGACGCTCCTTCTGGACAGCTCCACCGCTGCCGACGAAAGTGAAGACGAGTGGTTGCCCAGGGGCAAGCCCCAGGGGAGATCGTAAGTGTTCGGATACCAAAGAAACCCATAGGATTCCTTTGTCGCATTGCTTTCCCTAACGCCGAACTCAATTGTACAGGCTGCCCCGAGCCAATATCGAGGTATCCTCGGACGGCTCCCTGGGCTCGTCGGACATGGATAGCGATCCAGTCCCGACCGCCACCTCCCCTCATCCAGCTGACGATGTCAAGGTGCTATCTCAAGAGCCACCGGATCGAGGGGGGACAGTCCCGGAGGTGCCTCAAGGCGACCTTCCAGACTCCGGGAGCCAAGGGGACGGGGTCCCCGAGGGCTCCGAGTTCGGCCCTCAGCTGAACACCGCGCTGGACCCTCCAACGGTTCCGAGCTCGGGCAGGCGGTCCCCTCTAAGGAGGGTGAGACGCCTGTGTCGGTGACCTCTGTCCATCCAGAGGCGTCGGACACTATGTTGGAAGCGCTTCGCAGCGCTTCCATCGAGGAGGAGCACCGCACTATCATGAGTGCGGTGATCCAGAAGCACTACTAGGGAAAACCTTATACACAGAATCTTAGCAGCAGCGCGGTTTAAAAACAAACGCTACTGCTAATTAGCAGTAGCGAGCTTGAGGAAACCGCGCTACTAATAACCCGATAGTAGTAGCGCGGGTTTTTACCCCTCGCTACTACTAAGCGATTTCCAGCGTGCCTTCCGGGACCAGCTATAGTAATAGCGCGGTTTATAAACCCATGCTACTACTAAGTCGTTAGTAGTAGCGTGGGTTGTAAACCCCACGCTACCACCTGCATCTGCTCCCACCCCACCAACCATCCCACGCCATGTCTCAAAAAAAACACTCAACGCCCGATCCAGATCCCCAATCCCGTCTCCGCTCCCACCTCCTCTCCCCCCCCCCCAAGTCCCAACCCGCCATGGGGGGCAGCCCCCCCCCCCCAGCGCCGCCACCGCCTACGGCTCGCCCCGCTGCAGGGCGTGGAAGCGATGCGTCCACTCCGGCTAGCACGACAGCGCCACCTGGGGCCATGCCACCGCCGCCGACTTTGCGCCCGTGCCCAGGATGTGCCGCCTCGTCATGGCCAACTACGCCCCGCCCGACCTCCTCGCTTGCCGCACCTCCTCCTCAACCCCTCAAACATCGTGCGCCGCCGCACCTATGCCGACACGGGGGGCCGGGTCACGCCCTACCTCGTCTACCTCGACCACGCGCACGCCGACTTCGTGCTCGCGCTGCGCGGCCTCAACCTCAGCCGCGAGTCCGACTACGCGCTGCTCCTCGGCAAGCGCCGCTTCGACGGCGGCTACGTCCACAACGGCCTCCTCCGCGCCGCCGGCTGGGTGCTCGACAGGGAGTGCGACCTGCTCCGGGACCTCGTCGACCGGTACCCCGCCTACATGCTCACCTTCACGGGCCACTCCCTCAGTGCTGGCGTCGCCGCCATGCTCACCATGGTCGTCGTGCTCAACCTCGACAAGCTCGGCAAGGTCGAGAGGGGCCGCACCAGGTGCTACGCCATGCCCCCCCCCCCGGCCGTATGTCGCTCGACCTCGCCGTCAGATATGTCGATGTCATCAAATCCGTCATGCTGCAGGTGACTCACTGATGACCCAATTGATTTGGTTGCTTGCTTGTCTGAATTTGGTGGTTACAAGTTCAGTTGTAGAGGAATTTGGGTTACATGTAGTATGTCTGAATTTGGGTTACATGTAGCTGTCAGGCTGAATTTTGGTGGATACCTGCTCTGCTTCTGAGTGGAGGCATACCGATGGCAGGTTGTAGCAAATCAGGAGGCCGCCGCCGTCGGCGGACGCTGCCGAGTGGAGAAACTACGTGGACGGTGGACGCTGCCGAGTGGAAAAACTACAGCGGACTGGTGAGATAACTGAAATTTCATAACAGTGACTCCATGCATGGTATGTTCCCCTTTTGCCATATTTTACATACGCATCTTATATATTCTTTGAGATCTAAGCCCTTAGGGACAATAGATTCTGATCTTCTGGTCTTTGCCTGCTGATGCTTTTATTATTCAAAGTGGTTCAGTTCCAATACGTACAGACTAGCCATATTATGACTTGCAGGATTGTTTTTTTTTTACTTTTTTTACATTCTCATTTAAGTTTTCTTGCGATAGCACACTAATTAACAGAAAAACCTTATGGCATGTGACCTTTTCTATGTGTGACGTATATGTAAAGTTAGTTTTCTCTTAAAAAATCATCCGTCGATAAGCTGAATTAGAGGGAAATTCATGGAAAATGAACCAGCATACAAACCATAGTAATAATCCCAGTGAACTAGCTCTACAGACTAGCATACATGTTATTTAGAAACAAGGGGTTTGCCATGCTACAACAGATTCCTGACTAAATTTATCTATTCTACTTGGTCTTTTGATTTGAAACATCTATATATTCCTCATAAACATATTGGTTTTGCTACCAGCAGTAGGCGCTTTCTTTGTTCTGCAGCTGGGATTTCAGTAAAAGAACATGTTTAACCTTCAGTGAATATGCACAGTACCAAGACTTTGTTCTGCAGCTCGCACGCCGCATCCGTGGCGAGAGGGCCTAGGCTGCTCTGTGCGCGTCGTCGTCTTAGCCAGTTGTGTTAATCGGTGGAAATGCGAGAGGGCCACGCCTCACTAGTAATCTTGTTGATTGCCTCTGAACCTGAATGAACAGCCTTGCTCATTTAGTTCTGTGTGTCCATATGATTTATGCTTTGCTGTTTTATCCTGTTGTTCCTTTTGATCCCTGTGACTGTTGCAATCAACTCTACCTGTACCATGATGCTAACTGGTAAATTAGGACAAGATATGTTTCTATTTTGCACTGCTCATATTGTACATACTGTGATTCATCTGATGGGTTTCTTGCACCTGCAAATGACAGCGTCATGATGTTGTCAACGGTGTGGCTGAGGCAGAAGGTGTATCCAAATATGATGCAGGTGTAGCTGCTGCAGATCAGAAAGGTGAACACATGTTCGCCTATATTAAGATATTTTCTGTAATTTAAAGCTGAAATGATATCCTGTAGCGAACTGGGATTATGGTCTGTCTCTTAAACTATCTTTGATCTTGTCCATAATGCTTCCCTGCAGAGCAAAAAGGTTCAACAACCATGAAATCCTAGCTGAGGACGTGCGAGACTGGGATATAGCCAGTGACCGGGGGCAAGGGCAGCGTGCGCAGGTGCTTTCTTTGTTTTCAATCTAATTGTTGTGTGTTATTATCTTGAATACATTTCTCTTTTAATTTATTTTCAATCTTCCAAGCCTGGACATAGTTATTGTATCTTATTATCGTCTTTGGAAGTGGCCGGACCCTTCCGTGAACCCTGCGCAAGCAGGAGCTAACTAACAAGTTTTCACTTTCTCGACTGGGTGCAGGGTGATCGACGAGGACTACTGCGGCCCGCTAGGAGTCGTGCTCTTCAACTACTCGGAGTCAGACTTCACCGTGAAGCCCCGCGACCGCATCATACAGATTATCGTCCAGGTGATTGCGACACAGGAGGTCCCCGGGGTGGAGGACCTCGACGCCACCGTCCGGACATCACCGAGGTGGAGGACGACGCCACCGTCCGGAGTTCCTCAAGGTGGAGGACCTCGACGCTTTGTACATACATCTAGAGAAGTGGTCTGGTTAGGTTGGTGGTGAAACGCTAGGGAAGGTACCAACCTTTTGATGATGGTTGTGTGTGTCCTCGTGATCTCTTCGAGTTGAGATGTTGAATGTTGCATCCATGAACACTACAAGTGTTAAGATGGTTCTGTGAAATTTATTTTGCACTGGACGTGTCTCTGATCTCCATTCATGAATACTACATCTATTTTTATTTTATTTTAATTCCTAATTTGCTACTAGTAGCGTTGGAAAAAAAGTGCCCTACTAGTATTTAGGATACTAGTAGCGCTGGTATTGTAGGCACGCTACTACTACTTCATTAGTAGTAGCGCGGGTCTGTAATAGCAGTAACGTGGGTGGCACACGCTACTACAAACAAAGTTAGTAGTAGCGCGGGTTCCTCCCACGCTACTACTAACTATTAGCTGTAGCCCGATACTAGTAGCGCGGGTACCTGCGCTGCTAGTAGCCATTTTACCCGCGCTGCTAGTAGCCTTTTTCCTAGTAGTGAAGGTTCAGTCCGCCAAGAGCGGATTGACTGAAGCCTGTGCTAGCCTTCTAACCGGCTTCGAGGTAAGTGTTTTAAAATGTAGTAGAAGTATTACCGCATAGACAGTAGCCCCTGATGCTTTGTTTGGTGTTCACAAAGAAAAGCCGAACAGAGGATCAAATAATATCGCAGGAGTCTAATATAAGTATGTCAATATGCATATGCAGGCTTCGCTGCTGGCGTCCGCCGCACTAACTGCGGAGGTCGTCATACTCAAGGAGGCCCTCGAGGGGTCCCAGAAAGAGCTCGGCCTTGCTAAGAGGCAGCTCAAGGAGAACAAGGGTAAGTAATACCCCGTCTGTAGATGAGAAAAAGGACGCGATTGCTAAATGACAGGATCATTGTATGTTTGCCAGGGGCCACGACCGAGGTGGCGACCCTGAAGCAAGCGCTGTCCCAGGCCGAAGAAAAGGCGGCCCAGGAGCGCACCGAGCGAGAGAGGCACGAGGCTCGGGTGGGCGAGGTGCAGCAAGAGCTCCAGGCTCTCGTGACAAAGCACGAGGCGTTGGAGCTTGACTTGACACTACTAGGAAAAGGCCTACTAATGGCGCACCTAATTTGGCCATTAATGGCGCATTAGTGGTGCGCCATTAGTAGCACGCCATTAGTATATTTTACTAATGGCGCACCACGGGTGCGCCATTAGTATCTAGTATACTAATGGCGCACCTCAGATGCGCCATTAGTATATACAACAGTGCGCCATTAGTATGCCTCCCAGGGGGCCATGTATACCCAGGTGCTTTGGCATACTAATGGCGCACCACAACGAGATGCGCCATTAGTAAGTTCGGCATACTAATGGCGCACTGTCTAATGATGCGCCATTAGTATCCTTTGGCATACTAATGGCACACTATGGTGTGATGCGCCATTAGAATGAATATTAGGTTTTTTTTATTTTTTAATTTTCTATTTTTTGCACAGGTTACAAAATGTATAATTGAACAAAATATAAACAGCACACATCAACAACAGATTCATCGAATACAATAGAAGATTAGTCTCTGAATACAATTCATCATTTTAGTCTCCGAATACAATTCATCATATTAGTCTCCGAATTGAAAAGACCGAACAAAGATAGAACATTGTATTACAAGTCTCGAGACCGCGAGTTTGTCTTCACATTACAAGTCGATATCGATCATCTAAACTACCATCACATAGAAGACAGCTGCGGTCATCACGATGAGCATCATCACGATGAAACTCGTCTTCATCCGGTTCCTCCAACGCTCCCTCCCCTCTCCCGCTAGATAGCGGGTGTATCTAGATTCGGCCTCGGCCCTAGTGGCGTACCCTTTGTAACTGTTACCGCTGAATTGGTGAACCTGTCTCCGACACTCCTCCCAGTCGTCGTAGACTCCGGGAACCTTACCCTTGTACACGACATACCACGGCATCGCTATGCAGTAGCCAAACGAAATGTTAGTACCAATTCACAGACAGTACATAAGCAATATATAAGTATGCAACAGAACGATCGGAAGAGAAAAGCAAGACATTAATAGCATCGATTACATCTTAAGTTGAACGACTCTCGAAACCAAAGAGACATACTACAAGTTCATTAAAGTTTAATTACAACATGAGCCAATCGATGTTTCAGAACTAGACACAGCATCACTGCTTTCGACTCGACTCAAGGGACCGGAGCGTGGATGAAGCTGCCGTCTATCGTGGGAGTCATGAAAGAACGGGCGTTGTCAGCCTGCATTTGTAGGATTGTGTCGATGTCACTGTTGGATGGTTGATTTCTGAGGTAGAACTGCCCCGAGGTACGAAGGACATCTTGATGGATGATTTCCGCAAACTCCGACTGGATGCGAAAGAATTCTTGTCTGATGTCCGCGTCCTAGATTGCCGACACGCTCGCGGCCCAATCTTTGAGTCTACTCGGTAGCAGAAGGTGATGATGGTCCCGTACGATCGCCCGCATGTGATGGATGGCGTAGTAGGCACCCTTCTAACCGCCAGGCGGCTGCTTGACGTAGCAGAACGTCGTATTGTGGGAGAACACGTGCTTGCCGTACTTACGAATAGGCCTGGTGAAGGTGCCTCCAGATTTGACGTAGCCGGGGAGAACATCATCAAGAACCTTCTTGACATTTGTGTAGTCTATGTTCGACTGACGGTCCGGGTCGAAATACGTGGCCATGGAATATTTGGGGCTTAGGAGGATGAGCGTGCAACGTGTGTCACTGCAGAAAACACGGAATGTTAAAAGAAAAACGATCGAAATCTAAGAATTCATATGTTACGGGGCGGTTGAGGGGAGGACTTACTCGGGAAAGTAAGGCACGAGGAAGTTATCCTTATCTTGGTTTGCCAGAATGACGCCTTTGAGGTAAGAACTCGCGACTTGCCGGTCCCCAGCGTTGCCCAAGATCTTGGCACGCATGTAGAAGGGGTCGACTATCACGATGTCCGGGGTCTTGTCGCGAATGATCCGCATCTCCATACTCAGCGAAAATAGCCGAATGAAGGTGTAGTGCAGCGGATGAAGGTTCAACATAGCGTGGATGTCATCAAACCGCAGGACGATCGTACCCCCGATGGAGTTATCCACAAAGCCCTTGCCCTCTGGCACCTTGGCCGCGAAAACCGGGTATGCCACATCCTTCTCTCCGAGACGCCGCTTCTCCAAAGAAAGAACACTGTCATGCAGACTCCGCATAGCACCGGTTGTAGCATCGAGCATATTTCTCGGTAGCATCGGCCTACCCGCCACATGAACCCTCCTCGAGATATCCTCAGGTGAAGGTGGCCTGTCCTGAGCACGGATCGTACTCGGTGCCGGCTGGCCCGCACCCTTGTTAGTCTTTCTTTTGCGTGCCTTCTTCTTCTCTTGTAATGGGACCGAGTTCTGCTCACAGACCGCCTTCTTGAGTGTGTTGGGGCTGATCATATTTCGCACCTTGCCTATCTGAGGCTCGGTGAAGTCGGCAGCTGGAGGCGTCTCCTGAGAGCTGAACTGCAGACGACGCCTGTTGCAACTTGGCTTCTCCGCGGTACCAGCTAGATCGCGCACGTCTTTTGTTGGGTTGGGTTCTTGAGAAGGAGGCCCCATGAAGTCGCCACCGTACCCATGATCAGCAAAGTACTGATCGACGTTGGCAAATGTATCATCGTCGTCGTCGTTCTGATCCTGTGCCATATGCATGTTTGGATCCAGTGGCATAGGGATGTCCGGCACCGTTGCGGCGGTCTTGCCATGGGGCCGACTTGGCGCCGGCACGACTGGCGGTGTTGTCTTTGGGGTGGTGTCCCCCGCCCCCAAACGAATCTGGCTCTTCGGCCAAAGCAGGGGCCAGCTCAGGCAGGCGCTGAGGGTCATCACGTCATCATCGTCAGCCCCGACGGGTCGAATCGGAGGTAACAACTTGTCGCAGCCTGGCAGCACCCGAACCAGTTGAACCCTAAACAAGTTGGGTGGCATCTGGGTACCGTGGAACAAGGGGTTGCCCGGTTGAACGATTTTGCCCTTGGCGACATCGACCAACTCGTTGTTCACGAAGTGCAGGAGAGTGCATGGAACGTCGGCGGCGCCCTGCGAAAACATGTAGGGCGTCAGGGATGCCCAGTCAAAGGCAAGGAGATGAAGTCCTCGGCCGAGAGAGGCTTAATTAGTTACCGTGATGATGGCGTCGAGCTCGGCTAATGTCGAGGCACCGCCAACGGCGGGCGTGCAGTTGACGGAGGGGCCGCTTGCTGCAGAGGTGCCGGCCGACGTACACCCGGGTGCATTAAGCTCCCGTGCCGGCGTCGGAGACACCAATGTCGCCTCCGCCGGAGACACCAATGGCCCCGCCATCGCGTTCTGCGAGTTGCTGGCCGTGAAGCTAGGAATCGGGGGCGGCCCCTGTTGGCCGCCCGCAATCCACGCACTAATCCCCTGGATCAAGGTAGGCACAATGGCGGTGATCGTCGCTCCGAGTTGTTGTTGCACTTGCTCTTGGACAATCTCCGGAATCCGCGCCACCTGTGCCCTGAGTTCTTGAACCTCGCGCGCCTGGCTTTCCGAGCTGGTATTTTTCTCCTTTCGCCCACTAGTGTTATAGTATGACGACCATTTTGTCAACAAGCCTTTGCCGGCCACACGACCAGCTGACGTCGGCTTACTGAGCTTATCCTTGTTCTTCATTACATTCAACGCCCTATTTAGAGTGGTGTCCCAAGGGTTGCTCTTAGTCGACCCCCCGCTACTGCTTTCAGCTGCCTGCGGAAGGAATGTGAACCATTTAGAAATTTGGCTTCATTAATTAGAATGCAACCATATGGAGCTAATTACGCGGGGGTGTATTCCTTACCAGAACAAGCTCAAGCGCCCTGGTCTTCGGATCCGTGGTAAGCTCCTTTGTTTTCGGGTCCTTCTTGTACCGGGCCCTGACAAAGTTCCTGGTCTGCTTGTCACCGTATTTATCGAAGAGGGGCGGTAGGCCTTGCTCGGCACGGTCCGCCTCCTCCTTGTCCCATATAGGCTCCGCCACTCTGTAACCGCCGGGACCGAGTGTGTGTTCCCCTAAGTTCATCTCCCGCATTTCTTTCCCCCACCTACTTGATTCGGAGCTTGTGGTGCTCGAGCAATTGATCTTGAAGTCGTTGTAGTCATCTTCGGTGATCGAAGGATTTTTCTCCTTGATCTTCTCATAACTCTCACCTTTCTCGATCATTCTCTTCACATTGCTTTTCCAAGTAGACAGGGCCGTGCTCATCTTCGTGAGGGCAGCATTGTTCACTTTATTCCCTTTGAGGCTTGTGTTTTCAAATTCAGCGGGGAACTTGTATCGTTCGTGCAGCTTCGTGAAGAGGAGGTTGCGCAAATTCCCTCGGTCAGGATGCCTGAGGTTCTCGGTGTTGATCGAGACGGTGCTCCGGAGAATGCACCCGAGCTGAAGCGAGTACCCCTTGACTATTCGTTTGGGCGCCGTTGGATTCCCGTTGGAGTCCACTTCAGTAACTTCCTCCTTGAGGGTGCGGAGCACGGTCGGGCGCCGGTCCTTCTGTTGCCTCTTCGGTTGGCTGCCATCTGTGCGTGCGCCGCCATCATCAGTGGTGGCATCCTCGGCGGCACCATCAGTGGTGGCATCAGTGGGGTCATCCTCGGCGGTACCATCAGTGGTCTCAGGATCGGTGGGGAAGGCGGCGTCCTCATACAAGTGAGGTTGTTCCTCCATCTCCTGGGACAGCTCCCATAATTTCTTGCCGCCCGAACCCCCGCCCTCATCGTTGTTGGCCATGTTTCTCTATAAATAGGAACAAAGTTTGGTCAAAAAGTTGGTTATTGTCAAGGAACAAGATCTCTAAGTTGACCAAATAACCTAATTCTCGAGGAATGTCGCCAAAAAGTTGGTTATTGTCAAGGAACAATTGAGAGATGTTTGTGATATTGCCTAGGTGTTTTGGGATAGAACCTGTTAGTGTGTTGTTGCTAAGGTCCAAGTCCACGTTCTCAGGGTAACCTAGTTCTTGAGGGGTGTGTCTAGAAAGTTGGTTGCTGCAAAGATACAAGGTTGTGAGTTTGGTCAAATTGCCTATGATGTTTGTGATATTGCCTTGGACCTTAAAGGCACTGTTGCATGATGCAGGGGTGTGTCTAGAAAGTTGGTTGCTGCAAAGATACAAGGTTGTAACACTGGGATTTGTGCACAAGCTAAGCTAGCTAAGACAGTAGCTTCCTTGCAACCCACAAAAGACAAAGGAAAAGGGGTGAAAAGGGGGAGATGGTTAGCTTTGATGAGCAGGCAACATCTTCCTAACCCCCTTCTTCTTGTCTCCTCTCACTATCTCTCTCACACACATGGCAAGCAAGGGTGTCTGAGTGTGTGAAAAAAATACTAAACTAATCCAACCACTAAAGCAAATTAATTTTTATTTCGGTTGAGAATCGGGCACCTTCTAGGTCAAGAAAATTGGGCATGACCTTTGCTAATTTTCTTGACCTAGGAGTGCCCCATTTCTCAACCGAAACGGAAATTAATCAACGTTTCAGGAGAAAGGGGTTATTTTAGAAGATCACAAGTAGCAGCAGCATCACTTGACAAAATCACAACTAGCAGCAGCAACTCGCAGATAGCAGCAGCAGCATCACTTGACAAGTTTCAGACCACATAAATAGCACAAGTGACATGAAAATTCACTTGTAGTGTACTGATAGCACAAGTGACATGAAAATTCCTTTTACTGTCAAAAAACTACTAATAGCACAAGTGACATGAAAATTCAGGAGTAGGAGATCACAAAGGCCATGTCATGCTTGGCAATATTTGTTTACTGAAACTAAATGAACATTTTACTGTCAATAAAAATGTTTTACATATCCTGCAGACAAGTGCAACCACCGGTAGAGGAGTTTCAGCTGTTTCTTTGAACATTTTACTGTCATCACTTACTGAACCTTTTACATATGCACAGGTTTTAACTAATTTGAACATTTCACAAGGAATGCCATCACTTACTGAGTGATTTGAGTGAAATGCACTTGCAACCAAAAGGCCGAAAGGCAGGCCGGTTTGCTCTTCTATGAAAATGGCACACCTTTTCATGGCATATTGTACGAAAGACATAACTATGGGGGTTTTACATATCTGTTTCTTTGAACATTTTACTGTCAATAAAAATGATGTACTGCTGCTTTCAGTTAATTCAAATTAGCTAAAACCTTTTACTGTCAAATAGTGCTAATGTTTACTCTATGAAATAAACTACTTCTCCTCCTTTCAGTTGATACATGTTTGCTTTTGCAATGCTATTTAGAGCTGGTGCTCTCGCAAACAGGCCCATGAATTAGTGGAGCTGGGTATCCATAGTTCTAAGAATTCAAGGAGCTGGAATTGGGGGTGTTTTGGTGTGCATTTTGTTTGTTAAGCTTAAATCATCTTATACCAAATATGGGAAGCACATAATACCAATGCTTACAGAAAAGAAATCTGTGTGCTCAACAAAACTTAGGCATTGATCCTATAACTCATCGTGCCAGAGAGAGAGAGGGAGGGGGGTCTGACCTGCTGCTGTGCGTCCGAGGCACGGTGCGTGGGAGGTTTGCCGGTGATGGATGTCGCCTGCCTGCCGGTGACGGATGCCGCCTGCCTAGATGCAAATGGGGGTTGAGTGAGTCACAGCAGGCCAGGGGAAGGTACATGAATGGAGAGAGAGAGAGAGGCTTACTGACCTGCTGCTGTCCGACGGCGGCTGGTCCAGATCCAGGAGCCTCTGTGGCCGTGGTGAGAGGGCGAGGCGGATGGAATTGCTTTACTTGTATTGGGTAGTCCTTGAAACATAGAAAAAGAGATCACACAATTGATTTAACACTGAAAATTGTATGTCTCTATTCAACATAGGAGACTAGAAAGATGGAACACTGAAAACTGTTAAAGCTACAATATAGGAAAAAATTAATCTTCTCAAGGCTCACAACTGAAAAATAATTAATAGCTTGCAATAACACATCTTAGTGGAACCAGGCAAGAGAAATAAAAGTTGGCTTGCATTGTGGAACCAATTAATCTTCTCAAGGCTCACAAATAAAAGTTTCGGTTGAGAATTGGGCACCTTCTAGGTCAAGAAAATTGGGCATGACCTTTGCTAATTTTCTTGACCTGGGAGTGCCCCATTCTCAACCGAAAAGGAAATTAATCAACATTTCAGGAGAAAGGGATCATTTCACATCAGGAGAAATAGATCATTTCATCTAGCTCATGCCAGGCAATCAACCAAACCAAATATGTACAGGAAAGGTTCATCAACATCAGTCAATTCAGATACTACACCATAAACTTCATCCAGCACATGCCATGCAACCTAGCAAATTATGACACACAATGCCATAATTAATCAAGAGTTACTACTACAGTACTCATGTACTCCATCTTACAGAGTTACTCCATCACAGCAACAACAACCTTGCAGATCAAAAATGATTTGTGTAATCTGGTTGGTACTCTTATAGTTGCATAAATTGAAAAAAAAATTGATCTGTGTGATCTGGGTTACAGTATCAGCAACCTTGCATTTCATTTTATACAAAATTGTACTCCACCAAGAACAGAGCCATACTATAGCAGCAAGACTGTAGTAAGAAAGAACCAATTCCCAAGTCCCAAGTCCCATATCACACAAAAGAGCAGAGTGCATGCTTGATGTTAAACTTTTTTAGGTACATCTTTGTCATTGATGATATATGGGATGAATCAGTATGGGAAATTATTCACTGCGTGTTTCCAGAAAACCAAAAAGGTAGTCAAGTAATCACAACCACAAGACTTGAAACTGTAGCTAATGCAAGCTGCAACTATCAGCACGAGTTCGTTTACAAGATGAGTCCTCTTGATGATCAAAACTCAAGAAAACTATTTTTCAGCAGAGTTGGACAGAATGACTCCTTGTACATTTTTATTCTGACGAAACTGAAAAAAAATTGACACTTGGGTTAACTGAAGAAGGAAGCAGCACGATTCAATGTCTAGCAGCAGCAGCAGCTGTTAGACACGGCAGTGGCGGCTACAGGCGCACGCAGCAGCAGCTGTTGCAAGGCAGCGGGCGGGGCGCGGCCGTGGGCAGGTGCACACGCGCGAGGGGGCGAACTGGGGCGGCCAGAGACGCGGGAAAAAAGCACGGCCACGACGAGCTCGTGGCCATGGCGGATGATGGCTTCGGCCTCGAACAGAGCGACGAATACGATGGCGGTTCCGCACAGGAAGGAGAAGGGAATGGTTGAGTGCCTCACCGAGGAGGCACACGATGGCCCGTTGGTGGCTTAGGAGCAGCAGAACGGCGACAATCGTCGCGGACGCGCCGGTGACTATAGGTTGAAGACGACGACGAATCCGGCAATGTAGGGGCTCCCACCAAGGATGTCGGGGCGGCAGGGTGGGGTCGAGGCGGCGTCGGGGCAGCGGGGCAGCGTCGAGGTGGCGTCGGGGCGGCGGGGCAGCGTCGAGGCAGTGGGGCAGCGGCGTCGGGAGAGGAGAGGAGAAGGGGATCGAGGGCGAGGGCGAGGGAGAGAGAGGGGATAGGGAGGGGCCGGGGAGGGAGGGGAATATGGATGGGGCCGGGCACAATACTAATGGCGCACCACCCCTCGGTGCGCCATAAGTATATCCATACTAATGGCGCACCCCACCGTGGTGCGCCATTAGTATTTTTTTTTTCTGCTCGAGCCAACAGGTTATCTTCCACCTGAACTGATCCACACCAAGTTCCCTCTACTAGCTTGACTGGTCAACAGCCAGTTCTCACACCAGGAGGTCCTGGGTTCGATTCCCAGGCTCCACAATTTTTTTATCCATTTAAAATGTTGTTTGATACTTATTTGTGTTTAAATATGTTCAAACTTGTTTAAATCATAATAGTAATATTTTTTTTATAAGACAGTAATAATTTTTTAAAAAATTACATCAAACAGTAATGCCGGTGGAGTGGGGGAGGGTGCACGGGGGGCGGGGGGTCGGCGGCTGCGGTTGAGTAGGGGAGGGGTGCGGGGGTCGGCGGCGGCGGTTGAGTAGGGGAATCGAGGGTGCGGGGGGTCGGCGGCAGCGGCCGGTGGACCGGGGGGTGCTCGGCGGCGAGGGGGACCGGATCTGGCGAGGTGGGATAGCGATCGAGATGGAGGGGGGTCGAGATCGAGTGTCCATGAAATTTAAAAATATTCATGATAGTTCAAAAAGTTCTCATGAAATACAATCGAGAAATGAAGGCTACGATTTAAATACAATCGATCTTAGCTAGCTATCTGTTCACAATCTTCTTGCCCTTCTTTTTCGCAAATGGAGTTCTTCTATGGAACGGACGTCCTTTAGGTAGGGTAGTCCTGCTTCTTCTTGTGGTGTATGCTGCTACTTCATCATCGTCGTCATGTTCGATCCTCGGGTCGCCATACTTGTCGAAGTCTTGCTCATTGTCTACTCCATCCATTCCGATGATCTTCCTTTTGCCTCTCCTCACGACAACACGACTGGGCTTTGACGGGTCGGTAATGAAGAAGCATTGGTCCACTTGGGAAGCCAGTACCCATGGCTCATTTTTCGCGGTGACGTTTGCGCCCGCGGTCTTGGATTTGGCTTCGGGTATAACCATGGTGGTGAAATACCGGTCTTCTTTTAGGACGCTCTTGGCCCATCTGACACGGAACATCGGGACCTTCTCTCCAGCGTAGCTCAGCTCCCAGATCTCCTCGATCCTTCCGTAGTATCTGTCCTTGTCGTTACTGGTGTAGGATTCCATCGTTACCCCGGAGTTCTGATAACCATCGCTCTTCATGTCCTTGGCCTCGGTGTAGAATGTGTAGCCGTTGATATCATACGCCTCATAGGTCATCAGGTTGTGCTCGGCGCCCTGTGACAAGGCGAATATGAGTTGTTCTTCCGCGGAAGAATCCTCATGTAAAGGGTACGACAAAAGCTTCTGCTTGAACCAACGCGTGAAACATGAGTTGTGCTCTTTGAGTATATCTCCGTCCGTCCTCTGTTGGCCTCGGTCATTGTACGTCTTCTTAATAAAGGTTTTGTGCTGTACCACCCAAGGATCGACCACGTCTATGTGTTGTAGCGCGACTAGGTTTGCTCTTTCAAAGTCGGCGAGTCGACCCTCGAAGTCGACATGCATTTCGCGACGACCCTCACGGTGACCCCATCCAGCGAGCCTGCCGAGGTGCCTGTTGACGGGCAGACCAACGGGGTTCTCGATGCCTATATAATTCATGCAGTAGGAGATGCACTCTTCGGTCAGAAAGCCCCTGGCTATGCTTCCCTCTGGACGTGACATGTTGCGAACGTATCCTTTGATGACACCATTCATCCTTTCGAACGGCATCATGCTGTGCAGGAACGTCGGCCCGAGTTGGATGATATCGTCCACGATATGGACCAGCAGATGCACCATAACGTCGAAGAATGCGGGCGGGAAGTACATCTCAAGCTCGCATAGTATCACCACGATCTCTTCCTGTAGCCTTCTGAGTTGCCTCACGCCAACAGACTTCCGAGAGATGACGTCGAAAAAGTTGCATAGGCCAAATAGGGTTTCACGGACGTGCGCGTCCATGATCCCACGGATTGCAACTGGAAGTATCTTCGTCATCAGCACGTGACAGTCGTGAGACTTCATCCCGCTGAACTTCAGCTTCGCTGGGTCTAGGTATCTGCTTATCTTCCCCGCGTAACCGTAAGGAAGTTTTACTCCTACAAGGCAGGTGAAAAACTGCTCGATCTCCTCCTGACTTAGAGTGAAGCACGCGGGAGGGTAGTCATTTCCGGCCTTCTTGGCCTTTTTGCCTTTGTGACGACTTTCCGTGTCTTGCTTCGCCTCATCATCATCATCATGATCATCATATATAGCGTGAAGCTCCTGCCTGATGCCCATTGATTTCAAGTCTGCCCTTGCTTTCGGCCCATCTTTGGTCCTCTCTGGCATGTTGAGCAGGGTACCAAGCAGACTCTCGCACACGTTTTTCATGATATGCATGACATCAAGGCTGTGAGGCACACGGTGGATCTTCCAGTATGGCAAGTCCCAGAAAACAGACCTCGTTTTCCATACCTTCAGCAAAGGCTCTGGCGCCTTTCGCTTCTTTCCCGGCTCTGGCGCCTTTTTCTTCTTTCCCGGCAGTGGGCAGTCTTTTCAATTTTTCAACAGCTCGTCTATTTCCTCGCCGCTCCTCGTACGCGGGCGTCCTCGGGGTTCGGTTTCACCATCGAACAGATCCTTGCGTTTTCTCCACGGGTCATCGTCGCGAAGCCACCTTCGATGTCCCATGAACACGGTTTTCGAAGACCCGGGATCTCTATCTAGCTGGCGATACGTTGTGTCATCCATGCACCTGACGCATCCAGAAAATCCGTGGACCACCTGCCCCGCGACATATCCGTAAGCAAGATAGTCGTGCACCGTCGTGAGCAGCGCGGCTCTCATAGGGAAATATTCTTTCTCTGCGGCGTCCCACGTATTGGCTGGCGTTTTCCACAGCGTGTCAAGCTCCTCTTTCAGCAGCCCCAGATACAGATTGATGTCGTTCCCTGGTTGTTTCGGTCCTTCAATTAGCATACTCATGTGAATGTACTTCCTCTTCATGCACAACCAGGGGGGAAGGTTGTACATCCACACAAACACAGGCCAGGTGCTATGTGTGCTTCTCTGGCTGCCAAACGGATTGACTCCATCGGTGCTCGCGCCCAGCACGATGTTCCTTGGATCATTCCCAAATTTTGGGTCTTCGAAGTTCAATGCTTGCCACTGGCTCGCATCCTTAGGGTGACTCAGCATCTTGTCTTTTTTATCTATCTCCGGATCATTTGCGTCATCTTCTCGCTTCTTCTCCTCCCTATCCGCGTGCCAACGCAGGAGCTTTGCTACCTTAGGGTCCGCGAAATACCGCTGCAGACGAGGAGTGATCGGAAAGTACCACACCACTTTTCGAGGAGCTTTCTTCCTCTTCTTGTATCGAGTGACGCCGCACACCGGACATATGGTAGACTCCGCGTGCTCATCCCGATAAATGATGCAATTGTTCATGCACACATGGTATTTCACGTGCGGTAAATCCAGAGGACACACGATTTTCTTCGCCTCCTCCAAACTGGTCGGGCACTTGTTCCCCTTGGGAATACGTTCGTGCCAGAATGACATGTTCTCGTCGAAGCATGCGTCGGTCATTTTGTGTTTTACCTTCATCTCCAGAGCCATGAGAGTTACTTTCAGGCGGGTATCCTCGGGCCTGCATCCTTCATACAATGGAGTAACCGCGTCTAACTCAAGTTGATCCATCTTGGCTTTCTCTCAGGCGGCAGCTCTTGCGTTATCCGTCTGCTTCAGAAGCAGCTCTTGAATATGAGGGTCCTGCACCCAGCCCATCGATGGTCCAGCGTCGTCTGCTCCGCCGACATCATCATCTTCATGATCATGCCCGTCGACTGCTCCGGCATCTTCCTCATCATCATGTCCTGCATCTTCTACATGATGACTGTGTACAACATCACCGTCGTGATCATCTCCTCGGGATTCTTCGTCTTCTCGCCCGCCCGAGCCGCGGTGGTTGTCTTGCTGCCCTTCCTCATTTCTTGCCCGGCCCCCATGGACGACTTCGTAGTCATCTTCATCACCTTGCCACCGATAGCCATCCATGAAACCACGCAAGAGCAGGTGGTCCCGCACCTGCCCTGATTCCGGGTCCGCAACTTCAGCTTGCATCTTCGACACGGACATCTTATCTCCGTCTCGTTCTTTTGAAGCATCTCGGCCTTCGCGGACTCAAAAACCTATTCACGATGCCTTCGGTCATCGTGCGGACCATGGTCGCCTGCGGGGTAGAGCAAAACGATATTTTAGAACCAAAAAAATTTGGCATGACTTTCCCTAAAAATAGGACCAAAAAGAATGCTTAATGCCAAAATTCTCGCCGAAACGGAAATGAATCAACATTCCGGCAAAATATTGGCAACTATCGAATTTCAAATACCGGTACACCTCCAAACACAAACACATATGCAACACCACAAACATATGCAACACCACGAACATACATAGATCTAGCTAGGCCATAAAAAGTGCATGTGCACATTGTTGTAGGGAGAACAACATAAATATAGCTTCCCCCCTTACTTACCTATCAAAACAAGGTAATTTAACCACTTAAATTGAATGAATCTATGGTGGAAATGAGGTGAAAAAGAGGAGGCACCCGAGACAAGGAGGAGGTGGAGAGAATGAAGTGGGGAGAAAGTGAGTGTGGGTAGGAGAGGCTGTCCAAAATATCTTGTTGCTGCCCACTTACTAATGGCGCACCAACTCTAAATGCGCCATTAGTAATCCAGGTTACTAATGGCGCACCTCCTTCTGGTGGTGCGCCATTAGTAGTTTTGCAAAAAAAACATACTAATGGCGCACTGTTCCACAGTGCGCCATTACTAGTTTAAATGTTTAAACTAGTAATGGCGCACGGTGGAACAGTGCGCCATTAGTAGTTTTGCAAAAAAGGGAATAATAAAAAAACAACATTAGTGGCACACTTTCCGTCTGGTGCGCCATTACTAGTTACAACTAGTAATGGCGCACTGTATCTGGATGCGCCATTAGTATGTTTGGACAGGCGCACTAGTTAAAAAAAAATTGATACTAATGGCGCACCCTGGGCCAGGTGCGCCATTAGTAGTTTCAACTCTAATGGCGTATCAGTAGGTGGTGCGCCATTAGTATATACTAATGGCGCACCGCTTGTCTGGTGCGCCATTAGTATCAATCCCATCTATAGCCCTTTTTCTAGTAGTGTGAAGACGAGAGAGTCTGAGCTTGCCGTGGCCCGTGAGAGCGCGAAGAGTGCCAAGGCCGAGGCCCAGAAGGCCCTTCTGGAGATCGACGCGATGAAGAAGATAGCAGCGGGTAAGGCTTTCTATACGCAAAGCAAGCATGCAAAGGTGAATTACCGATTACTTACCCGAATCCGGAGCTCTTCAGGAGCATTCGCAGATTTGCCCCGCAGTGTGTCTGATGCCGCACTATTCTACCAGGCCGAGGACGGAAGCTCGACAGAGAAGCTGTTCTGGTCTCAGTACGCTGAGGCCGAACATCCGGTGCCAATGAGCGACCAGCTGAAGCAGATGGCCGAGCTACATAAGGCAACCGATCAGTCCACGAAGGGCTTCATAGTCCGGTTGTGGCCAGGCGACGCTCTTCTGAACAACTTCTTCAGCCTGGTGAGGCGGCTTGTGGATGCCTGCCCACGGCTGGAGGTCGTCAAGCGATCCGTCTGCATTGAAGGTGCACGTCAGGCCTTTGCCCGTGTAAAAACGCAGTGGGTCAAGCTAGACGCCGTGAAGCTGATCAAGGAGGGGCCGCCGGAGGGCAAGGAGCACCGCCACCCCGATATGTACTACGAGGGTGTTCTGCCGGGCGCCCGTCTTATCACGGATGAGTGTTCGCAAAATGTAATATTTGAATGAGACTTGCTCGTTTTGTCCTGTATGTATGAAAACTTGTATCGTATTCGCTATGCAACACTTGTGTGAATTTAAAATATTACCTTCTATTTGGTTGTTTATCCAATCTGAGAGATGGCTAGTCCTCGGCTTCTGCCCCCATGCCGCGAGTGCCGGGGTGTTCGGGATAAACCTGAGCACTCTTGTTCCCATGTTTGGGTCCTTCGAGGGAGGTGCTCAGCACAACGAACAAGGCAACCGGACTAATAATGCTTTATCACTCTCACTTAGCCATAGAATTCTATAATTTTAAATTTTGGTGAAGCCCTTGGTATTCAGAAGACCGAATTCGGGGCGCGATACACGCCTGTAAGCCGGACGGAGCCGGACCCTCGCCCTAAGCGGCATAAGTCTTTAGGGACTCGAAAAACCTCGCCGAACTGCGACCAGTCTCTCGCCTTATCATGACAGTCAGTTTTAGCTTTCTCTACTGAGGTGCTCGGCCCGGCAGAACCGGGGCACAATCGCAGTAGTTCTCCTAGCGCTACCTTAGCCGATAGAGAGGAACGTAAGGTACCAAAACATAGGAGCCGGGAAAACCCAACATTTGACCAAAGACATGATTCGAAGCTGATGCATATAATGCTATAAGTTCGGGGTGCCGCACTTGTGAAAGTGTTCAGACTTTTCACACCATATTGTGGGTACGTAAGCCCCTGGTGCATTGGTCGTACCAGAGTGTACGGTTGCTAGGCGTCATGAATGAACACATAGATATGTATACATATAACAAAAATGCGATAATAGTCGTAATGTCATGCATTGTATATTAAAAAATTGCATTAAAGCAGAGTGATATAGATGGTGTAATAGGCAAAAAGAGTAGGACTATGTCCCTTCCAAGGGCGAGCTGAGGAATTATATGAAATCTGTAATCCACCTGGGAATTCCGTAGTTGTCGGCCTCCTTGGTTGTTGTATCATGTGTTTGGCAATAGAGCTGTCGGACAGTGTTTCCAGAGATTGGAGTCCTGAAAGAAAAATAAGAATAACCAAACGGGAAGCCCCTGGTGCGGTTTAGGCCGCATTTTGGGGCGTGCCATAGTTGTGCCCCCCCCCCCCCCCACCTGTGCCCATGGTATTTTTAATGCGTAATTATGTACGCGCGGCACGAACAACGCCGTTGGGCTGGGATTGGGGTGGCCGTCGTACTGCTACGCGAGCTCAGACCGCGCCAGGCGGTCTGTTTGCCGATTGCCCCGAGCGCGCTTGAAGGTGTCCGGGCTTTGAAATGCCGAACTGGTGGATTGCCTTGAGAGGCTGCTTTGCGCTTCTACTACGAGGGCCGCGGTGTGCTCCTCTGTTCGGAGAGAGCGCTATGTGTTTCCATTGACTATAATAACTCCGCGAGGTCCTGGCATCTTGAGCTTGAGGTATGCATAATGTGGTACCGCATTGAATCTAGCGAATGCGGTTCATCCAAGCAGCACGTGATAGCCACTGCGGAACGGGACTATATCGAAGATTAACTCTTCTCTTCGGAAGTTATCCAGCGATCTGAAAACCACTTCCAGTGTAATTGAGCCTGTGCAGTGCGCCTCTACGCCTGGAATGACGCCCTTAAAGGTCATCTTTGTGGGTTTGATCCTTGAGGGGTCTATACCCATTTTGCGCATTGTGTCCTGATAAAGCAGGTTCAGGCTGCTACCGCCGTCCATAAGGACTCGAGTGAGGTGAAATCCGTCGATGATTGGGTCCAGGACTAGTGCGGCGAATCCGCCATGACGGATACTAGTGGGGTGGTCCCTGCGATCGAAGGTGATCGGACAGGAGGACCAAGGGTTGAATTTTGGGGCGACTGGCTCCAACGCATATACGTCCCTGAGCGCACGCTTCTGCTCCCTCTTAGGGGTGTGGGTTGCGTATATCATGTTCACTGTCCGCACTTGCGGGGGAAACCTCTTCTGTCCTCCAGTGTGCGGCTGCCGGGGTTCTTCCTCGTCCTCGCTATGCGGCCCCTTGTCCTTGTTTTCGGCAATTAACTTGCCGGCCTGCTTGAACACCCAACAATCCCTGTTGGTGTGATTGGCTGGCTTGTCTGGGGTGCCGTGTATTTGACACGAGCGATCGAGTATACGGTCCAAGCTGGACGGACCCGGCGTACTTTGTTTGAATGGCTCTTTCCGCTTACCGGGTTTAGAGCCTTTGAATCTGGCATTGACTGCCGTATCCTCGGTACTTTCGCTGTTAATGCGGCGCTTATGCTTGTTGCGACGTGACCTGCTATTGCCGTCCTTGGTATCTGAGGTACCATGGTTTTTTGATATGTTATTACTGCGAGCCAACCTGCTGTCTTCTCCCGCACAAAAGCGGGTCACGAGCATCGTGAGGGCTGCCATAGATTTCGTCTTTTCCTGACCAAGGTGCCGGGCTAGCCACTTGTCTCGGATGGTGTGCTTGAAAGCCGCTAAGGCCTCCGCATCTGGACAGTCGACGATTTGATTTTTCTTTGTAAGGAACCGGGTCCAGAATTGCCTGTCCGACTCTTCTGGCTGCTGAATTATGTGGCTCAAGTCATCAACGTCTAGTGGTCGCACATAAGTGCCCTGAAAGTTGTCGAGGAATGCGGCTTCCAGATCTTCCCAACAGCTAATGGAGTCCGCTGGCAAGCTATTAAGCCAATGCCACGCTGGTCCTTTGAGTTTTAGTGGGAGGTACTTGATGGCATGTAAGTCATCACCGCGGGCCATGTGGATGTGGAGGAGGAAGTCCTCAATCCATACCGCGGGGTTTGTAGTGCCGTCGTATGATTCAATGTTGACAGGATTGAAACCTTCCGGGAATTGATGTTCCATTACTTCGTCTGTGAAGCATAGGGGGTGTGCGGCGCCTCTGTATTGGGCTATATCGCGACGCAGCTCGAATGGGTCCTGCCCGCTGTGTTCAGCCCGGCCAGATTTGCTTTTACTGTATCCGGCGTGACATTTATCATCTCATAGAGTGGTGCGCCCTCGTGATCCGTAGATCGATCTTGAATGCTTTTCTTTGTCCTCCAATATGTCTCGCAGGTCTAGCGTATCTCCCCATGCCTTTTTATTTGAATGGCGTTGGGGTGGAGGCTGAGCTTTTGGCCGGAATGCCTCTCTATCGCGGCCACGAGGTGGCCGATCAGCCGTTTCATACGCTTCTTCCTCCAGTCGGGGAAGTAACCTGCGCCTTGGATAGCTCTTGGAGGGACGCTCGAGTTTATATTGCTCGGCCGCGAGGACTTCAGTCCATTTGTCAGTTAGAAGATCTTGATCAGCTTGAAGCTGCTGCTGCTTTTTCTTCAGGTTATTTGCCATGGCCATAAGCCTGCGCTTGAAGCGCTCTTGTTCGACGGGATCCTCTGGTACGGCGAATTCATCGTCGCCGAGGCTTGCCTTGTCTTCGGAGGGGGGCATGTAATTGTCATCCTCCTCCTCTCCGCCAGCTGCTCTCTCAGGAGAGCTGGCTCCTTCATCCTCCTGCTCTAAATCCTGCTGGAGGGGATTGTTGTTGTCTTCGGCGCTATCCGGAGTGTTATTATCTCCTGTGCCGGTATCACCACCTTTGCTTTGGCGGGACTTAGAGCGGCGCTGCTGACGTCGGCGCTTGGGTTGTTTCTTGGAGGGGTCATCCTCCGTTATCTCGTCGCCATTGCCTTCATTGGGTGTATCCACCATGTATATGTCATACGACGAGGTGGCTGTCCAGTGCCCTGTAGGTGCTGGTTCATGTTCGTCTCCTACATCGCCGTCCATACCATCGATGTCTTCAGAGTCGAAGTTGAGCATGTCAGTTAAATCATCAACAGTGGCTACAAAGTGGGTGGTGGGTGGGCGTCGAATTTCTTCGTCATCCGCATACCAGTATTGTTGGCCCTAATCCGGCCAGGGCTCTCCTGACAAAGAGAGAGACCTTAGTGAATTCAGAATGTCGCCGAAGGGCGAGTGCTGAAAGATATCCGCATCGGTGAATTCCATGATCGGCGCCCATTCGGATTCGATTGGCAGGGGCGCGGATGGTTCGGGGTCCAGAAGAGAGTCCGGCACCTTGGAGTCACGGGCTGTGCGGAGAATTATACTGGTGTTTGGCTCGATCGCCGTTGAGAATGCAGCCCTTGAGGTGGTGTCTAGCCACTCATCCTCAATTGGCGCAGTTGGCTCCGAGCTAAGGGTCGGAGCTGATGCGGGCGCGGCCTCTGGAGTACCGTCTGGTGGCAGAGCTAGGTCATGCCCATCGAGATAGTGCGGCGCGCCCGGCTGTGGCTCGAATCCGTCGAAGATCAAGTCTCCGCGGATGTCGGCCATGTAGTTCAAACTTCCAAATCTGACCTGATGGCCAGGGGCGTAGCTTTCAATCTGCTCCAGATGGCCAAGCGAATTAGCCCGTAGTGCAAAGTCACCGAATACGAAGATTTGTCCGGGGAGAAAAGTCTCACCCTGGACGGCATCGCTATCGATGATAGTAGGAGCCATCAAGCCTAACAGTGATGACACAGAGGAACTCTCAATGAAAGCACCAATGTCGGTGTCAAAACCGGCGGATCTTAGGTAGGGGGTCCCGAACTATGTGTCTAGGCCGGATGGTAACAGGAGGCAAGGGACACGAAGTTTTACCCAGGTTCGGGCCCTCTTGATGGAGGTAAAACCCTACGTCCTGCTTGATTGATATTGATGATATGGATGTTACAAGAGTAGATCTACCATGAGATCAGAGAGGCTAAACCCTAGAAGCTAGCCTATGGTATGATTGTATGTTGTGATTGTTGTCCTACGGACTAAAACCCTTCGGTTTATATAGACACCGGAGAGGGCTAGGGTTACACAAGGTCGGTTACAAAGGAGGAGATATCCATATACGTATTGCCTAGCTTGCCTTCCACGCCAAGTAGAGTCCCATCCAGACACGAGACGAAGCCTTCAATCTTGTATCTTCATAGTCCAACAGTACGGCCAATGGAGATAGTCCGGCTGTCCGGAGACCCCCTAATCCAGGACTCCCACACTTCTTCTCTCTTTTTGGATCTCAATACAATGTTCTCCCCCTCTCTTGTGGAGATTTATTCGATGTAATCTTCTTTTTGCGGTGTGTTTGTTGAGACCAATGAATTGTGGGTTTATGATCAAGTCTATCTATGAACAATATTTGAATCTTCTCTGAATTCTTTTATGTATGATTGGTTATCTTTGCAAGTCTCTTCGAATTATCAGTTTGGTTTGGCCTACTGGATTGATCTTTCTTGCAATGGGAGAAGTGCTTAGCTTTGGGTTCAATCTTGCGGTGTCCTTTCCCAGTGACAGTAGGGGCAGCAAGGCACGTATTGTATTGTTGCCATCGAGGATAACAAGATGGGGTTTTCATCATATTGCATGAGTTTATCCCTCTACATCATGTCATATTGCTTAGGGCGTTACTCTGTTTTCATTAACTTAATACTCTAGATGCATGTTGGATAGCGGTCGATGAGTGGAGTAATAGTAGTAGATGCAGGCAGGAGTCGGTCTACTTGTCTTGGACATGATGCCTATATACATGATCATACCTAGATATTCTCCTAACTATGCTCAATTCTGTCAATTGCTCAACAGTAATTCGTTCACCCACCGTAGAATACCTATGCTCTTGAGAGAAGCCACTAGTGAAACCTATGGCCCCTGGGTCTATCTTCATCATATTAATCTTCCAATACTTAGTAATTTCCTTTGATTTTTACTTTGCTTTTATTTTACATTGCATCTTTATCATAAAAATACCAAAAGTATTATCTTATCATATCTATCAGATCTCACTCTCATAAGTGGCTGTGTAGGGATTGACAACCCCTTATCGCGTTGGTTGCGAGGATTTATTTGTTTTGTGCAAGTGCGAGGGACTCGCGCGTAGCCTCCTACTGGATTGATACCTTGGTTCTCAAAAACTGAGGGAAATACTTATGCTACTTTGCTGCATCATCCCTTCCTCTTCGGGGAAAACCAACGCAGTGCTCAAGAGGTAGCAATGTGCATTACCGAGAGGGCCCAGAGATACCTCTCCGATACTCGGAGTGACAAATCCTAATCTTGATCTATGCCAACTCAACAAACACCATCGGAGACACCTATAGAGCATCTTTATAGTAACCCAATTACGTTGTGACGTTTGATAGCACACTAAGTGTTCCTCCAGTATTCGGGAGTTGCATGATCTCATAGTCATAGGAACATGTATAAGTTATGGAGAAAGCAATAGCAACAAACTAAACGGTCATCGTGCTAAGCTAATGGATGGGTCAAGTCAATCACATCATTCTCTAATGATGTGATCTCGTTAATCAAATGACAAATCATGTCTATGGCTAGGAAACATAACGATCATTGATTCAACCAGCTAGTCAAGTAGAGGCATACTAGTCATGTCCAAATGTCCAGGCTATAAAGAAAAAAATATGAGATCACATGTCAGGCAGCATTCCACATCAAAAATTATGTTTTTATCATTTACCTACTCGAGGGCGAGCATGAATTAAGCTTGGGGATGCTGATACGTCTACAACGTATCTATAATTTTTTATTATTCCATGTTGTTATATTATCAATCTTGGACGTTTTATAATCATTTTATAGTCATTTTATATCATTTTTCGGTACTAACCTATTGACATAGTGCCAATTGTCAGTTGTTGTTTTTTACATCTCAAGTAATCAATATCAAACGGAGTCCAAACGCAGCAAACTTTTTGTGGAGTTTTTTGGACCAGAAGACAACCAATGGGCCGAAGAAGCACCTAGGGCTGCTTCAAGGGGAGCACAACCCACCAGGGCGCGCCTGGAGGCCCAGGCACGCCCTGGTGGGTTGTGCCCACCTCGGGTGCCCCCCGGACCGCCTCTTTACTATATAAATACCCCAATATTCCAGAAACCCTAGGGGAGTCGACGAAAATCAATTTCAGCCGCCGCAGAGTCCAGAACCACCAGATCCAATCTAGACACCATCACGGAGGGGTTCACCACTTCCATTGGTGCCTCTCCGATGATGCGTGAGTAGTTCTTTGTAGACGTTCGGGTCCGTAGTTAGTAGCTAGATGGCTTCCTCTCTCTCGTTTGATTCTCAATACAATGGTCTCTTGGAGATCCAAATGATGTAACTCTTTTACGGTGTGTTTGTTGGGATCCGATGAACTTTGAGTTTATGATCAGATCTATCTCTTTTTATCGATGAAACTTATTTGAGTTTATTTGATCTCTTATATGCATGATTTCTTATAGCCTTGTATTCCTTCTCTGATATTTGGGTTTTGTTTGGCCAACTTAATCTATTTATCTTGCAATGGGAAGAGGTGCTCCGTAGTGGGTTCGATCTTACGGTGCTTGATCCCAGTGAAAGAAGGGGAACCGACACGTATGTATGGTTGCTACTAAGGATAAAACGATGGGGGTCTATTTCTACATAAATATATCTTTTCTACATCATGTCATCATTCTTATTGCATTACTCTATTTCTCCATGAACTTACTACACTAGATGCATGCTGCATAGCGGTTTATGTGTGGAGTAATAGTAGTAGATGCAGGCAGGAGTCGGTCTACTAATCTTGGATGTGATGCCTATATAATGATCATTGCCTAGATATCATCATGATTATTTGAAATTCTATCAGTTGCCCAACAGTAATTTGTATACCCACCGTTGGCTATTTTTCTCGAGAGAAATCACTAGTGAAACCTATAGCCCTCGGGTCTCTTCCTCATATTATTTGCCTTTGCGATCTATTTTATTTGCCTTTTATTTTCAGATCTATTAAACCCAAAAATACCAAAGTACCTTGCTGCAATTTATTTTATTTGGCATTCGATCTATCAATCTACTACAATTTATTCACGTCTGTTTGCCAATTTATGGCGTCGTTACCCGAAAGGGATTGACAACCCCTTTAATACGTCGGGTTGCGAGTATTTGTTATTTGTGTGCAGGTGCCGTTTACGTGTTGTTGCTTGGTTCTCCTACTGGTTCGATAACCTTGGTTTCACCACTGAGGGAAATACCTACCGTCGCTGTGCTGCATCATCCCTTCCTCTTTGGGGAAATATCGACGTAGCTTCAAGCCGCATCAACCCTCATTAAAGATCTGAAAATATAATCTTCCACCGGATAAACCAACTAGCATCAACTACAAGGAGTAATCAACACTACTAGCAACCGACAGGTACCAATATGAGGTTTTGGGACCAAGATGGAATACAAGAGATGAACTAGGGTTTGAGAGGAGATGGTGTTGGTGAAGATGTTGATGGGGATTGACCCCCTCTCGATGAGAGGATCGATGGTGATGACGATGGCGATGATTTCCCCCTCTCGGAGGGATGTTTCCCCGGCAGAATAGCTCCGCCGGAGCCCTAGATTGGTTCTGCCAAGGTTCTTCCTCAAGATGGCAGCACTTCATCCCGAAAGCTTCGTCTTGATTTTTTTCAGTGTAAAAGACGCCATATAGCCAAAGATGGGAACCGGAGGCCTGCTAGGGTGCCCACAAGGTCGGGGGCGCGCCGAGGGGGGTAGGGCGCGCCCTCCACCCTTGTGGCTAGCTGGTGGCCCCCCTCTGGTACTTTCTTTGCCCAATATTTTTTATTTATTCCAAAAACGTGCTCCGTGAAGTTTCAAGACTTTTGGAGTTGTGCAGAATAGGTCTCTAATATTTTCTCCTTTTCCAGCCCAAAATTCCAGTTGCTAGCATTCTCCCTCTTCATGTAAACCTTGTAAAAATAAGAGAGAATAGGCATAAGTATTGTGATATAATGTGTAATAATAGCCCATAATGCATTAAATATCAATATAAAAGAATGATGCAAAATGGACATATTAGTGATCTAATGCAGAAAAGTATCGAAATCAGAGAGAAACAGAGGGAAGAGGGAGATCCAATCTCGGAGGTTCTCTTGCCCTCCGGGAGCCATTAACACCAAAGCCGGTGGGGGGAACATCTCCCCACCTGGAGGGAGGCCAAGGAAGAAAAGGGTGGCCTCTCGGGCCGTCTCTTCAGGCGGCGCTGGAGTGCTACCGGGCGAACCATCAATCCATCATCACTACCATCATCTCTATCGCCTTCATCAAATTCACCAAAACTCCATCGCCTTCCTCCCTCACTATATAGTGGTCCACTCCCGCAAACTTGTATAGTCCCTACTTGAACATGGTGTTTGGCGCTATGAATTATTATCTAGTGATTTGTTGCATTGTTATTATGTCTGAGTATCCCTTTTGTCTGATGGTTAATTGGTGACCTTTTATGATTGATTTGACTTGTATGTTGATATGTTGTTGCCATTCAGTCCCCATCATATGAGTGCACACGTATGCGGATCAAACTTTAGGGTTAGTAGTATGTTGATATAATTATGGATAAGGTGGTCGGAGTGACATATATTATGGGACCTGTGTATAGGAGTTGATACATATTGGATAAAATGGGACCAATATATTTTAACGTTATGGTTAAGTTTTACCATAATGGATCTTTAGTACATGTGGATGCTTGCTAGGGTCCCATTCATAAGTATGTGTTACCAATGGATTTTGTTGCATGTTAGCAACAATGATTATCAATCTAGCTAGTATCATAGCCAATTGCATAGGGACAATTCCACACCTCCTATCCCGCTACTCCATACTCGCTAAATTTCACTTGTTCCTTTACTTTACAACAGATAACTTTTATTTACAATTCTTTATTATCTTGCAAAGTTATATTTTTACACACAAAATACTTCTACTTTTATTTCATAGGTAAAGCAAACATTTGATGTACATAGAGTTTTGTCGGTGGTTGGTAGAACCTTAGAGAATACAAATACTAAATTTAGCTCCTCGTTGGGTTCGACACTCTTAGTTATTGGAAAGGGGCCAATCGATCCCTACACTTTGTGGGTTATCAAGACCATTTGTGGGGTCGTTGCCGGGGAGCAATAGTGCAGGGTGAATATTCTCGTGCACATCTATTGTCTTTATTGCTCAGTTGTATTTTTATCCACGTTCTTTATTTGTTACCTATCTTTGGTTATGGGTAGGAAGACAAAATACCAAAAAAATCATGCGCTTGCTCCCAAAAAGGTTGAGGAACCTCCCAAAATCCTCCTATCTGAAAAGGTTTACATGGATTTTGTTGAATCCGTCAGTGCTTTTGTTGAACACTCAACTAGCATAGTATGGGGAAAAACTTTGGAAGGGCGTGATTTTATATAAAAACACCGCTTGTCTTAAAAAGGAAACTTTTGAAGGGTTTATTAGACAATTTGGATCCTCATGCTATTGATTTGTGTTTTAAAAGGTTTAACTTGTGGCCCTAAAAATGCTTTGGATCTCAATGCAAGAATAGAAACAATTGTTTGTAAGCTCTTATGTTAAGAAAGAATGTGGTTATCATGATATATAGCAAATTTAAGAATTTGTTATCTTTATGTTATCTAAAGAAATAGCTGCTATAGTTGTGCAAGCAGAAAGTTGCAATATTGTTGTCTGTACTAAATTATAGACTTATTGTATTCTTGATTATAGTTTTCAAAATTTTAGTATTAATATTTATATCACTAATCATGTTGAGGAAGTCTCTGTTTTCCACAAAGAGGCTAATGTTTTACAGGAACCTTTGGAAGACGAATTGCTGACACAGTGAGCTCTTTAGATGAAAAAGATGGGAAGGAGAGTGAAGAATTAAAGGAGGAAGAGCAGATTCATGACCCGTTCCCACCTTCTAATGAGAATAATTCGTTAACTCTTATTTTTTTTAATTACATTCTCTTTTTGATGTCTATGATAATTATGGTCATGATGCCCCTCGGAATGATACTTATGGCCATGATGCCCCTCCGAAGTATACTTATGAATATGAAATTACTATAATTGCTTATCCTAAGAATGAAATTGTTAATTTTGCATCAATACTTGATAGTCCTATCATCTTTTTGAATTCTCCAAATTACACTACACCAGAGAAGTTTGCTTTTATTAAGGATTATATTGGCGGGGTACCTTTCTCTTATGCTCATGATGCTTTTAATAAAAAATTATATGCATGTGCTAGCTGCTCCTACTTGCAATTATTATGAGAGAGGGACCCCATCTCCCCCTCTCTATGTATCTAATCCACAAAAGTTGCAAGAAACTTCCTACAGTATGTATTGGTGTTTACTTTGTGTTCACCAATTGTTCTATTATGACAAGCCAATGCACAGAAAGAGGTGAAAGTGCTAGTGATCGACTAGAGGGGGGGTGAATAGGCGATTTTTATGGAAGTCTTCAAAACATGTAAGTTTCAAAGACAAACAATAGAAATAAACCTATTACCATGCAGCGGAAGGTAGACTACACTAGGCAAACCATAGTCACGTATTCAATGAAGTGAAAACACAATGACTAATAGCAGCTAGGCAGTAAGGATCAGGTAGGAAGATATTGAGAAGCGAATCAGTACACGTAATCACTTAGTGAAGTCGAATGGTGATGCTATCGTACAATGACTTCACAAAAACCAACAGTAAGTAAAGGGAAGGGAAGGATGAAACCAGTGACTCGTTGAAGACAATGATTTGTTGGACCAGTTCTAGTTGCTGTGACAACTGTACGCCTGGTTAGGGAGGCTGAGATTCAACTCAGAAGACCTCGTCTTCACCTTATTCCCCTTGAGCTAGGGACACCCAGTCCTCGCCCAATCACTCTGGTAAGTCTTCAAGGTAGACTTCCAAACCTTCACAGACTTTGTTCACCGGCGATCCACAATGACTCTTGGATGCTCAGAACGCGACGCCTAACCGGCTGGAGGATTCACAGTCCTCAAGTGTAATAAGTCTTCAGATCACACAGAGAAGAAGACTTAAGTGATGCCTAACACTCTTTGGCTCTGGGTGGTTAGGGCTTTATCCTCTCAAGGAATTCTCTCTCAAAGGCTTCGAGGTGGGTTGCTCTCAAATGACAAAAGCCGTACTTTAACTCTGAGTAGCCAACCATTTATGGTTGTAGGGGGTGGGCTATTTATAGCCACTAGGCAACCCGACCTGATTTGTCCGAAATGACCCTGGGTCGCTAAGGAACTGACACGTGTTCCAACGGTCAGATTTAAAACACACACGGCAACTTTACTTGGGCTACAAGCAAAGCTGACTTGTCCAACTCTAAACAAGATTCGCTCTCATAGTCTTCACTCAAAGACATAGGATTTTGGTTAAGCATCACTTCAGTCATTCTGACTGGTTCTCTTGCACCCCACTTAACAGTACGGTGGTTCCTATGACTCAACAAAGAAGAAAAAGAACTACGAAAGATCTAAGTCTTCGCGCTCCATAGTCTTCATGCGATGTCTTCTCTTGTCATAGTCTTCAATGTGAATGTCTTCACATACCACCTTTGACATCAATGTCTTCATACATTTTTAGGGGTCATCTCTGGTAGGAAAACCGAATCAATGAGGGACTTCTACCTGTGTTATCCTGCAATTCTCACAAACACATTAGTCCCTCAACTAGGTGTGTCGTCAATACTCCAAAACCAACTAGGGGTGGCACTAGATGCACTTACAATCTCCCCCTTTTTGGTGATTGATGACAAACTAGTTGAAGTTTTGAACGGGGAATGTAATATGTGAAATTGTAAAGGATAAGGAATTGTCTTCATAAGTTGCAAGGGCTCCCCCTGAAGATGTGCATATAAGTAATTTGCTTTTGGAATGCAAATGCACATGGCAGGTTGTACTTGTGGAGATCCTCTTCAACTTATGATGACAATTCATCATGCATGAAAAGTATGTGAAGATAATGACATGCATAATGAAAAATGGACGTCTGCAAAATGATCTAAGTGCGGAATTTATCGTCGCACATGCGGAATTTATCATCGCATCACAGAATAGCAAATAAGTAGCAGACGACCATCGAGTTTAAGTGTTCCAACTCAAAGAACCAAATGTATCAAAACGAGAGTTGTAAACACTAGGCAAAACATAAAATAACCGCCCATATGGACCCGCTTGAAGACTATCAAACTCATATGCTTCTCCCCCTTTTGTCAGTAAGGACCAAAAAGGTTTGAAGACATAGAGCATCTACTCGTTCCCATGAGGAGTAGACGAAGCAGCAAGGTCGTCGGTGGTGTTCGGCGGTGCAGAAGTAGGGGGCGGTGAAGTGGCATCATCTTCGTCCTCGATCACTCTGGCATTCACAGTTGCCGTAGAGGAAGAGAACTCAGAGTCTTCAAGAGATGGAGTTTGTTGCAGCACAGTCCTTCGGGGAGGTGTGGAGTCAAACTTGAAACGTTCAGAGAAGCCATCCTCTTGAAGATCATCCTCAGAACACATAAGTGTCAGCCCTTTCCATGTACGCCGACAGGTTTCATGGGCAACAAAGGCATTCTTGGTGGCAAGATTGCGAATGCGGTTGACATCCACCAAGAGGCTTTGCATTTGGCGCTTCAGCCAGTCATGATGCCTATCCTGTTTCTGATGAAGAGCAACCAGAAGCTCTCGGTCATTGAGAACACGAGATCGCTTCTTGGGCCGTTGGGCAATAGTGCTTTCAGTGGCTTCAGTGAGGGCACGATGAGGTGCACGTGTAGTACCAGCCAGAGGATAAACACGAGTGACTGCTTCAACTCCTTCAATGTTCTGAGAGAAACTTTGATGCTCCGCATTCTGAAGACTAAGAGGCTCCTTGGCAGGCTCTGGATAGAAGGCTTCAATGGACATATCCACGTCAGGCAGAAAGATCCGATGATTGCGAGCAGAGGGCTGATATGAGATAGCTGAGTGGAGTTTGATCAGCCGCATTATCCATGGATCATAGAACTTCAAGCCAAAAAGATCAGATCCTGATGCAGCAAGTTGGCGGATGAAGAAGTCTTGTGCATTGAAGCATTTGCCGTGGAGAATATAGAAGACCAAAGTCTTCATTTCACCTTCCAGCTTTGCATGTGGAGAATGTCCTTTGAAGGGCCAGAGAGTTCGCCTTATAATGTGATAGATAGTCTGTGGCAGATACTCAAGGTCTTCAACAAAGAACTCCTTAAGATAGGCAGCATCTGGAGGCAACGGCTTCATCATGCTAAGCATCTGACTCATGTTCGGTTCTGGCTTCTGAAAGATGCTCTCAATAGCTTCACTGTGAAGCTGACAGCCAGGTTCATAGAGATCTCCAGGAGTGGGCAGACCAGTGAGCTCAATGATATCAAAGGCTTTGGCTTCATGATGAATATTTCCAGTCATCCACTCAAGGACCCAAGTCTTCGGATCTCTGTTGTAGCCTCGTATGTGAAGAGTGGCATAAAATTGGAGCAGCAACTCTTCGTTCCAGTGCTCTTGGTCGGTGACGAAATGCAACAAGCCAACCTGTTTGAAGCAATCCAGAGCTTCTTCCAAGTAGGGCAGTTATTGCTTCGGTGTCAAGACGCATATGAGGGAAGATGCGACCTTGATTGTACAGAATGCATGAGTAATAACTTCGCTGTGGATAGCTCCAGAACCGATCAGAAGATATTCTTTCCCTTGGGTAGGGGTTCTTGGAGCTATTGAAGAAGGTGTTGTCTGCTTTGAAGCCGTTGACATTAAAGGATCCAGGTGCTGATGCAGGACCTGGAAACCTGGGAAATCTTGGCATTGGCTTCTATACCTGAGGCCTGTGCTCAACATGATAATCAAACTAAGGACCAGCAGCAGGTGTAGGAACAGGAGCAGTGGCAGAGGCGTTAGGCTACACAGCAGAGGCTTCAGGAGCAGTTGCATCAATGGCTTCATTGACTTCTGGCATTGGTGCAGGCTCTACATTTGCTTTAGCCATGACAACGTCATTGGCTTCATTGGTGTTGGTGGTGGCAGCCTCAAGATTTTCTACCTCCACTTGATGAGCTGGAGGGTCGGGCACAGACACGTTCTCCTCGAGAACAGCTTCTTCAGTAATTGGGGGAGTAGGGACACGTTCTTCTTCTTGGGTGTCATCGGCTAATGCAGCCAGAATGTCTTCAGCAGCTTTAGCCTCAGACTCGGAGACTTGAGACCTTGGTCCTTTGCGAAACCTGCGTAACGCTGGCGACGCCTTTGGAGATGGAGTTGGCTGGGCCTCAAAGTCATCTTCTTCTTCTTCTTGCCGGGGTGGTGTGACTTGTTGTTGTGGGTGATCATCCCATGATGCATCCTGAGCAATTGGCGTCAGAGGACGACCAGTGCTGATGAGTTTGCTGTGCGTAAGCACAGGCGATGACACCTGTTGGTGCTCGATCAGAGGAAGAACTACATCATCTTCAACATTGTCATGGTGACCAATGTCTTCAGCAGCGGTGGGATCAGCTGCTGGAATGTCTTCAGCTTCATGAGCCTCTGTGGGAGCAAGCTCATGGACAGTCAGTTGGCGCTCTTGATGTTCAGCGGCAGGGTGAACCATGGAGATAGGTTCAACAACTAAGGGCTCTGTGGGAGCAGCCCGATCCTTCTTGGTCTTGCGCTTCTTCTTGGAATGAGCAGCAGCAGAGGCTTCAGGATGTTTCCTCTTTCTCGCTTCAGCCTCAGTAGTCCTTGTTTTCTTCAGTTCTGAAGCGGTTGACCTGACCTTTGGCTTCGAGCCAGTCATGCTAACTGGGAAGACAATGGGATGTGCTTCCTGCCTTGGTGCTTCGGGTTTGGCCACAGCAGGCTTCTTCTTCTTCTTTGCAGCCATCCTGGGGTCGATGCCAGGACGGCCAAGGGCCTTGCGCTTCTCAGCCTCATTGTAGGCTTGCACACACTTGTCAGCCAGGCTCTTCATGCGCTCACGAGAACCTTGAGCTTCTTCACGCTTCTTGAGAAAGGCTTCTTTGAGCTCGTGCAGCATGATCTTGAAGTTCCTGACCTCTTGCACGCTGAGCTTGGCCATATGCTTCTTAAACTGAGCTTTCTCAAAGTCGATCTTTTGCTTTAGTTCAACGATGCGCTGGGCTATAGCTAGCTCTGAAGCAATGGCGCCATGGAAGGCAACACTGAGGCCAATCGGAAGTTGCAGATCTTCAAAGCTGAGGTTGGGCGTGTCAAACCACTCATCAATGAAGTTATGGATGATTGCCACGTCAAAGAGAGGCAAATCATTGAAGATTTCTGCTTCTTCTTTGCTCTTGATCAGTTGCTCAAGAGCGTCATCTGCTAGATCTTCGTCGCTGGACAGATCAATGGCATCGTTGCGCAGAATAGCAGCAGCAGTCAGTTCTTGGCTGGTGTGTTGCAGAGGCATCTTGACTTTCAAGGGCTTGGAGATGCGTGACAAATCTTCAGACTGCAAACTGTCTTCAGGAGGTGCAGTAGCCAGTGGCTTCGCTCGTGAGATTTTTGGTGCTGAGGCAGGCTTTGAAGCTTTAGGCTGCTTCAGTTTCTTTGGCTTCGGCGGTGCAGGCGCTTCATCAGATTCAGCGTCATCTGCAGGCTCATCCACGGCTGTCCCTTGAACCATGACATGAGTGATAAGACCATCCAGGTTGTAGAAGGGCCCAACAAGATTGGGTTCAGCTTCGCGGGTGCCATCGGCACGGGGAGCAGAGGGACCAGGGTTGAAGTCTAGTCCCAATGACTTCTTGTTCTGCTTCGCCAAATTCTGGGCAAACTGGAAGTTGCGCTTGAACAGGTTGTCGTCACGGCACCATAGCAATGACGATGGGTCAGCATCCGCAGGCTGTGGTCCACGGACCATGCAGGGATAGAAGCCTTGTTCAATGGCTTCATCTCTGGACCTGGGTTGAAGATTTCTGTATAGGATGTCTCCCCATGATCGCTTGATGGCATTCTTCTCAGCATATTCCTTGGTCACAAACCTGTACTTGAACCACTGTTCTGCCCAATATCGTCGAATCCATTGGATTCATGTCTTGCGCTGATTGTAATCCTCTTCTGGATCTGTCTTGTACAACTCTGAGAGGTCATCGGGCAAATCTCTTGACGTTTCACCTCGACGCTTTCTGCCACCCTTCCTTGTTGATTTCTCTGCAGCCATGAACTTTAAACTGAATGGCTTCAATACGTTCAAAGGCTTTCGCTTGCTGGACAAACAGGAACTGGCTTCGGGAGAATTTATATGATGTTGTAAGAATTCTGCAAATGAATGCAGACTATGAGAACCAAGGGATTCTCCCACGGACATGTACCTGTGACAGCATTAAGGTGCGAGGGAAGGGGAAGAGGTCATATGCATTCTCAGAAGATTTTGAAGATAAATCAGTTTAGAAGACATTGACCTCATCATGCGAAGACATTCACTCATAGATAAGGAGTTGGTTCCAGATTTGTACGAATCCACGGATCAGTACAAGTGAGGAATCTAACTACTTTGTGAAGCATAAGTGAACATACTAGGCATATTATGAGATGCAGTATGAAATAGACCCAACTTGTGTGAACGGAAACTGCTTGTGGTAGAAAGTGATGGATCTATAGGATCAAAGGGGCCGTAAAAAGGAAGTTTTATTTACCACACGAAGAACTACTAGACGGAGTGGAAGAGGAGGCTGAGCAGTTCGATCGTCCGTGCCCTAACTTGGCGACGGAGGACACCTACAACGGCGGCGGAGAAGACGATGTCCGCGGCCGGCGTGAAGACGGCGTTGGAGAGGTCGCGGCAGCTAAGCGCTTCGTCACCGGCGTCGTCGAGGGCTAGCGGTGGTGCTAGGGTTTGAGCGAGAGTGGAAGAAAGGATAATGACTGTGGTGAGGCGTGTATTTATAGGGACAGGGACGACACAGTGTTATTACATAGGTGCCCCGGGCGATTCACATCTGAAGGACACGTGGCCATCATGCAACATATCGGAGGTTGTTCCATGTTCCCACGCATGCCTGGATTGCCGGGTGGTCGTTCCTACTTCTCCGGGTTTCATGTGAAGGAATTAGCATTGAAAACGGACTTAATGTTAGTCTCTGTATCTTCTGCTGACAAGGACGCAGAGAAGACATTCGATAGTTTCAAGTGAATGCATATGATTTGGAGAGATAGAGTTTGAGATAGAAAGCATAGAGAGGTTAGGGTCCGATCACATTCACTTAGTTCAAAAAATTCAACAAGAAGACATAGCTATAAGTGAATGCTGTAGAGGACAGAACACTAGTATATATATGTATGTATATATATGTGTGTGTGTGTGTGAAAAAGACAATCAAACCAACATAGTGAAGATAATCATGAGGACAAGTTGAGAATGAAGACAAACAAAATGTGAAGACATAGCAAATGTAACGCCATGGGTAAAACACTTCAAACAGAAGAATTTGGTGGTGGCGTTACCCACCGTATAGGAAGTATTAGACCCAGACACGGCGCACAATTATCATGGCGCTCCGAAGTCAAATTCCACATTAATGTATTCACACTTAGAATGTATGTCTTCATTGATTGAAGATATACTTTACTTCGTGTGTTGCACATCTAAGTCATCAATATGCATAAGTGTTAGGATGTGTGCCTGATCACAGGAGATTTGAGGATTCCAAGATATTTAGCTCACACCGTAACTTGCAAAATCTCTTCTCATCCAAGGGCTTGGTGAAGATATCTGCCAATTGCTCTTCAGTGTTGACGTGTATGATATCAATATCTTCCTTCACAACATGATCTCTGAGAAAGTGATGACGAATTTCAATGTGCTTTGTCTTTGATTGCTGAACTGGGTTGTTGGCAATCTTGATGGCGCTTTCGTTGTCGCAGTAGAGTGGCACTTGCTTCAGATGAATGCCATAGTCTTTGAGTGTTTGCTTCATCCACAGAAGCTGAGCGCAGCAAGATCCAGCAGCAATGTATTCAGATTCAGAAGTGGAGAGAGATACACAGTTCTGCTTCTTTGAAGACCAACATACAAGTGATCGTCCCAGAAAATGACATGTGCCTGATGTAGACTTGCGATCCACCTTGTCACCAGCATAATCAGCATCCGAGAATCCAACCAGATCAAACTCTGAGCCCTTTGGATACCATAATCCTAGAGTTGGGGTGTAAGCCAAATATCGAAGAATTCGCTTCACAGCTAAGTGATGCGATTCCTTTGGTGCCGCTTGGAATCGAGCACACATGCAAACACTAAGCATAATATCTGGCCTAGATGCACATAGATAAAGTAAAGAACCAATCATGGAGAGGTATACCTTTTGATCGAACTCTTTACCATTGTCGTCGGGACCCACATGATGTTTGGCTGGCATTGGAGTCGTGAAGCCTTTGCAGGCTTGCATACCAAACTTCTTTAGGCAATCTTTGAGATACTTCTCTTGAGATATAAAGATGCCGTTGCATTGCTGACGTATTTGAAGACCAAGTAAGAACTTCAGCTCACCCATCATGGACATCTGATATTGCTCTTGCATCATATATCCAAACTCTTCACTGTATTTCTAATTGGTGCAGCCGAAGATAATGTCATCCACATATATTTGGCACACAAACAGTTCACCATCATATGTCTTCGTGAAGAGAGTGGGGTCGAGGGAACCAGATTTGAAGCCTTTGCTCTTCAGGAAGTCCTTGAGTGTGTCATACCAAGCCCGAGGGGCTTGTTTGAGGCCATACAGTGCCTTGTTGAGTTTGTACACCATGTCAGGATGTTTTGGATCTTCAAAGCCAGGCGGTTGTGCAACATACACTTCTTCTTGAATCTTGCCATTAAGAAAAGCGCTCTTCACATCCATTTGATATAGAAGTATGTTATGATGATTTGCATAGGCCAGCAGTATGCGTATGGCTTCAAGTCTATCCACAGGAGCAAATGTTTCATCGAAGTCAATCCCTTTGACTTGAGTGTATCCTTGAGCAACGAGACAAGCTTTGTTTCTGACAACTTGACTATGCTCATCTTGCTTGTTGCGATATATCCATTTGGTGCCTATTATATTGTGCTTCCGAGGATCAGGATGCTTAACCAGTTCCCATACATTATTTAGCTCAAACTGTTGAAGCTCTTCTTGCATAGCTTGAATCCATTCAGGTTCCATGAAGGCTTCTTCAACTTTCTTGGGTTCAGTTATTGAGATGAATGCGAAGTGCCCACAGAAATTTGCTAGCTGTGTTGCCCTTGAACGAGTGAGTGGACCTGGTGCATTGATGCTATCAATTATTCTCTCAATTTGTACTTCATTTGCAACACAGGGATGTACAGGACGAAGATTTTGCTCTTGCTGATCATTGTCATTGTTAGAGGGATTGTCTTCAGGCTGAGCATTGTCTTCAGGTTGATCAGGTGCGGAGATGATAAGTTCCTCTTCAGGTTGAGCTTCAGAAGGTATGATTTCTCCAGTTCCCATAAGTTTGATTGATTCACTGGATGGAACTTCATCTAGCACATTTGGCAGGTGCTCTCTTTGTGAGCCGTTAGTCTCATCGAACCGCACATCCACTGTTTCAACCACTTTATAATGAAAGAGATTGAAGACTCTGTAGGAGTGCGAATCCTTTCCATATCCAAGCATAAAACCCTCGTGTGCTTTTGGTGCAAATTTTGAAGTGTGATGTGGATCCTTGATCCATCACCTGGCGCCAAATACTCTGAAGTAACTGACATTTGGCTTCTTGCCAGTAAGGAGCTCATAGGATGTCTTGTTTAGAAGCTTGTGAAGATAAACACGGTTGATGATATGGCATCCAGTGTCAATGGCTTCAGGCCAGAATTTTCTTGGAGTCTTGTATTCATCAAGCATCGTCCGAGCCATCTCAATGAGTGTTCTGGTCTTGCGTTCGACGACGCCATTCTACTGTGGCGTGTACGGAGCTGAGAATTCATGTGTGATGCCAAAAGTATCAAGATATGTACCTAGGCCAGTGTTCTTGAATTCAGTGCCATTGTCACTTCTGATGTGCTTTATCTTGGCGCCATAGTTGTTCATTACTCGATTGGCGAAGCGTCTGAAGACATCCTGCACTTCAGTCTTGTAAAGGATTATATGCACCCAAGTATATCTTGAATAATCATTAACAATGACAAAGCCATAGAGACAAGCAGTAGTAGTAAGAGTTGAGTAATGAGTGGGACCGAAGAGATCCATGTGTAGAAGTTCGAAGGGTTGAGTCGTTGTCATGATTGTCTTCGAAGGATGCTTGGCCCTCGTCATCTTTCCTTCTTCACAGGCACCGCATAAGTGATCCTTCTTGAACTTGACGCCCTAGATGCCTATGACATGCTTCTTCCTTGCAAGGGTGTGGAGGTTCCTCATGCCAGCATGCCCTAGCCTTCGATGCTAGAGCCAGCATTCAGAAGCTTTTGCTAGAAGACATCCTGCAAGTTGTGGTCCTGCTGAGAAATCTACCACGTACAAATCATCTTTCCGATACTCTTCAAACACTAGAGACTTGTCAGATTCCATTAGTACAAGGCAACGATATTTTCCAAACATCACAATCATGTTTAAATCGCAAAGCATTGAGACAGACATTAAGTTGAAACCAAGGGATTCAACAAGCATGACTTTATCCATGTGTTGATCCTTTGAGATTGCAATTCTACCTAGACCCAATACCTTGCTTTTACTAGTGTCAGCAAATGTGATGTGACTTTTGTCAGATGGACGTAAAGTTGAGTCCATGAGAAGGCTTCGCTTGCCAGTCATGTGATTTGTACACCCACTATCAATAATCCATTCTGAAGCAGCTGGTGTCGTACCCTACAGTGCAGTTAGGGGGATAAGCTTCATGAAGAGAATTGTGAAGCAAAAACATTTGACGAACCAGTGGATTATTAAAGCTTAGATCGAGATTAGGACTGATAGGGCAAGTTGCAAGCGATTCAGAAACAAAGTACATAGTAAGACCATTTGGGCATTTGATCTTGCGCCCTACAAGATGTTTAAGGTCCCCAGCAATAGTGTCAGACGATTTTGGTTTTCGGCTGGAGACCTTTCCCTGCAAAAGAGAGTTAAGCTTTCTTAGCCACCCACATCTTTAGGGGTGGCTTCGAAGCAATAAGTCTAAGTGCAGCATCTGAGAACTTTGGCTTTGGAGCCCTAGCAAAAAATCTTGCAGGTGGACAATAGTACTCATAAGAATAAGCAGAATAGTTCTTGGTCTTATGAACATGGCGGTTTGATGGACCGCGCTCATATTCATAGGCCTGAGTGTGGCTTCCCTGCAAAACATTTACGTTAGTGTGACTCAGGTGAGTCCTCTGTCTGTATGAAGCCTTTGGACCGTATGAAGCCTGTGGTCTGGGGTTTGTCTTCTTCACCTGTGGTGTCATGATGACATTCACAGGAAGATTCTCCAAACACCTTTTCGGCACCCAGATCTTCTTCATAGGCGGTCCATTCCTGCAGTTAGTACCAATGTACCTGGCAAACACTTCACCATTCTGATTCTTAAACAGTTTATAGTTTGCACCAAAGGATTCATCAATAACAATGGGATTAGCACAAGTGAAGCCAGATAGGGTGGATGGATCCGCTGAAGGTTCCTTTGCAGCAACCCATGTGGTTTTGGGGTACTGCTCAGATTTCCAGTAAGAGCCATCAGCATTCATTTTCCTTTCGAACCCGACACCCTCTTTCCTAGGGTTTCGGTTCAGGATCTGCCTTTTGAGGACATCACATAGTGTCTGATGCCCTTTGAGACTTTCGTACATCCCTGTTTCAAGCAGTGTCTTCAACCTAGCATTCTCATCAGCAATAGCAGTGGTGTCCTCAGCAGAGGGGTTAGTTACCACATCAACAGTTGAAGATATTGCAACAGTAGCAGCAGTAGAACATTCAGCAACAGAAGTAGCGTTATCACGCTCAATGCATTTAAGACATGGTGATCAAATCCTTCCTGAGCTGAACTGATCTTCGGCGCGAAGTGACTCGTTTTCCTTTTGAAGATCTTCATGAGCCGCTCTCAATTTCTCAAGATCTTGCTTCCTTTGAAGATAATCATAGGAAAGCCTTTCATGAGTTGTTGAGAGCGTTTCATGACGACTTTCAAGTTCCTCATACTTAACGTGAAGATTTTTTATGTCTTCAATTAAGGACTGAGATCGAGTCATTTCAGCATCTAACAGATCATCGCTTTTGTCTAACAGTTTTTGAATGTGTTCCATAGCTTTCTATTGTTCAGTTGCAATTTTAGCAAGTGTTTTGTAGATGGGTTTGGAACCACAATCAGAGTCATCGTCACTAGATGTTTGATAGTGAGTAGTGCGTGTGTTTACCTTGGCACCACGTGCCATGAAGCAGTAGGAAGGAGCGGAGTAGTCCTTGTCATTTGCATCGGTGTCGGTGATGAAGTCATTGTCCTCAGTGTTGAAGATGGACTTGGCAACGTATGCTGTAGCCAGACTTGCAACGCCAGAATCGGACTCCTCCTCAGACTCCACCTCCGCCTCCTCAGAAGCGGACTCCTCCTCAGAGTCCATTTTCTTGCCAACAAACGCACGTGCCTTGCTAGATGAGCTCTTCTTGTGTGATGAAGACTTGGAGGAAGACTTGGAAGAAGATTTTGAGTATTTCTTCTTCTTCTTGTCATCAGAGTCATACTCCTTGCTCTTCTTCTTGTTGTTGTTCTCATTGTCCCACTGTGGACACTCAGAGATGTAGTGGCCAGGTTTCTTGCACTTGTGACATGTTCTCTTCTTGTAGTCATGAGCAGAAGCTTCATCATTCCTTGAGCTTGATCGTGAAGACTTTCTGAGGCCTTTATTCTTGGTGAATTTTTGGAAGTTCTTCACAAGCATAGCAAGCTCCCTTCCAATGTCTTCAGGATCATCAGAACTGCTGTCAGATTCTTCTTCAGATGAGGAGACAGCCTTTGCCTTCAAGGCACGAGTTCGCCCATAGTTGGGACCGTAGATGTCTCTTTTCTCAGAAAGCTGAAACTCGTGTGTGTTGAGCCTCTCAAGTATGTCAGACGGATCAAGTGTCTTGAAATCAGGGCGTTCTTGAATCATCAGGGCTAGGGTGTCAAACGAACTGTCAAGTGAACTCAGGAGTGTCTTGACGACTTCATGCTTGGTGATCTCAGTAGCGCCGAGGGCTTGAAACTCATTTGTGATGTCAGTGAGTCGATCAAACGTGAGCTGGACATTCTTATTGTCATTTCTCTTGAAGCGGTTGAAGAGGTTGCGAAGGACGCTGATTCTCTGATCTCTCTAGGTTGAGACGCCTTCGTTGACCTTGGATAGCTAGTCCCAGACTAGCTTAGATGTTTCCAAAGCACTCGCGCGGCCATACTGTCCTTTGGTCAGATGACCACAGATGATATTCTTGGCTGTAGAGTCCAGTTGAACGAACTTCCTGACATCAGCGGCAGTGACACCTTCTCCAGCCTTGGGAACGCCGTTCTTGACGACATACCATAGGTCGACATCAATGGCTTCAAGATGCATGCGCATCTTATTCTTCCAATAGGGATATTCAGTTCCATCGAAGACGGGGCACGCAGCGGAGACTTTAATTATCCCTGCAGTCGACATAGCTAAAACTCCAGGTGATTAAACCGAATCACACAGAACAAGGGAGTACCTTGCTCTGATACCAATTGAAAGTGCTAGTGATTGACTAGAGGGGAGGTGAATAGGCGATTTTTATGAAAGTCTTCAAAACATGTAAGTTTCAAAGATAAACGATAGAAATAAACCTATTACCATGCAGCGGAAGGTAGACTACACTAGGCAAACCATAGTCACGTATTCAATGAAGTGAAAGCACAATGACTAATAGCAGCTAGGCAGTAAGGATCAGGTAGGAAGATATTGAGAAGCCAATCAGTACACGTAATCACTTAGTGAAGTCGAATGGTGATGCTATCGTACAATGACTTCACAAGAACCAACAGTAAGTAAAGGGAAGGGAAGGATGAAACAAGTGACTCGTTGAAGACAATGATTTGTTGGACCAGTTCCAGTTGCTGTGACAACTGTACGTCTGGTTAGGGAGGCTGAGATTCAACTCAGAAGACCTCGTCTTCACCTTATTCCCCTTGAGCTAAGGACACCCAGTCCTCGGCCAATCACTCTGGTAAGTCTTCAAGGTAGAATTCCAAACCTTCACAGACTTCGTTCACTAGCGATCCATAATGACTCTTGGATGCTCAGAACGCGACGCCTAACCGGCTGGAGGATTCACAGTCCTCAAGTGTAATAAGTCTTCAGATCACACAGACAAGAAGACTTAAGTGATGCCTAACACTCTTTGGCTCTGGGTGGTTAGGGCTTTATCCTCTCAAGGAATTCTCTCTCAAAAGCTTTGAGGTGGGTTGTTCTCAAACGACAAAAGCCGTACTTTAACTCTGAGCAGCCAACCGTTTATGGTTGTAGGGGGTGGGCTATTTATAGCCACTAGGCAACCCGACCTGATTTGTCCGAAATGACCCTGGGTCACTAAGGAACTGACACGTGTTCCAACGATCAGATTTCAAACACACACGGCAACTTTACTTGGGCTACAAGCAAAGTTGACTTGTCCAACTCTGAACAAGATTCGCTCTCATAGTCTTCACTCGAAGACATAGGATTTTGGTTAAGCATCACTTCAGTCATTCTGACTGGTCCTCTTGGACCCCACTTAACAGTACGGTGGTTCCTATGACTCAACAAAGAAGAAAAAGAACTACGAAAGATCTAAGTCTTCGCGCTCCATAGTCTTCATGCGATGTCTTCTCTTGTCATAGTCTTCAATGTGAATGTCTTCACATACCACCTTTGACTTCAATGTCTTCATACATTTTTAGGGGTCATCTCTGGTAGGAAAACCGAATCAATGAGGGACTTCTACCTGTGTTATCCTGCAATTCTCACAAACACATTAGTCCCTCAACTAGGTTTGTCGTCAATACTCCAAAACCAACTAGGGGTGGCACTAGATGCACTTACAAGAGGGTTAGGCTTCGTTGTTACATGATCTATATTACTTTGTGCTCACAACTAAGATCTGAGTCTATTAATTGAGCGCTTTTCAGCCTAGCTATATGGCTTTAAAGAAAGTGTTGTCTGGGAGGTAAACCAGAAGTTTTAGAGAGGCTTTTTATTCTTTTGTGTGCCTTTAAATTTTTAAAAAATAAATAAATAAATAAAGAGAAACTTAAAACTCTATCAGAAAGGTAACTAAATGAAAAAGTGTGCATTGAAGAAGTGGGGGTCGACCTTAAACATTTGCGTTCATGCCCATGGGGACAATCTAAATCTTTGCATCAAAGCTTCTCAACCAAAAATATTTGTCCACTTGTACAAACTATTGTACCATACAAATAAGGAGCCAAGATTTACTTTTAACATGTGGTAGTTTGAAAATTTATGTGTGCTCTGCTGAAGCAGATTGTTTGTTGTCACTAAAATATTATATCAATTCAACAGAAGGTGATAAAAGCATATAACACGATCCACATACGTGAGTTCTCTGTTACGTGTTAATATTTATATGGAGGAAGTGGCCAAGAAGTTGAGATTGGTGTGGGGTGAGGGAGAGGGAGAGGGAAAGTGTGATAGAGATAGAAGGAAGGGACGGAGGGGGGATGTATACCATCAAAAGTTGAGGGACGAAATATGACTTCTGCGATAACTTGAGTGACAAAAGAAAATTCTTCTTTCGTTCTATTTTTCTTATATGATTAAAAGGGGTTTTCCCTAAATTTCTGTAGATATAATCAATCAGAGCATCTACAGCCAGGCGCCTCAAACCTGCCTTATACGCCTGGGCGGACCGCCCGCTCACCGACCGGTCACATTTTTGTGGCCTAGACGCCCCCCCTCAAAAGGGCCTCAAACGCCCGGGCTGACCGGCACCCCTTATATCTGGCCCAAATATGAGGCGGATATGGGGGCGTCCGGGCACGCCCTCCATGTAGGACTGACGAAGGGGTGACATGCGGACTAGCCCAAAAAGCCGCCTGTCTGACGGGCGTCTCCTCCGTCGCCGCGGTGTGAACGCCACATGGCGCTGCTCCAGCTCACCGCCCGAGAGCAAATCCGTCCATTTAACCCGTCCGGAGTCCCGCAACCCTTGTCCATCCACATCCCTCCTCTCCATGCAGCCAGTCCGAACCCATCCACCTCCTCCCTCTCCCGCTCCAGTGCTCTGCACATGCTCCGGTGGTCCGCCATGGTCTGCAGTAAGATAACCTACTACGCAATGCTCATGCCGTGCCGAGATCCAGTAGGAGATCCGGGCGATACAAGGCGCGTGCGCAGCCCGCATCGCCACCGTGCTGCCTCGGGACTTGTCGGAGCTGTAGGAGGAGGAGGAGGAGGAGGAGGAGGAGGAGGAGGAGGAGGAGCTGGCTCTAATGGAGGTGGAGGAGGTGGAGGAGGCAGAGCAGCCGGAGCAACAGTTGTCGGGCTTCAACATGGAGCACGCGGAGGCGGAGTTTGCCCTCGCCCAGTCCGACGTGATGGCAGAGCAGCAGACCATCATGGAGTCCATTCAGAATGAGGCCTATGTGAAGGCCAACCGGGCGTTCCTCCGGCGGAAGCAGGCGGCGTCTGACGCGCTCTTCGCCGAACTCGATGCGGAGATAGAGGTGGAGGAGGCCGGAGCGGAGCAGCCGGAGGCGCCGGAGGAGCCAGAGCTGCAGCTACCGCCAATCCTGCCGGAGCCGGGCACGGAGATCATCGACATCTCCAACGATGAGTAGCTAGGTGATTGACGTAATACGTAGGTTATTTCGTTTGCATGTCTTTGTGTGGATTTAAGAATTTTGTACAAAATGTCCGGATGTGACAAGTAAAATTTAAAGCGTGTCCGATCACTACCCGCGGACGCGTCTGAGTGCATTCACGGGCGTTTGAGGGCCATATTTGACATATCCGGCTAAAGATGCTCTAGAAGTTCCATAGTGCCAAAATGTACTCCTTTCATTTTTCTCTGCCGTAATAAAACGGGCACAAAGCACGTCTTCCTTATTACAAAAACAATTTTATTGAAAAACCTTCCAATCAATGGGTTGGTGAATAAATAATTCTAGCTGCAACGGAGACAGGCGGAGGGAGAAAGCGAGTGGTGAGTGGCCGAGAGCTAGCTCCGGGTGAATCTAAAAATCCGGGAGTCACCGTCGTCTACAAATAATTCCGGCGGCTAGGGATAAGTCCATGGAATTTACACGATAAGACCCTTCCGGTACCATGGGACCAAGCACAGCGATGGATCGTCGATCCGCCTCGACAGGGTCCTTAACAGCGGCCTGTAGAGCAACAGCGATCCAACAAATGCAACCCTGCTGCTAAGCTGATCTGCATCTGATCGACGGAGGGACGCTTGTCCGTCCGGTTGATTATGCAGTACGTCCACATAATCTATTGACCGTACTACGTCCTTTGCTTCTGCAGCCACCATCACTCTGCATGCATGCTACCACGGCCGGGCTTCGATGTTCATGCGTACCGTACACAGCAGGGAGGAGATCATGTATGGATTATGATCATGTGCTGTACGTCTTAGGCCAACTCCATCGCGCGACCCCAAACAGACGTCCGGATTGAACCGAATCTGTCCCTTTGGGGTGCCGATGGATACGCCCGTGTCCGGCTGTGTCCATTGGGTCGTGCATGCGCCCACCGCGCGGCCCCACCCCAAATCATGTCCGGGATGGACGGGATTAAAAATAATAATTAAATAACTAAAAAAGCAAATAAACGCATTTTAAAAAAACATAAAACATATATATGGGTTGGCCACAAAACGGCCCAGTTTCAACGGCCACTTAAAAGGCCCAGATTCATAATTGACATAATAAGAAAATAAAAAAAAACTCCTCCCGCGCGCTCCTGCCGCGCCCGTCGGTGCTGTAGCCGTTGCCGTCTTCACTGGCCGCAGGTGTCGTCGTCGTCGCTGACGAGGTCGATGTACTCCGGCGGCGTCCAGAGGTGGGCCGGCAGTGCGTGGTGGACGGGGGCGGGCTGGACGGCCGGAGATGCCTGCACCACCTCCTCCCGCGGCGACGCCTCCCGCTCCGGAGTGGGGCACCAGTTCAGGCCCAGGTCGGCGGCCATCTCCGGCGCAGTGCACGACCAGCCCCACTCTTGGCCCAGGAGCTTCTCGAACGCGGGCGAGTCCTCCTCCGTCGGCTCCTCCTTGGCGGCCGCCGTGATGGCCGCCAGCTGCAGCTCCGGGAAGGCGACGTCCCCGGCGGCAGAGAGGGCCATGGCCTCCTCCAGGCCGTCCCACTGCCGCTCGTCGTGCGTGTTCATGGAGTCGTCCATGACACGCTGCAGGAGACGGGCCTCCTCCTCCGCTGTCATGCGAGGAGGGGGAGGGGGCGACGGAGACGGGGAAGGCGACGGCATGGGCGTCAGGCCACGCACCCGTGTACGCCCGCGCGGCTCTCCACGTGGCCTCCGCGGCCCCGACACGGTGCCGGCGAAGTAGGACGCGCGCCGCACGTCATGCTCGTCCTGTAGCCATGTGTCCCAGAGCGGCGAGTAGGGGGCATACATGTGGTCGTAGTACAGGTCGTCGGGGAGGAGGCGGCGGCGGCGGTTGATCTCATCACGCCGTGCACGGCCGGTCACCGGCACTGGCGGGATGGGGACCCGGTCCGCGGAGAGGTGCCACCCGTTGGGGAGGTGGGCGTCGCTCCACGGGACCGGCGTCCTCGTCTCCCAGTACCTCCGGCACACGTCCGCGCAGATGTACTGCCGGTCGCGCTCGCCGGAGGGCCTAGGGGCAATGGTGAAGGGGGCCGGCGCGGGGGCTCGACGGGAGGAGTGCGGCGGTGGCGCGGGGGCCCGACGGGAGGAGCGCGGCGGAGACGCGGGCTCCTCCTTCTTCACGGAGCCGCGGCGGCGCCCCGAGGAGGAGCCGGCCTCGCGGTTGTGCTTGCCCTTGCCGTTCCAGAAGTCCATGACGAGGTGGGCGGCCGGCGAGCTCGAGGAGGAGTCGGGCTAGGGTTTCTGCGCTGTCGGGGTTCGAGGAGGCCGCTGGGTGGCGTGGGGCAGTGTGGACGACGACCCGTCCACACTTCCCACTTAAAGAAGGACGGCGACCGCTCGACGTGCGGATGACAGGTGGGGCCGCCTGCTCGTGTGCATTGCTGTGGGTGGGTGGGAGGTGGGTGGCTGCCTGCCACGCGGCCCCGACGCGGACGAGCGCGCGTCCGTTTGGTGTCCGCCGCGACCCAAACCCGGCGCAAGTTTGCGCTCGAAATGGGTCGACCCGGACACAAAACGGACAAGATGGGTCCGGGCCGTCGCGCGCTAGACCGCCTCCTTTGTCCCTTTTACTTCAAATGAACGGGGCCGGACAGGATAGGGTCGCGCGGTGGAGTTGACCTTACAGCTCCTGCCAGCGCGTACTTCTTTTTTTTAATCGGGCATTAACCCTTTCTATTACAATGAACGGAAATACAGCAGTTTCAAAAACAAGTTCAGGAAGAAGGGAAAGAGAAAAAGCAAGTTCAAACACTGCCAGAAAACCCATCACATTCAACCAACATCGTGACGAATGCCACCGCGTACTGCTGCCACATCTGTAAGGATGCATGCTGGGGATATTGGTCGATCGATAAATGCGGACGCGAATCCGTGGCGATTCTTCGAGGAGGACACGGGGAGGATCGATTAGTGGACAGGGAGATGAACAGTGTCCACCTCTCGTCGTGCCACGGCCACGGAATTTGGAAATTGAAAAAGAAGGAATGGCCGCGGGAAAAGACAGCCCCCATCGGCAGGTCACGTCCGCCGATGCGGCCACGGACCTGCCGATGCGGCCACCGGCAGCGCGCGCGCGCTGTCGATACGGACGGCGTCCGCTCACGTGGCAGCCACGGCCCAGCACGCCACAATACCACATCGCACCATCGATCTATCGATCAGAGCACGCCACCAATTATTCGTTCGCGCCTCTCGTCCCGTCCACTCCGCCACCGCGACACCGATCGGAACGGCAACACGATAGGGGCACGTCGCCGTCAGCCGGAGCGCGACCCACGCCGGACTGGGCGCGCGCGCGCATGCTTCCGGCTTATTATTCGTCGTCGTTGTACGCCGCCGCAAGCAGCCGGCGAGGAGCGAGCGGGGACAGAGACGGACGTGGCCGCGCCCGCTGCTGCCGCGGAAGCAACGGCGCCGTACGTCGCCATCCCTCGCCACTCCAGTCCGTCGTTGCCATGTGCGGTAGCAGCAGTCGCTGTTCTTTCACAGGAATTTCTGAGAGTGCCAGGTGGGACCCACTAGCTATTACCGTTAGGATCTGGCATCGTTAGCGTTCCTATGTCTGAATTGAATTCCTACATTCAAAACAGCATATTGGAGCAGTTCCTATGTTTTCCAAGTGCGTTCTTTTCCTTTCTTCCAATGTTGTTGTGTGTGCAAGCAGTGGAAGCATTCGGTTCTACTCCCTCCGTTCCATAATGCTAGAAGTTTTTGCAAGCACAATATAGGACAGAGGGAGTATCTCATTATTTGTACCAAACACGAAGATGGAGCCATCCATTCATGTGGAATGGAACTATTAGAGTACTCTCCTAGAGTCATCGTATCGGCCCAATCATTACAATAGCCATTGTCACAATGATTTTGATCAAAAATGTCATTATCAGAGTCGACATCCCGTCCTTTATCTCCATAATTTATGGAGGTTCCTCCAAAACGAGCCCACGAGTCTTCATATTTGGCGTCTGTGGGGGATATTTGGAAACCGGTTTGGCGCGAACGATATTCCCCCCTCCTGCCATGGGGGATATTTGGTTGCACTCCATCTGACAATGCCATGGACAATGTCTCAGCCCCCACGCCCGAATTCATCGGAATGAAGTCGAATCTAGCAACTTCAACAGTCGTTGCGCCTACTGCGGCTCCTGTGGATTATGCACCTCCGATGATGGCTTCGATGGCCGATCTCCACCTTGACGACGAAGTATCCAATGCGGAGGTGCCTATGTCGCCGCCTGGAGGCAGGGACCTCACCCCACTAGTGCAACAGTGGTTCTTAGCGAAGACACTGAAGAAGAAGACTGGTAAGAGCATCGTCGCTGCCTTTAGCCCTCCTCGCTTCAACCTGACGGTGGACAAAACTATGGTGGCTTCCCAGTCATACGCCCGATCAGCAACAGTGATGAGGTAAAAAGGCATGATATGGCTTTTAATCGGGTTTTATTCAATCGAATGCGAGATGGCCATGGAAATTGTTGGCAAATATAGTGGCGATTTTCTGAATTTGGGGGATCGGCCCTCAATGATGAAATTTTCCCTAGTATGATAGGTGATTCCGAGACAAATGATGTCGATCTCGAGGTCGCATCGTTGTCACTTTTTATCATGACTCCGTCTAAGATACAGAATTGTAATTTGAGGGTTCCGGCTCATCGAAAAAGAAGGCAATACGGAGAAGCAACTTTAAGCCCGATGTGGATGTTGCGCTTGTCATGGCATGACAATAAATCTCTCGATGCGATTGCCGGGAAACATCAATCGACAACAATTTATTGAAAATGCATTGAGGATTGTTTCAGATTTCACTCCGCGTGAAAAACGATGCTCAAATCTCTCACGGACTAACGTTGTACGATTCAAGGGATGTGTAATCATTGGGGTGAGTTGTAAGGAGCAAGTGAAGCCCGTTCCTCCTAGGGATGTCACCATTTATCAGTATGTAAGAAAGCTTGTTTTTTTATTAACACATTTGCTTTACTTTGAGAATTCTCATCAATTTGTGCATTTGTTTGTTTTAGGATGAGATAGCCCAAGTGAAGTACAAAGAAATGCCCAAGTCGAATGGGCAAACCATTTGGCCTCCAACATTATAGGGATTTAATGGAAGAGCACGAGAAGTGTAATTCGAAGAATGATTATGGCAACCCAAAAGCCGAGAACTGGGCCAATTCCTCCCCGGAGATGGATGGTGGTGCAAATGATGTTGATAGAAAGAAAATGGCAATTGTGGCTAGACGTACCATTCTAGCGTCTAGCACGGGTCAGCCAAATGGGAGGAAGTAGAAGAACTAAGGCTCAAGAGAAAAGAAGAGGTGGGGGAAATGGAAAAAAGATCGATAAGTTGGAGAGGACAAGAAACGAGTGCGCCGAGAAGAGGAAGCAAGATAAACTAGAGATGGAGGAGAAGGAGAACCAAGAGAAGAGGGCCAGATGGGATGAAATGCAAGAAAGAAGATGGTGTTAGGAAGAGATGGAGGCACGTAGGAACCAAATTCAGTAGGAAATTGAGCCGCGTAGGCTCCAAATTACAGAGGATCAAGCGGGAAATGAACGCACATCCTAGCAGAATCGGTTCATTGTGATGGATCCGAACAAAATGGATCAAGTGGCACAAGATTTTTGGACGCGGCAGCAAGATTTAAGCATTCGCTTCAAAAAACTCGAAAGAAGGAAAGGTGCAATTGGAAGAAACATGTGACTAGTACATGTCGCCGATGAAATGCTTTTGTTCGTGCAACTTGTCAAAAACAATGTGCATGTTTACTTGATGTGATAAACAATTAAATTTGGTGGGATTCAAAGTGTTGGAATTATGGAGGATGTAATATGGCGAGTCTGAATTCGCTCGTCGCCTGCGCTGCCTCCATATCTGTTGGATAGACATCGCCGATATGGTGAATCTCTAGAGTTGTTCTTACTTTCCATTTCACTTGGTTCTGCAACGAAAAATAATATCACCCTAAAAGGACTTTGAATAGTAAAACAAAGAAAAAAAATCCTATTTATATGGATCTCTAGATCCATTTTTTAGCTGAAGCTCGATGTCATGCACTACAAGGGCCATGCAAAAGATTATAGAAGTTCAAACACTTGCATGGGTTGAGAGAGGGAGATAGAGGGAACCAAATAATAAACTATTAGCATCATTGCCCCTTGTCGAGATCTTCATCACCACAATGAATGCACATTCGAGCATAGTCGGCTCATCGTGTTGGATCTAAACAAAATGGATCAAGTGGCGGAGATTTTTGGGCACCGCAGTGAGATTTGAGCATTCACTTCAGAGAACTCGAAAGAGGGGGATGTGCAAATGGAAGAAACATTTAAATTTGGAGGGAATCAATGTGTTTGAATTATGGAGGCTGAAATATTACAAGTCTGAGTTTGTAGGTCGCTTGTGTAGCCTCCATAGCTAGTGGATGACGATCACCGATATGGTGACTCTTAAGGGAAACATGCCCAAAAAGAACTTTGAATAGTAAAAAAAAGGAAAAAAAATCCTATTTCTATGAACTTTGGAACCATTTTTTCAGCTGAAGCTCGAAGTGATGCACCCCAAGGGTCATGTAGAAATTTATAAAAGTTCAAACACGTGCATGGGCTGAGAGAGAGAGAGAGAGAGAGAGAGAGAGAGGCGTAGATGGAGCCAAATAATAAACTATTATCATCATTGCCCCTTGTCGTGATCTTCATCACCACAATGGCCAGAATCAGGAGGGTGATGACCATCATTATCCTCAACAACAGCTATGATCGATTGTCCCCATGATCCCACGGTTCCTCCCTCGCACGATAACGCGCGACAGTGGACGAGAAAGGGCCCAATCCTGGTGATATTTGTGACCCGGTGCAAAATCTAGAATCATGCTCTAGGTATAAAGTCAATTATTATAACAAGAATGACTTCCATGGAGGAACACAAATAATACTTGGACAATGTCAATTTGAATAGGGAAATTGCAATGTCAATAGATTCGAGGAGGACCGGAGAAGAATCGTGGTGGGTACGAGTTCATTTCAGAGGGATTTCCATCCTTCCTCTTTTGATGTGGCTTGTGGGAGGAGGATGGCCAGGAAGATGAAGCGTGTGGACCGGAACGATGAGGCGGGAAATTTCCAAGGAATAACAAAGAGATACGTAGCTCTCGTGAGATACCACTTTGCAAGAGGATTAGAGTTCACGGCTTGGTGCACGCTTCCATGAACTAATTACTTAGTTAGTTAGCTGAATTGCTAATTAGGGGCCGGGGCCGGGGCCTGATGAGGAAAAGGTGACATCTTTGGTTTTCTTTGCAACCCTTTCCCTACGACAACATCCATGGAGCCCCTTTTTGTCCCCTCAATGTGCCTAATGAATAATGACCCTATAATCACCATCATCATCGTCGTCGCCCCCTTGTCGATCGTCGAGATCTTCATCACCATCATCATCATCATCATCATCCACCACCGTCATCATCACCGCCAACAGCAGCTATGATCGGTCGGTTCGCGAGGAGGAGGGGGTCCTGGCGAAGATCTTCTGGCCCGGGGCGAGGATCGCCAGCGGGTCGTAGCGGGCCTTGCGGTCGACGAAGCGGGCCCACTTGGTGCCGAAGTGGCGCGCCCAGTCGGCTTCCGTGCGGTAGTGCGGGAAGTAGGTCTTGAAGTCGTAGCCGCTGCTCCGGCAGGCGTCCACGATGGCGCCGTTCTGCGCCACCAGCTCCTCCACCGCCGCGCCGCCGCCGCCCGGGCAGAACCGCAGCAGCGCCACCAGGTAGAACACCTCGCCCTCCGGCAGCGCCACCGACGTGTTCGGGTCCCACCTGCACCAGCAAGTCGCACGACGCGTCACGATACGACAAAGGAAGAAGAACGAGAGCCTATCGTAAACAATGGCGCCGGTGCGTGCACTGCAGTGCATGGCCTGTGGCTGAGTGAGACGTGCATGGCGATAATAATAGTTTTTTTCAATCATAGGACCTGAGCTGGTGGCCGCTAATGCGCAATCTGCTCGGGCTAAATCCAAAACGGAACGGGATCGATGGAGAGACTGGGACGGAGCCCGTCTTATTATAAGTGATCCCGGTCAGGATCACTCACTGCCGTCAGCGAGCGCCCTGACTGAGCAGGGGAGGCTCACATGCGCGTGCGTGACGTGAGCGCCCGCCGGAAATGGCAACTCTGCCATGCCCACCGAGCGGCGCACGGAAGCAATCCAAGCAGAGGAGAGGTGGTGCGTCATCGGTTGGAGTGTCCTGGGATACTCACTTGCTCTTGAGCATGGGGTAGATGAGCATGGGCCCGTCGACGCCGTCGGCGAGCATGCCCTTGAGCACGGCGCGGTCGAAGTCGGCGATGTCGCGCGCGGAGACGAAGAGGTTGAGCCACGGGTGCGGCGCCGCCCAGCTGCCGCTCCGGCGCGCCTCCTCCTCCACCCGGTTCACGCGCGACAGGAACTCCACGTACCCGACGTCCGCCGCGTACTCCAGGCCCCGCACGTACTTGAGCCGCCGCATCATCTCCCCCATCCTCTGCACACACAGAACAAACAAACATGAGCACGGGCAGGCGAATCCATGGACGCTATCGTGTCACGTCGTCACATGCCGGCCTAGTGCGTGCTGCCGCTGCTGGTGTGAGCTGTTCCATGGGGACAAAGGAGACGTGCGTGAGGTGAGGTGGGCTCGCCCCGCATTGTACGCACGCGAGATCGGCCGTGCACGCAGCGATTGCTGGATTGCTGGCGCGACCAGTGGGCGTGGGTGGGGGCCGGCGAGTTTGGCGGCGAGCGCGGGGGCGGTTTGGTGCCAAGAATCCAGCGGAGGATAGACGACGACATGCCCCGGAGAAGTACAGCGCCAGTGGCGGCCTACCTCGTCCACGTCGTCCGGCTGCTGGTGCTGGTGCTGGTACAGGGCCACCTCCAGGCAGTAGAGCAGCGGGCCGGGCTCGCCGGCGGGGAGCAGCGACGGGTCGAAGCGGGCGCCGGCGGGGATGGGCACCGACGGCCAGCCGTTCACCGGGTCGTCGCTGCGCACGAACGCGAAGCCCTCCACGTAGTCGAACGCCGACTCAGCCGGCCGCGTCACCAGCCACTCCGCGTCCGCCGCGTACTCCGCGAAGCTCGCGTACACCACGCGCGCCCACTTCACCTGCAATCAGCCGGCCGGTCAGCGTGCGTCGTTCGACGATGAGGATGGGGATGTGGAGTCGTAGGAGTTACCGTTTGTGGCGCGGGGGAGAGCGGGATGCGGGCGCGGGTGATTACGCCGAACTGGCCGAGGCCGCCGAGCACGGCGAAGAAGAGGTCGGCGTGGGCGGAGGGGGAGCAGACGCGGCACTCGCCTTCGCCGGTCACCACCTCCAGCTCCGCCACGTTGGACACCTGCGGGCCGTAGCGGAAGGACTGCCCGCTGACGCCGCCGTTGGAGAGCGTGCCGCCGACTGTGAGCCGGAGGTAGTCCGTCCAGGAGGCGGGGGCGAGGCCGTGGTTCGAGACGGCCCAGTGGAGGACCTCCTCCCAGAGCGCGCCGCCGGGGACGTCGGCGAAAGCCGCCCCACCGCCAGACGAGACGAGCTTCATCTGCAGGCGCCGGGAGGCCGCGCCGGCCCGCATGTCGAGGACGAGCCCCCCGTCGGACATGGCCTGCCCGGCCACCGAGTGGCCGTTGCCGCGGGCGGCCACGGTGAGGTGCGTGGTGCGCGCCGCCGCGCGGATGGCGCTGGCCACGTCGTCCGCGCTCGCCGGGCGGACGACGGCCGCGGGGCGCGCGCTCACGAGGCCGCCGAAGTCCCTCGCCGCCGCGCACTCTGCCGCGTCGGCGGCCACCACGGTCAGCTCGAGCGCGTCCCGCTCGGTGGCGGCGCCGGCGGCGGCGCGGTCCATGTACGCGAGCATCATCTTGGGCAAGCAAGCGCTTCTCCTCCCACTCGCTTAGCTGAGCTGAGCTGAGCAGAGCTCTCTGTTTTGTGATGTCACTCGCGGTGCGCTCGCTCTCTGTCTCCGCCTGACTGTGCTGCGGTCGTCGTGTGGGTCGAGGGGTTTATATCGAGAGGGACACGCGGACGTCCATAGCCATCACGCCTTTCAAAAAGAGAAAATCTAGTTAAGTTTGGAAGTTCGAATTGAAATGATGGCGCACCATCTCGGCAATCTTTGGAGGATTAAAATTAATATAAGTAAGATATTCATACAAGTAGACATAGGCAAAACAGCAAATGAAACTCCAAATAACACCAATTTAACAAGTATATAGATAAACATCTATATGGATGTTTGGATTGGCATAAGAGCTTACGTATAAGGAATTTACCAAAATCTTCTAGGTTCAAGTTTGGAACCTATGAATATATGATCCAGAAGACAATAAAATACTCTATTGATGGTGATTGAATCTTTTTTTTTATCAAGGATCGAGTATGAATAGGCAAAGAAATAGGAATTTGATTGAAAGAAAGCCAATTCAAGATTTGAAGTCAAAATAGACACTAAACATAAATGGGAAATTATGACAAGAGCTCTAAAAGAAATATATGATCCTACATTCATATTTGATGAAGAAAATTATTTGATTGGACTTATGAATAGAAGATATAGCAAACTTAGTCAGATTCATATTCCAAATTTGAATTAAATTTGGAATTTCCAAAAGTTAAATAGTTTGGTTGTACAATATTCTAGAGATTTCAAGAAGTTCAGGGATATAAAATATAATTTATGATTTATGATTTAGAAATTAAGAATTTTGGAAGTTTAGGCATTTGTGTGGAAAAGAAACGGATGAAAGGAAACAAGGCTTCCACGTGTCACAATCTGGCAGGCCAGTACTGCTTCATTGATTTAAAAACAGGGCAGCACCGTTATCCATCGGATAAATATCCAACGCCTAGAGGCTTGCGTACTGGTTCACTTAAGTGAACGCACGCGGAGCGCCGGATCCAAGTCACATGGTTGAGAAAAGAGGGATAGGTGCTCACCCGATCTTGGTTGCCGGCGATGACGAAACCATTGTGGTAGCGACTCAGGTTCGCTCGATCTCGTGATGCAGTGGCCCCCAACGACTGTCGAGTGGAGGACTGGGTAGAGGGCTATGCGACAAGCTCCGGGGACACGATGGGGACGTCTATTCACTGGTAGAAAAAGGCCTATAGTCCCGGTTCGTAAGGGCCTTTAATCCCGGTTTCTGAACCGGGACTAAAGTGTCGGTACTAATGCCCCGACCCTTTAGTCCCGGTTCAATCCAGAACCGGGACTGATGGGTCTCCACGTGGGCAGTGCCGGCAGCCCAGGCAGGGGGGCCTTTGGTCCCGGTTGATGACATAAACCGGGACCAATAGGCTTCCACGCGTCAGCATCTGACTGGAGCTGAGGTTTTTCTTTTTTTAAAAAAAAAGTGGCTGTTTTAGGGGTTTAGGGGGTTATTTTTAGGTTGTTATTAGCTAGCTAATAGAGAGAAGTGTCCTCTCTTATATCTTCATCCTTGGTTTACCTACGCTACTGCTATGTTCATTTCACCCGTAGATATATATATAATAACTCATGCATGCTCGCATCATACATCATCATATATAATAACAAGTCCTACTAATTAATCAAGCATCATCATACAACTTCTACTCGTTATTAATAATAAGTCATACGATCATCATCCTCATAGTCATCGAACCCAACCCTACATAATTGTTCTTAGCACATGATCATCAGTATCAGGTAGGACCTAAACACACTTAAGGTAAAATAGCATAAAACAATATAGACCCTGACTCTCCATTATGAAGAATGGAGATCATCCTGTCTCCAATTCTTGCGCCTCGCTTCCTTTTGCTTCCAAGGAGCTCCTTACGACTGTCCATACATTTTTTCCATCCTTTGATTGTCATGTCTCCACTTCTTTTAGAAATCCGGTATGGACAGTTGAGATTCGTAGGATGACCTGGATATATGTTCAAAACACGAAGGCTGCCGCCATTCTGATACATCAAATGAGGCACACAATCCTCTGGGATAAGCTGTTGAAAAACATAGTAATAACTTCGTAGTTAGCAATGATGTACTAGTTTTAGAAGTATGCAAAAAGATGCACGGATGTCGTAATAGTAAAAAAACTTACCAGGGTATCTCCATGGTAGTTACCGTAGTTCAACACGTGCACTAGTGGCACGTATTGACCATAATGTTGAGGAGTTCGATTGTAGATGTTGTAATTCTCAAGATCGTTACAAAATCCAACCAGATGAGTTTTCTCCTTGTAAGTTAACTCAGAGCCATCGGTGTAGTAAGTTCTATCTACCATCTTCTGCACATTCTTTGATACTTCAAAATAAGCTGTCAATGGAAATAAGTTGTCAACTATTTTGAAATGAACAATATAAATTAGTTAATAATTAACTATGTTTGAGAAACTCACATAGCGGTAGAACTGGAGGAGTATCAATAAGGACCCAAATGTCCATATTATCTTGCTCTATTTCAGGATCACCAAGATCCATGGTGACAAGCATACCCTCATCAAAACCATACAATTTGCAAAATGCTTCCCAATTTTTGCAACCAAAATTGAGTTACGCTCTCAGCATTATACAACTTTACTTCAAAATCCACATCATGATGGGTCCTTAGGTGAATTTTCTTCGTTTCAAAATTTTCATGGTCTTCAAAATCCATCCTCTCCAAGACATAGCGCCTTGCATGGCATGGGATAAACTATACTCGAATTGTAAAAGATGAGAATTACACGTTGAAATAGTTGAAGTCATGCTTAATTATGAAAAAAAACACTTGTCGTCGTTGCGTACCGTTTCAACTTCGAAAGTCTCCTCGAGCTTAATGCTGAAGCGCCGACCATCGTCCAGGTGAGGCCGGTCGCACTCACCTCGATCGTCGTGGCACCTGTCGCACTCCCCCGGGAGACTTTCGTCATCGGATGATGACATTTCCTATACGTTCATAATTCAAAGACTAAATTAGATCATTATTATTCAACTAATCATATGCATATGCCTTGCATAGTGCTCTCCAATTTGAGCATTCAATAAGAAAAATCAAATCACAAAATAAAGTAGTAAAATAAACTACTTCTATAGTAAAATAAACCGCAAAATAAACTAGTTCTATTAATTTTCTTGCTAAAAATAAACTACTTCTATAGTAAAATAAACCAGTTTTATTAAATACACTAGTTCAACTACTAAGCACTTACTATAAATAGAATAATGTAGTACTTACTAAAAATAAACAAGTTTACCTAGTTCTAATAATTCCATTAAACACTTTCTAAGTAGTACTAATTACTAAAAGTTAATTATCGGGGGGGGGGGTATGTCGACAACGACATACCCGATAACAAAAAATAAGAAGAGGAAGAAGAAAAAAAAGGAGAGAAGAAAGAAAGGAAGAAAAAAGGAAAAAAAAGGAGAAGAAGGAATAATAGAGGAGAACAAGAAGAATTCTTCTTCTTCTCCTCTATTCCTTCTTCTTCTCTTCTTTTTTTTCTTCTTTTTCATCTTCTTATTTATTTCTCCTGTTATTTCTCTCCTCTTCTTCTTCTCCTTCTTCCTCTTCTTATTTTCCTTTTTTCTCTCCTTCTTTTTCTTCTAAATATGAACATATACATAAATGACTTTGATCATACATAACGTTCAGATTCCTACACAATATGAACAAAATTACAACAGAAAAAAATAATAAAAATTCTATGAACAAAATAAAAATTCTATGAACAAAATTACAACAAAAAAATCATAAAAATTCTATGAAAAAATTGACATATTATTTGCATATATATGAACACACAAACTTTTGCATATGCAACAATAATATCACCAAAAAAATGTATGAATAGAAAAAAATTCTAACTTTTGCATCTAAACTATACATCTAAATTAAGTACAACTAAATTAACTATACATCTAAATTAACTATACATCTAAATTAACTATACATCCTAACTATACAACTAAATTAACTATACATTCTAAATTAGGAAATTACGGCCACGGGGCAGCGGCGGCGAGGAGGCGGGGGGGCACGGGGCGGCGACGGCGCGGTCGGGGGAGACGGCAGGGGCGGCGGACGGCGACGTTGAGGGGCACGACGTCGGCGGCGAGGAGGCAGGGGGCACGGGGCGGCGACGGCGACGACACGGTCGGGGGCGAGGAGGCAGGGGACACGGGGCGGCGACGGCGACGGCACGGTCGGGGGCGAGAAGGCAGGGGGGCACGGGGTGGCGACGGTGACGGCACGGTCGGGGGCGACGACAGGGGCGGCGGACGGCGATGGTGAGGGGCACGGCGTCGGCGGCGAGGAGGCAGGGGGGCACGGGGCGGCGACGGTGTCTGCGGCCGCGCGAGACGGCGGCGGAGGCAGGGGCGACGGCGAGGCGCAGCCTGGCGGCGTCGTCGGGCGGGGAAGAACGAACTGAACCCAAAATTTTCGCAAGTGCTACTTATATGGACGAAGCTTTGGTCCCGGTTCGTGACAGAAACCGGGACGAATGCCCCCTTTAGACCCGGTTGGTGCCACCAACCGGGACCAAAGGCCACTTTTCGGCAGCCCAAATGGCGGGAAGCGGCGACCATTGGTCCCGGTTGGTGCCACGAACCGGGATGAAAGGACCCCTTTCATCCCGGTTGGTGCCACCAACCAGGACCAAAGGGCGTGTACTGGAACTGCCGCGGTGCGTTGGGATGTTTAGTCCCACCTCGCTAGCCGAGAGGGGCTCGGAGTGGTTTATAAGCCCTGCGGAGCCGACCACTTCGAGCTCCTCTCTACTGCAGGCTTACGGGCCTAAATCCACTCTCTGTGCCTGTGGGCCTACTGGGCCTACTGTGGGCCTGCATCCTGCCAACTAGCGGGTTTCTAGTCGTATGCAAGCTGTGGTGGCCTAGTAGGCGGCATTTTTTTTTAAAAAAAATCCATTTTTTTGTTTTTTACTAACAGCAAAATACTTACTAGTTTTTTGTTTTTTACTAACAGCAAAATATTTATGATAATTCTTTTTGCTATTAAAGTTTCTTTTTGCTTATAATGTTCTAAACAGAAAATACTTAGATAATTTATTCTTTGTTGCTTTATTTATTTTATTTTTTTTCTACTTATAACAAAATACTTATTGTTAATATAAGTTTTTTTCCAGATTTTTTGTTTTGTTTTCTGCATTATTCATTTTCTTTTTTTTTGCTTTATTTTTTATTTTAGGTCACAAAATTTTTATGAATAGTTAAAATTTGAATAGTTAAAATTTGAATTTTTTAAGATTTGTGTGAATCACTAGTTTATGAATAACTTTACTATTTGAAATTTGTGTGAATCTCAAGTTTGTGATTAACTTTGCTAGTGCCACTAGTTTTCAAATTAGAATAGTTAAAATTTGAATTGTTTGAAATTTGTGTGAATCTCAAGTTTGTGATTAACTTTGCTAGTCCATTAGTTTTCAAATTAGAATAGTTAAAATTTGAATTCTTTGAAATTTGTGTGAATCTCAAGTTTGTGATTAACTTTGCTAGTGCCACTAGTTTTCAAATTAGAATAGTTAAAATTTGAATTGTTTGAAATTTGTGTGAATCTCAAGTTTGTGATTAACTTTGCTAGTGCCACTAGTTTTCAAATTAGAATAGTTAAAATTTGAATTGTTTGAAATTTGTGTGAATCTCAAGTTTGTGATTAACTTTACTAGTGCCATTAGTTTTCAAATTAGAATAGTTAAAATTTGAATTCTTTGAAATTTGTGTGAATCACTAGTTTACTAAATTTGTGTGAAAACACTTTGTAGAATAGCTAAAATTGATTTTTGAGTCAATCGTTTTCCTTGCTATTTATTTTAGGTCACAAAAAATAAAAACTTCTCTATTAGTGAACATAGATGCACTTATAGAGAAAATTAAACATAAATTCATAATTCATTTCTATTTATGAATTTAGGTCCAATTTTCCTCTATAGGTGCATCTATTTTCACTTTGAGAGGAGCTCAACAACGCAGAGAGGGACGGGCTCATAAGCAGGTGTGGGCGCCCTTCGTTTGGCGAGGTGGGACTAAACTCTAGGTGCAACGAGGGCGAACCCTTTAGTCCCGGTTCGTGGCACAAACCGGGACTAAAGGGGAGCCTGTGGTCCCGGTTCATTCCACGAACCGGGGCCAATGGTGGTGGGCCAGGAGCCAGGCCCATTGGTCCCGGTTCGTCCCACCAACCGGGACCAAAAGGTCCAGATGAACCAGGACCAATGGCCCACGTGGCCCGGCCGGCTCCCTGGGCTCACGAACCGGGACCAATGCCCACATTGGTCCTGGTTCTACTTTGAACCGGGACTAATGGGCTGAGCCGGCCTGGACCATAGCCCTGTTTTCTACTAGTGATTTCTTCCTCGGCTGGTGATGAGAGCTCGCCACAGTTGGACAGATCTTCCAGCAATCGCGAAGCTCGTCAACGGTTCACTTTGGCTGGGATAAGCATCAAACCACCGTGTCAAAACGGTTCGTCATGGCGGGGTATGAGGAAATAGAGACAAAACGGGGTCAAGGTCCCCTGGACAACATCGTTACCTTATGCAAATAACAATGCTCGTGGGTTCTCCGGCTAGGAATTTAGGATGATGGCGATAGGGAGAGCTCGTATAGGGAGAGGGCTATGGTCTCTCGGAGAGGTTAGATTCATGGCTGTATATAGGGGGTGAGGTGGTCGAAACCAAGCAGGCGGCGATGTGGTTAGTGGCAGGCATTTTCGGTGTGCACGGATGGTCAGTTCGCACGCCATGAAAGCGCACTGGAGGAGCAGAAATGTTGTTAAAGGCTCGGGGTAGGTTCTGGAAGAATCAACGAGGTCGGGAAGGAAGTAGAGGCGTTGAGGCGTGGCCGAATGGTTGGTCGCCTGCTCGTTCGGTCACGAGGTGGGTGACAACCCGACACATAGGGCCCACCTATCGGTGGGTGGATAAAAAACGAAACGGGGAAGGGAGGTGGTGGGCTGACGCTTTTGCTCGATTGGGCCGCAATGCGCTGTGTCAGCTCGCTTGTGAAGCTCAATAAGATACGGAGAGTGGGCCTAGTCCAGTAATTAGGATAATTAGGTTTTATTTTTTTCTATTATTTAGTTTAGGTTAACACAAATGATATATACAGAAATATCAAAAAATATTTGATATTACAGATTATTAACATTGAATCTTACAAAATTTATTTCTAGCAATAAACAAATATTATATGTATGCAATTGATTTTAATAATGCATTATGGGCTTTATAAAGTCACCAAAAACTATTGTCAGGGTTCTATAATTCCCACAATTCATTTTGAACTCGAAAATGCAAATTATGGAATATTAATAAAGTTCCCATTTCATATATTTGAGGAAGTCATATTATCCTTGCTCCTTATCGATTGAATAAAAATGGAAATTCCTCTATTAATAATTCAAAACCCAAAATGATGATCAAGGGATATGCAAAATGGACATGCTTCTATGTATAACATTCCAAATGAAAATTTGGGATGTTACAAGGCACCTAATTTTTTCTCTCAGTTGATTTGCTCGTACATGCGGTCAGTTCTATGATTCGTGCATTATGTGGTGGTGTGGCGGGTTTGTTCTACGTATATGGGCCAATGTACGCTTAGATGGCTGACTATTTTTTATCTCCAATAGTGAGATATGATGGGTGATGGGCTTATTCCCTAACCAGGCCCATCATACTACATTATCTTCTATTTCTCTTCTAAAAAAAGTCTGTCCTTTATTTCAATTTTCTAATCATGTTTCATTCACAAATTTTTTTCCATACTATACTGCATAAGCCATTTTTGTTATATGTAATTTGAAGTTCTATAATTTAATTTTTGTTCTTTTGTTGTTGTTCCACAATCCTTGTTTTTATTTTGTTTCTTTTAAGTAACTCTACCCAAAGGATTCTTTCTTACATGTAATTATTTTTTATTTTTCTTTTCTTTTCTATTTTTGTCTGTCTATTTACCCTCTTTTTAATTTTTTATTATTTCCGAATAACACAACTCCCTGATATTATGTCTTCCAGAAATCAAATTTGTCCATGTACTGTAAATTCATTCATGCATTGTTTTTCTTCCTATATGATGTTTGCGTCTCTCTCACTACATACAGATAAGGGAGACAATACCATCAACATGTCATGTAAATCATTTTCAATTTTTCAAGAGACGGCTAACCTTCAACGTTGTTTGTTTATTCTATGGACGCTTAGTATAACATGTACCTATACATGCAATTTTTATGCAATATGTGTTCAAAATTATAATGTTGTCTAAAAAATTATAATACTACATGATTCTTCTTGCATATTGTGAAACCATGCAAGTTATATAAAACATGTGTGCTACTTTATGTCATAATTAGTTTAATGTTTCCTTTCTTGTTTTAGGTTAATAATAACGCCCTTAATTAATTTTCAGCTAAAAAACCAATGTCCTTAAGTCATTCCACCTTAAAATAATTTTTTGTCTTACTATGTGTGTTTGTTTATCAATAAGTAAAAAGTGACCGAGTACGGAAAAAATCATTTGTTTCTCTCAGTTTTGTTAATGTTTCCCACTCTTTTCTATCGTTGTTAAGTAGTTTACTTTTTTGCCGTTGAGCTTTCTCCTATATGTGTGCATGCGACAATGGTTTGCTAGAGCAATCATATGACACTACTTTATTTTGCGTTAAAAATGAAAATATATTTCATAATTGATCTATTAAAGTCATAACATAATTATTAAGTAGCACTCTTTATGCTTGTTCTTGCATATTACCAAAGGGTGCAAACATTTGTGTATTTCGTGTGCAAGTTTTCAGTATGCTCTAATTCCTGCATACAAGAAATGTACTTCCCAACAAGCCCTTTTTGATTTTTTTCTATCATGCATAGTTGTATAATATTAATTTCCTTTTTATTTTTGTTGTTTCTTCCTTTAGAGTTAAAGCACTTATAACGCCCCCGATTCAATCGTACACTAATCATACACGCAAACGTGTACGATCAAGATCAGGGACTCACGGGAAGATATCACAACACATCAAAATAAAAATAAGTCATACAAGCATCATATTACAAGCCAGGGGCCTCGAGGGCTCGAATACAAGAGCTCGATCATAGAAGAGTCAGCGGAAGTAACAATATCTAAGTACAGACATAAGTTAAACAAGTTTGCCTTAAGAAGGCTAGCACAAACAGGGATACAGATCGAAAGAGGCGCAGGCCTCCTGCCTGGGATCCTCCTAACTACTCATGGTCGCCGTCAGCGGGCTGCACGTAGTAGTAGGCACCTCCCGAGTAGTAGTAGTCATCGTCGATGGTGGCGTCTGGCTCCTGGACTCCAACGTCTGGTCGCAGCAATCGGGTAGAAGGGAAAGGGGAAAAGAGGGAGAAAGCAACCGTGAGTACTCATCCAAAGTACTCGCAAGCAAGGAGCTACACTACATATGTATGCATTGGTATCAACTGGAATAAGGCTATCATATGTGGACTGAACTGTAGAATGCCGGAATAAGAGGGGGATAGCTAGTCCTTTCGAAGACTACGCTTCTGGTAACCTCCATCTTGCAGCAGGAGAAGAGAGTAGATGGTAAGTTCACCAAGTAGCATCGTGTAGCATAATCCTAACCGATGATCCTCCCCTCGTCGCCCTGTGAGAGAGCGATCACCGGTTGTATCTGGCACTTGGAAGGATGTGTTTTATTAAGTATCCAGTTCTAGTTGTCATAAGGTCAAGGTACAACTCCGGGTCGTCCTTTTACCGAGGGACGCGGCTATTCGAATAGATCAACTTCCCTGCAGGGGTGCACCACATAACCCAACACGCTCGATCCCATTTGGCCGGACACACTTTCCTGGGTCATGCCCGGCCTCGGAAGATCAACACGTCGCAGCCCCACCTAGACCAACAGAGAGGTCAGCACGCCGGTCTAAACCTAAGCGCCTAGGGGTCTGGGCCCATCGGCCTTAGCACACCTGCACGTTGCGTGGGCGGTCGCAAGCAGACCTAGCCTAGCAGGCGTTCCAGTCCAATCCGGCGCGCGCCGCTTAGTTGCTGACATCACGAGTGCCCATAACTGTCCCCGTGTAGATGGTTAGTGCGTATAGGCCAGTAGCCAGACTCAGATCAAATACCAAGATCTCGTTAAACGTGTTATTTTGAAATAACCGCGAACGCCGACCAGGGCCAAACCCACCTCTCTCCTAGGTGGTCTCAACCTTCCCTGTTGCTTCGCCACAAAGATCCACTCAGGGGGCCGTCGGGACAAACGTCCTTTCGGACCCAATCCGTGGATCACTCGCGGGTACTCCTACGAGCCGACCCGTCTTTAGTCACCACAAGTATCATATATAAAGTATATAGTATATACCCATGATCACCTCCCGAGTGATCATAGCCCGATAGTATAGCATGGCAGACGGACAAGAATGAAGGGCCTCTGATGATAAACTAGCATCCTATACTAAGCATTAGGATTGCAGGTAAAGGTAACAACAGTTATAGCAACAATGACAGGCTATGCATCAGGATAGGATTAACGGAAAGCAGTAACATGCTACACTACTCTAATGCAAGCAGTATAGAGGAGAGTAGGCGATATCTGGTGATCAAGGGGGGGGGCTTGCCTGGTTGCTCTGGCAAGAGAGAGGGGTCGTCAACACCGTAGTCGTACTGGGTAGCAGCGACGTCGGTCTCGATGTCTAGCGAGAGAAGAGGGGGAAGAAACAATAAATATAATGCAAACAAATGCATGACGATGCATGACATGATAAAGCGTGATGCTAGGTGTGCCCTAACGCGGTAGGAGGTGGTACCGGTGAAGGGGGAAACATCCGGGAAAGTATTCCCGGTGTTTCGCGTTTTCGGACAAAGGAGCCGGAGGGGGAAAGTTGCGTGGTCGGTATGCTAGGGAGGCGTGGCAGACGAACGGGATGCTTATCCGGGTTCGTCTCGTCGTTTTGAGCAACTTTCATGTTGAAAATAATTTAATCCGAGTTACGGATTAAAAGATATGATTTTCTAAAGATTTTACTAATATCTGGAATTTAATTAATTATTTAATTTAATTCGAAATTTGGATTTATGACATCAGCATGATGTCATGCTGACGTCAGCAGTCAACAGGGGTTGACTGGGTCAACTGACGCGTGGGTCCAGTGGGACCCACCTGTCATACTCTGTTAGGTTAATTAGGGTTTAGTTAATTGATTAGGCTAATCTAATCAGGATTAATTAGTTTAATTATTTCTTAATTAATTAATTAAGTTAATTAATTAATTAAGATTAATTAGGTTAATTAATTAATAATTTTATTAATTATTATTTTTTAATCCCTTTTTTTAAACGTTCTCTGTGAAGTGGGCCCCGTTTGGCAGTGGCCCATAGGGCACAACGGGCGCACGGGCGTTGGGCGGATCGGGCGGGCGCCCGAACGAGGGCGAACCAAGCCGCGACGGGGGGGCACTGGCGCCGGCGGCCAGGGCGGGGCTCACCGGCCGGCCGTCTCCGGAGAAGGAAGCCAACACAGGAGGGGGCGCCGGAGGAAGCAGCAAGCGCGCTGCGGCAACAGATGCAGGGGAGGCGCGGGGAGAGGCAGAGCGACATGGGGAAGGGGGGCGGCGACTGCGGCTGTGCAGAGCAGCAGCGACGGGATCCGAGGGCGAGTGGCGGCGGCAGCAAGCAGCGTGGCGGTTGCGGCGAGCGGGCGAGCAGGGCTGCCAACGGGCGAAGTCGGGGCGGCTCGGCAGGAGCCATGAACAGGGGGGAGGCGCGCAGGGCGCCGTGGTGCGCGCTGGCACACGCGCGCGTGACGCGAGGGAGTGACGGGCCGCGCGGGGCGAGCTGCAGGTGGGCGCGGCAGCGCAGGGGGGGAGGAGGTCGACACGGGGAGCTCGGCGGGTCGGCGAGCGGTGCAGCAGCAGCAAGGTTTGGGTGCGGGCGCGAACACATGTTGGCACAACTTCGGGCGCGTGTAGCGCGTGGCGTGCAGGCGTGGTGCGTGGCTGGGGCACAGGCGGCCGTGGGAGAGGGCGGGCGCGGTCTGGGCGCGTGCACGCGCGGTGAGCGAGCGAGCGGGGAGAGAGAGGAGGGGTGCGGAGGCCGTGGCCTCTCCGGAGATGTAGGGTCTAGGGCAGTGAGTGTCGGGGGGGAGGACGGAGACGACTTCGGCGGAGCGGTTGCAGGCCGGTGGGGAAGGGTGCCGGCGAGGAAGAGGAGGCAGGCCGGCGAGGTAGAGGAGGCAGGCCGACGAGATGGCGTGGGCTCCGAGCGGCGAGGTCATCGCGGCGACGGGCGATGGGATCGAGGGTTTGCCCCGATCCAGATCCAGCGGGGGGGAGGAGTGGTGCGAGTGGGGAGTGGGGGTAGGTTAGGGTTTCGGTGGGTTTGGGGATAAGGGGAGTGGGGGTGGCCGCAGCTGGGCCGGTGGGTTGCAGCCTGGTGGGCCGAAGCCCAAGGGGCCGGGCGGGGGGGGGGGGCTTTCTCCCCCTTTTCTAGTTTTAGTTTTAGTTTTTATATTTTTTCCTTTTCTGTTTTATTTAGTTTAGGGCATTTAGGTATTTTGTAAAATTGTGTTCTCTACACCATAATTACCAGTGCAATATTTGGCACCCACCGAACATTTTTGTTTCAACTTTTAAAAACTTTTGTTGTTTGCCATTTTTCTGAATTGATTTTTGAATCGGTTTGAACTAATGAAAGTTTAGCAACAGTAATCACCGATGAGATGGCATCATTAGGAGAGTTTTACTGTAGCCTAATTATCCGGGCGTTACAGCACTCCCTTAATTAATACTTTCTTCGAAAACAATTTGTTTTCCGTCACTCCCATAATTTATTTATTTCTTATATATGTTCTTTGTTCGTTTTGTTTTTTATTTCTACTTTATGATAAGACCAATCTTAGATTTTTTTCCTTAGATATATTTTACAACATTTCTTCTTTGAAGTAACACCACTCCCATAATATGAGTCCCATGATTTTTTTCCTAGGAAAATGACTATTGTCTGTAAGTTACACTACCATATATATTTGTTCTTGCATATTGCGGAATAGTGCAAATTCTACGGAACATTTGTGCAAGTTTGTCTATTTTGTAGTTTTAGTTTTAGTTTCATTTTATTTTTCTCTTTAGTGTAATATCAGTGACCTTAATTCACTCTACCTTAGAATAACATTTGTTTATTGTGTTTTTGTATATATCTTATTTTTTGATGCTTTAGTTGGTTTTTAGACGGTTGGGTTTTCTAAAACATTTGTCTACACCGTGGAGGTTTGATGATGCAATCATGTGACTTCTACATAATATTAAGTTAGTAAATTAAATAAAATTCACCTCTGTAATTGAACTATTTGAATCATAGACAAAATTAATGTTTCTCATGATGACACTACACCGAGATGATGGACAACGAATAGGTGAAGCGGTAGTGCGTGCAACATCCTAAGCGTTGCCAGGCTCGACTGCTTCTTTGGTTTGTCTGCTGACGCTGTCTACCATGAATAGCTCCGTTTTAATATGTCCTTTTTAGATGCTTAGCCATTTTTTGGCCATTGCATTTTCTCCTATATCCGTACATGCGACAGTGGTTTTGATTATCCAGTCATGTCAGATTGCTTAATTTTGTGTTACTAACTTAAAGTAGAATTCATTTTTGTAATTGATCTACTTAAGACAATATTATTATTGAAGTAATCACATGATTTCATTTTTATTGATTCATTATGACATCTCAAACCAGCATTAATATGTGATAGTAATGGTTGTTACTTTTTTAGCGGGCTTGTTGGATTGGTAGCCCATCAAGCAATCGACCTGGCTATCTTCTCTCATTTTGGCTGTTTTAAACACTCTCATTTGGGCTGTTGCTTTGCCAGGTTGGTGAAATTAAAGAGAGTGCCTAGAACTCATCTGGATGAGGTATAATTTGGTCTCATTCACCTGCACCAAGTGACATTACCTCTTTCTTGTCCCAGCATGTTTGGCAATGGGCCTTTTCTACAAAACTTTGGCTTGGCCCATTCCCTAGTTTTCCTTTTTGTTTGCTTTTTGCGTTGTTTGTGTTCAGCTATGTTGCATGTAGTGAACCCTTGCTCATGTTTCCTTCTTTGCTCTTTTCTTTTTTGCAATTCATGCCAAACACGTACTATTTATACTTACTAGACTTCGCACTTGCTTTCTCTTTAGGCTAAACATATGATGGGCTGGCTGCGACGCACATTTTCTTATTTTCCTCTTGTAACTACTACTTATTTTGTTATCTAAAACAAAATTGCACTTGGTATAACAAACTATGCAAAACGTCAAAAGAAACATTAAATTTTCTCTCCAAAAATACCCGATAAAAAAACTAGATGCATGTGCATGTTGATGTCCACGATAGAAAAATAAAAGAAAGCCCTAGTTGAACATATGTTGCGATGTGTGCAATTGTGTGCGGGCACTAGACATACCATTGCATGTGAAAGGCAGCCTGCAATTGGTGGGTCATTTTTAGAAAAATAATACCAACAAAAAAATTGTTGCATATCCATGTTGTAAAAAAAGAATCCTACGTAGCTGCACATGTGGTGTGGCGCTTGTACTGCGGGCTTGTTGCGATGCTTGTAGTTGTGTCCGAGGTGAACTTGCAACTGGCCCGACTACCCCTTATCACCTAAGTTGCAGTTGCTTTGTGCCTCATGTGGTAGTCGTCATGTTATATTTCTCAGAATTGCATGTCTAGTGGTGGACACGGAACTGGACCGACAACACTCTCCCGATCCTAGTTTAAAAAACTAGTTGTTTTGTGCCCCATGTAGTTGCGGCTGGGTTACAATGCTTGCAATTGCATGTCCAGTGGTGGACATGCAACCGGCCCCAACAACCCCCACCCTAGTTGCATTTGTTTTGTTTATGTGCAGTTGCAATCGGGTTAAAACGCTTGCAATTGCATGTCTAGTCATGGACATGAAATTGGAGCTACAACCGTCTCTCCCCGGCCTCACTTGCATCTGCTTTGTGCAAATGGCCCTAATAACTCCCCATCTGACCCTAGTTGCAGCCGCTTTTGTGCAAGTGCAGACATAGTCTGTTTCAGCGCTTGTACTTGCATGTCTATTGATGGACATGCAACTGGCCCGACAACTTTATCTAAAAATACATGCATGACAACTCCCCTTCTGACCCCAATTGCAGTTACCATGCAGCTGCAGTATGTTACAATGCTTACAGTTGCATGTTTATTGATAGACATGCAACTGGCGTGACAACCCCCTTTCCGCCGCTAGTTGCAGTCACGCGTGTGCCTAGGCAGTTGTAGTCGGTTACAATGCTTGTAGTTTCATGTGACATGCAAATGGCCTGACAACTCCCCACCCAACCTAGTTGCAGTCATGTTTGTGCCCCCTGCAGTTGCAGTCAGATTACAATGCTTATAGTTGCATGCCTAGTGATGCACATGCAACTGACACGACAACCTCTCCTAGCCATAGTTACAATCACATGTGTACCCATGTAGTCGTAGTCGGTTACACCGCTTGCAGTTGCATGTCTAGTTTTGTACATGCAACTGCCTGGAAAACTCCCTACCTGACCCAGTTGTAATTATGTGTTGTTCATGCAGTTGCTTTTCTAGTGAAGGACATGCAACTGGCACGACAACCCACTCCTGCCCCCAGTTGCAGTCTACCGGTAGACATGTAACTAGCCCGACAACTCCCCACCCGACCTAGCTGTAGTCAGATGCATGCCCCTGGAGTTGCTGTCGGGTTACAATGGTTGCAGTTGCATGTCTAGTGATGGACATGCATCTGGCCTGACAACCACTTCTCGACCCAGTTGCAGTCACTTTCTGGCCATGTAGTTGCAATCCCATTTGTAAACTTACAGTTACAACCCATTTTTTTGAAGTTGTAGTTATGATCCATTTTTGGAAATCTTATAGTTACGACCCCTCTAAAAATGTATCTGGTGTGTATAGACAAATACAATGTGTATGGAAAAATTATACATAAAAAATATATTTTTTCAAAAAAATTAATAATGTATTTGGATAATATTAAACATGCAAATAAAAAATATTTATGATCTATAAAAAATGTACAATCTACATGGAAAAGTAGACATTCAAAATCTTAATCATAAATTTAGAAAATGTTAAACATGTATAGATAAAATGTTCCTGGTGTATAACAAAAAATGTAGAATGGAAAAAGTTAACATAAAAAAATATTTTTTAAATGTTAATCATTTAGTCCAAAAATGTTAAAATTTTATATAAAAAGTGTTCCAGATTTATACAAAAGATGTACAATGCGTATGAAAAAAGTAGACATAAAAAACTATAAGTTTCAAAAATGTTTATCTTGTATTTGGATAATGCTCAACGCATATGTAAAATATGTCCGTCATGTATACAAAAATGTACATGAAAAATGAAGAAAACAAATGGAAACGGAAAAAATAAGAATGAAGAAAGAAAAGCAAAAAAACTAGTGAAAATCGAGAAAGAAACAAAGAAAATGAAGAAAAAAGTAAAGAAAAACCGAGTAAAAACTGTGAAAGAAACAAAAAATTGTGAAAAAATAAAGAAAAACAAAAAAAACCCGAAGAAAACCGTGAAAAACAAAGAAAACCGAAAAGAAAACAAAACCCCTTCCCATCACCCAGTTGCAATCAATTTGTGCGTCGTGCTATCACGGACGGATTACAACACTTGTAGTTGCATGTCTGGTGGTGGACATGCAACTAGACAGAAATCCCCCTCCCGCTTCCAGCTGCGTCCGCTTTTAGGCCATGCAGTTGCGGATGGATTACAACACTTATTGTTGCATGTTTGGTGTTGCACATGCAACTGGGCGGCAAAACCCCTCCCGCCTAGTTGCAATCGGGCTACAAAACTTGTAGTTGTGTTTGTGATGGTGGACAAGCAATTGGTCCGACAATGTCCCACTCACCCCATTTGCGGTCGCTTTTTAGGTAATGTTGTTGCAGTTGGGCTACAAAGTTTGCAGTTGCATTTCTGGTGGTGGATATGAAAACTGGCCAACAAAAGCCCTCCCGTTCCCACTTGCGGATGCTTTATGGGGCCATCCAGTTACAGTGAGGCTACAACACTTGCAATTGCATGTATGATGTTGGACATGCAATTCGCACCACAACCTCCCACCCTCTGCCGCATAAAAACAAATTATAAAAAATAAAAGTAGATAAATAGAAAACAAAAACATAGATGAATAGAAAAGAAATCCTCACCTACCACGCAAGCCCCAAAACACACATATTTTTAAAAAGAAAAAGAAAACTAGATATTATTTAAAAAATCACAAAACACCCGTATTTTAAAAAATAAGAAGAAAAGCGAAAGCAAAAATAAATATGAAATGAAAAAGAAACTCAAAACAAAAATCACAAACAAAAATACAAAAGATGGGAAAATGAAAAATAAACTAAAATAGTGAATAAAAATGCAAAAAAGAAACCAATAAGGTAAGATTATAGTAGATTAAAGTTAATAATTTTTGCCTGATTTAAAAAATGTAAAAACATACATATTCATAGATCCTATTTAAATTTGTTCGCTATTCCTACTGGCCTCCTACTACGACTACAAGCTTGCAGCCGCTGGAGTATAGCTCAAGTACAATGCGTAGCCACAACAAATTCAGTTTACCTACACTCGCTGGAGAGAAGGAAGAACTAGCTGCAGCCGGGGGCGCGCCGGGGGGGGGGGGGGGGGGGGGTGGGGGGGGGGGGGGGGGGGGGGGCGCCGAAGAGGCAGTATCTATCTTAGGGTTCAGGGTGGGGGCGGTGGAGTCCGGCGATGGTGGGGAGGTGGCGTGGGGATTTGCTGGAGAAAAAACTCGACGCATGGGGCCTAGAGGGATGGCCGGGGCGGAGGAGGACCGGCAATGGGGAGTGGTACCTGGGAGGGCGGGACGGCGAGGCCGCGGGGGCCGACGGCGAGGCCAGCGGTGGCTAGCAGCTCAAGGGGATGGAGGTTGAAGAAGCACTATGGGCCTTTGATTTCACATCCAAAGGCTCAGAAATCGACTGGCCACAAATGAAAATTTCAGCTGATTGATTTCTAGCCATTCCCCAACAAATTGGCATCACGCATATTCTTGCTGGCCTCCTACGGCTACAAGAGCTTCCGCCGTCGCAACCCCCGGAAGCCCGGACCAACGTTGCTGGAAGCTGTTGCCTCGACAAGCGCACGGGCGCGGCCATCTCGGCGCCGGCAGGACAAGTTCGATCGCCTCCGCCGTCGGCGGCCTGGCTTTCCCCGACGTCCCGGCCGGGCGGAGCAGTGTTAGAGGAGGCCCTCCACTGGGCCTCGAACCTGCCACCCAGACTTCCTTCGCCGTCCTCGAAGGTCTCGGCCAGTTCGTGCGGGGCCTGGAGTACGCGGCGGAGGTACAACCAGTGACGCACTACGTCTCCTCTGCTTGGATTGCTTCCGTGCGCAGCTCGGTGGCATGGCAGAGTTGCCATTTGGGGCGCTCACGTCACGCACGCCCATGTGAGCGGGGAGCCTCCCCTGCTCAGGGCGCTCGCTGATGGCAGTGATTCTGACCGGGATCACTTACAATAAGACGAGCAGGTTCCCAGTTTCTCCATGGATCCCCTTCTGTTTTGGATTTAGCCGTGCCAGATTGCGCATTAGCGGCCACCAGCTCAGTTCCTATGATTGAAAAAACTATTATTATCACCAGGCACGTCGCACTCAGCCACAGCCCACAGGCCATCGCCATGCATGACAGCTCGCTGCAGTGCACGCACCGGCGCCATTGTTTACGATAAGCTCTCTTTCTCCTTCCTTTGTCGTGACGCCTCGCGTCACTCGCTGGTGCAGGTGGGACCCGAACATGTCGGCGGCGCTGCCGGACGGCGAGGTCTTCTACCTGGTGGCGCTGCTGCAGTTCTGCCGGCCCTACCCGGGCGGCGGCCCCGCGGTGATGGAGCTGGTGGCGCAGAACGGCGCCATCGTCGACGCCTGCCGGAGCAACGGCTACGACTTCAAGATCTACTTCCGGCGCTACCACACCGAGGCGGACTGGGCGCGCCACTTCGGCGCTAAGTGGGCCCATTTCGTCGAGCGCAAGGCCCGCTACGACACGCTGGCGATCCTCGCGCCGGGCCAGAAGATCTTCGCCAGGACACCTTCGTCGTCACGGGTCGATCGATCGTAGCTGTTGTTGGCCGTGATGATGGCGGTGGTGATGATGATGATGATGATGATGAAGATCTCGATCGACAAGGGATAATGATGATGATGATGATAGAGTCATTATTCATTAGGCACATTGGGGGACAAAAGGGCTCCATGGATGTTGTCAGGGGACTGTGATAGGGAAGGGTTGCAAAGAAAACGAAACATGCGAACTTTTCTTCATCAGGACACCCGTCCCCTAATTAGAAATTCAACTAAGTAAATTAGTTCATGGAAGCGTGCATCAAGCCGTGAGCTCTAATCCTCTTGCAGAATAGTGTCTCACGAGAGCGACTCCTGCCCCACGCATCTCTTTGTTATTCCTTGGAAATTTCTTACATCATCATCCCACACGCTTTATCTTCCTGGTCATTTTCCCCGAGCCGCATAAAAAAAGCAAGGATGGAAATCCCTCTCAAATTAACTCATCCCCATCAGCATTCTTATTCTCTGCTCCTCGTCGCATCTATTGAGATTGCAATTTCCCTACCGGGTATTCAAATTGACATTGTTCAAGTATTATCTGTGTTCCTCCATGAAAGTCATTTTTTTGTTATAATAATTGACTTCTCTTATTAATTGACTTTATTTGGACCTAAAGCCTGATTCTAGATTAGGCACCGGGTCCCAAATATCACCAGATCCCTTTTCTCGTTCGCTGGTTCACGTTGTCATGCAAAGGTTAAGGACGAGCCGTGGAATCATGGTGACAATCGATGCAGAGACCGAGGGGTATTTCCCTCTTTTCGAAAAAAATGGCGACTATAGATCATAGCTGTTGTTGACTATAATGATGGTGATCACCCTGCTGATTCTAGCCATGGTGGTGATGAAGATCTCAACAAGGGGAAATTATGATAACAATTTATTATTTGGCTCCATCTGTCTCCTCTCAGCCCATGCACGTGTTTGAACTTTTACAATCTTCTGCATGGACCTTGGAGTGCGTCACTTCAAGCTTCAGCTAAAAAAAAAGGTTCCAGAAAGCCGTAGAAATAGGGATTCCCTTTGTTTTACTATCCAAAGTTCTTTTAGGGTGTGTTTGGTTGAACAATCAAGTGAAATGAAATGTAAAAGCAACTCTACAGATTTGACATATCGGGCGACTGCCATCCACCACATATGGAGGCTATGGATTAAATTGCACAAAACCACCACTTTAAAGGCTAGGTTTGCGAAAAACACTACAATACATTTTTTTGCAGAAAACACCATGTCTACAGTAATTTTTTTGTAAAAGAACACTGACCGGCGTATCTTACGCTGTTAAGTAAGATTATGACAGATGGATCCCATTTTTGGCTCAAGTGGCATAACGTTTTACCGAAGACAGTGTTAGATAGCTAAAAAAGCAAAAACACCCGCAAGTTTTTACCCTTGTTCTCCGCAGGCCCTTGCCTTGTGCTGCCATCAGCTAGCCGCCAGAGGAGAGGAGCTCCCCACCCCGCGCGCCGTCACCTCCGGCGAGGGATGCCGCGCTGTCGCCCCGTTTTGCCCCAGCGCCGCCACGTCCGGATCCGGCGAGTGATGCCGTGCCGCCCCGCCGATTTGGCCTCCAGCGCGAAGAGACGCCCAGCGAAGGCTGCCGGATCCGGTGAGGTATCCCGCGTCGCCGCCCCGTTTTGCCCCCAGCGCCGCCACGTCCGGCGAGGGATGCCGCGCCGCCACCCCGTTTTGCCCCCAGCGCCCCACGTCCGGATCCGGCAAGGGATGCCGCGCCGCCCCGCCGATTTGGTGTCCAGCACGAAGAGACGCCTAGGGACGGCTGCCGGATCCAGCAAGATATGCCGCACCGCCGCCCCGATTGGCCTCCAGCGTGAGGAGGCGCCCAGTGCCGGCTGTCGGATCCGGCAGGGGATGCCGTCGTTGCCTCGATTTGGCCTCCTGCACGAGGAGGCGCCCAACGTAGGCTGCGTTGACCGCCCCAACTTGTGGCGAGGATGCACTCGTCTGATTTCATTTTTTTCTTTTTAATTTAGGGGTGTCTGTGTAAAATCTATAGATTACTTTGTAAAATTAGATTAAACTTGACCTGGCATGAAATGTTATGCCATGTCAGCAAAAAGGGGCCCCAACTATCATAAGCATGCTCAAGCAAGCTAAATCCGTCGATCAGTGCTTTCTGCAAAAAGATTATCGAAGACACGGTGTTTTTTGCAAAAAAAATGTATTATAGTGGTTTTCGCAGACCTTGCCTTTAAAGTGATGGTTTTCTGCAATTTACTCAGAGGCTATGCAAGCGACATGCAAACTCAGACTTGCCATATTTCAGCCTCCGTACATAATTCAAACACTTTGATTCACTCCAAATTTAAATTTTTTGACAAGTTACATGAACGAAAACATTTCATCAGCGACATTTACAAATCACATGTTTCTTCCATTTGCACGTCCCCGCTTTTGAGTTTTCTGAAGCGAATGCTCAAATCTTGCAGCCCCGCCCAAAAATCTCGCGCCACATGATCCATTTTGTTCGGATCCAACATGATGAACCGATTTTGCTCAGATGTGCGTTCATTTCTCGTCCGATACTCTATAATTTGGAGACTACGCATCTCTTCCTGGCAGCCGTCTTCTTTCTTGCGTTTCATTGCATCTGGCCCTCTTCTTTTGGTTCTTGTTCTCCTCATCTCTAGCTTATCTTGCTTCCTCTTCTCACCATACTCGTTTCTTGTCCTCATCAACTTATCGATCTTTCCTTTTTTAATCACCTTCACCTCTTTCTTTTCTCTTGCGCCTCAGTTTTTCTGACTTCCTCCCATGGGGCTGACCCGTGCTAAACACTGGAGTGGTACTTCTAAGCACATTTGCCCTTTTCTTTGTATCAACATCATTTGCACCATCATTCATGTCCAGAGAGGAATTGGCCCACTTCTCATCTTTTGGGATGTCATCATCATTCGTTGTCTTCCACTTCTCATGCTCTTCCAACAAATTCCTACAATGCTGGAGGCCAAATGGTTTGCATGTTTCACTTGGGAATTTGTTTGTACCTCTCTTGGGCTATCTCATCCTAAAACAAACAAATGCACAAACTGATGAGAATGCTCAAAGCAATGTAAATGTGGCGATCCAAAAGTAAGAAGATTCCTTACATGTAGATCAATGGTGACACGGCTAGGAGTGCATTTCACATTTTCCTTACAACTCACCCAGCGATTGCATACCTCTTGAATCGAACCCTATCGGTTCGGATAGATTTGGGCGTACAATTCATTTTTCGCCGAATATGAAATCTGAAACAGTCCTCGATGCGATTCCAATACTTTGTTGTCGAATGCTCTTTCCCACCAATCACATCAAGAGAAATATCTTGCCATGCTAGGACAAGCGCAGCATCCTCATCGGGCTTGAAGTTGCTTCTCCGAATTTCCTTCCTTTTCGACGAGCCGAAGCACTCAAATTCCAATTATATATATTAGACGGAGTCATGGTAAAAAAGGTGACAATGATGTGACCTTGAGATCGACATCATTTGTCTCAGAATCACGAATGATACTACTGAAAAATGTTTCATCAATGAGGGTCGATCCGCCAAATTCAGAAGGTCGTCACAAAATCACAAACATTGCACATTTGCCACCACGGTCATCTCGCATTCAATCGAACAAAAACCGAGTACAAGGCATATGATGCATTCTTTCTACCTCATTGCCATTGCTGATCCGATGTACGACTTGGAAGCCACCATATTTCCGCCTGCCGTCGGGACAAAATGAGGAGGGTAAAGGCATTGGTTGGGCTCTTCCAATCTTCTTATTTGGTGTCTTCCCTAAGGACTGCCGTGACACTAGTGGAGGGAGGCCTCTGCCTCCACGTGGCGGCATAGGCACCTCCGCATTGGACACTTTGTCGGCAAGCTGGATCTCGGCCATTGGAGCAGTCGGAGGCGTGGGGTCCCTAGGAGCCTCCGTAGGCGTAGCGTCCGTTGAAGTAATCGTATTTGACTTCAACGCGATGAATTTGGGCGCGGAGGTCAAGATGTCGTCCATGGCATCGTCGGATGGAGTGCATTCAAATATCCCCCACAACGGGAGGGTGGGAATGATGTTCGCGGCAAAACCTTTCCAAAAATATACCCCACAGACGCCAAATATGAAGACTCGTGGGCTTGTTTTGAAGCGTCCTTCATAAATTATGGCGATTAAGAGCGGGATGTCGACTCTGATAGAGTGACATTTTCGACTAAAATCATCATAATAGCGATTATTACGATGATCGGGCAGATATGACGACTCTAGCAAAGTTGACGTAATGGTTCCATTCCACACAAATGGAATGGTTCCATCTTTGTGCTTTCTACAAATAATGTGATAGAGTAGTTCCACACACAATAACATTGGAGGAAAAGAAAAGAATGCATTTGGAAAGTGCAGTAACGGAAAACATAGGAACCACTCCAATACGCTGTTTCTAATGTAGGAATTCAAAAAACATTGGAATGCTAACGATGCCATACCATAACGTTAAAAGCTAGTATGTCCCACCTGGCACTCTTAGAAATTCCTGTGAACCGAACAGCGAGTGCTGCTAGGGTCTGCATTTCCATTATTCCGTCTCCGCCGGTTTGGTCTCTGTCCCCGGCACCGCGCATGGCAACGTTTGGTCGAGTGGCGGCGGATCGCGACGACGGGCGCGCGCGGCCGTTGCTTCCGCGGTCCGGTCTCTCTCCCCGCTCGCCTCCATGCCGGCTGCTTGCGGCGGCGTACAACGACGGCGAATAACTCGGAAGCGTGCGCGCCCAGTGCAGCCCGGGTCGCGCTCTGATGACGGCGACCGCCCCCTGTCGTGTCGCCGTTCTGATCGGTCTCGCGGTGGCGGAATGGACGGGACGGGACAAGAGCGAACGAATAATTGGTGGCGTCTTGTGATCGATCCATGGTGCGATGTGGTATTGTAGCGTGCTGGGCCGTGGCTGCCACGTGAGGCGCCGATGGATGCCGTCGTGGCGGGGCGTCCATATCGACAGCGCGCGCTGCCTGCTGGTGGCCGCATCGGCGGACGTGACCGGCCGATGGGCCTGTCGTTTCCAGCGGCCAATCTTTCTTTTCCTCTCCAAATTCCGTGGCCGTGGTACGACGATAGGTAGATACTGTTCATCTCCCTGTCGACCGATCCTCCAGTCCTGCTCGATGAATCGCGACGGATTCGCGTCCGCATTTATCGAATCGACCAACATCCCTAGCGTGCATCCTTACAGTAGAGATGTGGTAGCAGGAGCTGTAAGACGTAGTACATGATCATGCATGATCTGCTGCGTACTGTACGGTACGCACGCACATCGCAGCCCAGCCGTGGTAGCGTGCATGCATGCAGATTAATGGTGGCTGCAGAAGCAGAACAGGCCGTGATCCGCAAAAGACGTACGATCAATTGATTATGTCATGTGGACTAGATAATCAACCGAACATCCGTAGATCGGGTGCAGATCGAGCAGAGCTGTTGCTCTACAGGCCGCTGCTAAGGACCCTGTCGAGGCGGATCGACCATCTTGCACAGCCATCGCTGTGCTTGGTCCCATGGAACCCAAGGCGTCTTATCGTGTAAATTCCATGGACTTATCCCCAGCCGCCGGAATTATTTGTAGATTCAACCGGAGGTACCTCTCGGCTACTCACCACTCGCTTTCTCTCTTTTTCCTGTCTCCGTTTTAGCTAGAATGAATTATTTACTCGCCAACCCATTGATTGGATGGTTTGTTTCCCAAATAAAATTGATTTTTAATGAGAAAGGCGGACTTTTTTGTGCCCATTTTATTATGACGGAGAAAAAAGAGAGTACATTTTGGCTGTATGGAACTTCTAATGGTTTATATTTATTGAAATCGAGGGGAAACCCCTTTTACTCGTATATAAAAGAAAAAAATAGAACGGAAGAACCAAGAAAACTATGGCCCACACATGGAGGATAAAATAAACCTTTATTTACTAGAAAAACAAACGCCAGCCCATTTCACTAAGATATATAGAAAACAAAGGAAATATCTTTTTTTGTCACTAAAGTTATTGCACAAGTCACATTTGGTCCTCCAACTTTTTATGGTATACATCGGCCCCCCTCCCTCTCTCTATCTCACTTTCCCTCTCTCCCTCACTCTCTCTCTCTATCTCACTTTCCCTCTCCCTCTCTCCACACCAAATAACACAGATCCCTCCCACTCGCTAACCACACCGGTGACAATCCCAACTTCTTGGCCACTCCCTTCAGATAAATACACATGGCACTACTAGGAAAAGGGCTAAAGATAATATGGACACTAATGGCGCACTATGTATGTGGTGCGCCATTGCTATATAGTAATGACGCACCATATACAGGTGCGACATTAGTAATATATTACTAATGACGCATCTGGTGTGTGGTGCGCCATTAGTAGTTTTGAAAAAAGAAATAATTTTTTTTTGTTACTAATGGCGCACCGTGGGATAGTGCGCCATTACTAGTTGACATAGTAATGGCGCACCACACACACCGTGCGCCATTAGTAGTTTTGAAAATAAATAAATAAATAAAATGTGTTAGTAATGGCGCACCAGTGGACAGTGCGCCATTAGTAGTTTAGTAGTTTTAACTAGTAATGGCGCACTGTCCACTGGTGCGCCATTACTAAGTTTTTTTCAAAAAAAGTTTTAAAAGTTTTTTTTTCAAAACTAGTAATGGCGCACCCTGGGTGTGATGCGCCATTACTAGTTCCCACGGTGCGCCATTACTAACTTGGCCCAAAAATTCCACCGAATGCACCCCCGGACCGCTTTTTCAGTTTAAAAATAAATAAAAGAAAATGATGGAAATGTCAAAAAAATAAAAGAAAATAAGTTTCCCATGTGATACATGGTCTACTTGTTGAGAAAATTTACAAATATGAATTTCGACTTTATTTGCAAAATCTCTCTGGAATTTGTAAAATGGGCATAACTTTTGCATACGAGCTCGGATTAAAAAGTTTTATATATGAAAAATCATCTACTCGAAAAGTTACATCCGAATTTTTCAAAATCCCCAAAAACCTAACAGAAAAAAAGTTACGGGGCTTTTAAGATCTAGAGGGAAAAATGAAAAAAAATTCAAACTTACTAGTGGCGCACCGTTTGCTAGGTGTGCCACTAGTAACAGAAAAAAAATTGGTTTCAAATTTTTTTGAATTATTTTTCAAAATATGTTACGTAATATGACTGGAAAGTTTGAAATATTTTCAAAATTTCATCATACTCATGAACACGAACAAAGTCCTAGACATCAGCAAGGTTTAATAGGATTGATATGATAGATATATCAACAAGTGCCTGTGAAGTGAGGTGGTGCTGGGCACTAGTAGAAAAATGGTCAAACGTGAAGCACATTAGTGCCGGTTTGTATTTGAGCCAGCACTAATGTATACATTAGTGCCGGTTCCAACGGATAGCCGGGCCGCTTTCATTAATACCGGTTCGTGGCGAACCTTTAGCACCGGTTCGTGCCACGAACCGGTACTAATGAGAGTGGTGGCAGGATGTTGTCAGAGTGGGGCCCCTCCAGCACCTTTAGTACCGGTTCGTGCCACGAACCGGTACTAAAGGTCGTCCTATATAAACCCTTCGTCCACCAGCACTCTGTTCTTCCCCCTTTCCCCTCTCCGGCCCTCTCCTCTGTTCTTCCCTTCTTCCTCTCGAGTTCATCACAAAATTTGCCCAAAATTTGTCAAGATTTGAAGGCCCTCATCCATTCAAATGATCACAAAGGTTAGCAACTTTGTCCTTTCACCTCTCATTGCTAGATTAGCTCTTGCATTGGTTTATATAGTGATTAATTTGTGAGTTTAGTAATTTGGGAGGATATATATATATATATGTGCTAGTATTTGATTTATATGCAATCTAAGGTCAAAAATAACACTTAGTTTGCATGTGTAGGTGTGGTTTACTTAGTGCCTTCTAAATCTCCATCGTAGCCACCGTCGATCGCCCGCACCGTCCCGTCGCCGGCACCACCTTGTGGTGAGCCTCTTGTTCATGAAATTTTATATAAAAATTGATGTTTGTGTGATTTGGATATATAGTTACTCGTATAATTATCTTACCCGTACGTTGTTTGTTATACATATAGTGCCATGGTTTTGATATCCGTCCCCGTCGGCCCTAGTCCTTGTTATGATTCGGATGTGGTATGTATATTCTCTTTTAAAACTAGTTGCATTTCGTGTTTATGACAAATTATGCCCATCAAGTTGACATAGAAATTTTTTCTAGGAGGTATCTGAACCGGAAATTCCAACCGACCCTATTGCCGAGAGGTTAAATTTAGTTGAAAGAGAAAACGAGTACTTGAAAGAAAAATTGAAAAGAATTGAGGGGGAGAAGATGGAATTGGAGTTGCATGTTGCCGATGTCGTCGATGATCACAAGATCAAGATGGAGAAAATGCGCTTGAAGATTAGAAAGATTAGAAAATATGCCATCGATAGTGAGGCTTGGTATCATTATGCCGTTGGATCCATTGTTACCTTAGTTGCGATCTTGATCGTATTTGTTGTTGCATTTAAATGCTTTAGCTAGAGAGTTATTTATTTGTTGCATTTAAGTGTTGTATGAACTTTATGTATGAACTTGTATTAATTTGGTCTATTCGGTGTTGTGTAATGAAGATGAGCCGGCAATGGATGTACGATGACCGATGCTCTCCCTAGTTCGTTGAGGGCGTGCGTACTTTTCTGCTTGCGGCTGAGGCAAACAAGCGGGCGGATGGTTTTATGCCTTGTCCATGTGCTCGCTGTAAGAATGGTCACAATTACTCTACGTCAAGAACCATTCACGTCCACCTGTTTAAGACCGGTTTCATGCCCCATTATAATGTTTGGACCAAGCACGAAGAAAGAGGGGTTATGATGGAAGACAATGAAGAAGAAGAGGACGACGACAGCTATCCTGGCCATGGGTTCCCTAAATACGATGATACAACAATGGGGGAAGAAGCTGAGCCGGTAATGCGGGAAGAAGCTGAGACGGCAATGCGGAAAGAAGCTGAAGAAGAGGCATCAGATGAGCCCGTTGATGATCTAGGTCGGGCCATTGCCGATGCAAAGAGAAACTGCGCAAGTGATTTGGAGAAGAAGAAGTTGCAGCGCATGTTAGAGGATCACAAAAAATTGTTGTACCTGAATTGCGTAGGTGACAAGAAAAAGCTGGGCACCACACTGGAATTGCTGCAATGGAAGGCAGAGAATGGTGTATCTGACAAGGGATTTGGAAAGTTGCTGGTAATGATAAAGGATATGCTTCCAAAGGACAACGAATTGCCCGAGAGTACGTACGAAGCAAAGAAGGTTGTCTGCCCTCTAGGGTTAGAGGTGCAGAAGATACATGCATGCCCTAATGATTGCATCCTCTACCGCGGTGAGTACGAGGATTTGAACGCTTGCCCGGTATGTGGTGCATTGCGCTATAAGATCTGCCGCGATGACCCTGGTGATGTCGAGGGCCGGCGCCCCAGGAAGAAGATTCCTGCCAAGGTGATGTGGTATGCTCCTATAATACCACGGTTGAAACATTTGTTCCAAAACAAAGAGCATGCCAAGGCGATGCGATGGCACAGAGAAGACCGCAAGAAAGACGGAAAGTTGAGAGTACCCGCTGACGGGTCGCAGTGGAGAAAAATCGAAAGAAAGTACGGGAAGGAGTTTGCAGATGACGCAAGGAGCGTATGGTTTGGTCTAAGCGTAGATGGCATTAATCCTTTTGGGGAGCAGAGCAGCAACCATAGCACCTGGCCTGTGACTCTATGTTTGTATAACCTTCCTCCTTGGTTGTGCATGAAGCGGAAGTTCATTATGATGCCAGTGCTCATCCAAGGCCCTAAGCAACCCGGCAACGACATTGATGTGTACCTAAGGCCATTAGTTGAAGAACTCTTACAACTGTGGAATGGAACAGGTGTACGTGCGTGGGATGAGCACATGGGGGAAGAATTTGACCTAAAGGCGTTGCTGTTCGTGACCATCAATGATTGGCCTGCTCTCAGTAACCTTTCAGGACAGACAAACAAGGGATACCGCGCATGCACGCACTGTTTGGACGGTACTGACAGTATATATTTGGCTAATAAGAATGTGTACCTGGGACATCGTCGATTTCTTCCAAGCAGGCATCCCGTAAGAAAGAAAGGCAAGCATTTCAAAGGTGAGGCGGATCACCGGACGAAGCCTCGCCACCGTACTGGTGCTGATGTACATGATATGGTCAAGGATTTGAAGGTGGTCTTTGGAAAGGGTCCTGGTGGACAACCTGTTCCGAATGACGCTGACGGACGCGCACCCATGTGGAAGAAGAAATCTATATTTTGGGACCTGCCCTATTGGAAAGACCTCGAGGTCCGCTCCGCAATCGACGTGATGCACGTGACGAAGAATCTTTGTGTGACCCTGCTTGGCTTCTTGGGCGTGTATGGGAAGACAAAAGATACACCTGAGGCACGGGAGGACCAGCAACGTATGCACGGAAAAGACGGCATACATCAGGGTCATGCAAGCTACGCTCTTACCAAAGAAGAGAAGGAAATCTTCTTTGAATGCCTGCTCAGTATTAAGGTACCGTCTGGCTTCTCGTCGAATATAAAGGGAATAATAAACATGGCAGAAAAAAAGTTTCAGAACCTAAAGTCTCATGACTGCCACGTGATTATGACGCAACTGCTTCCGGTTGCATTGAGGGGGCTTCTACCGGAAAACGTTCGATTAGCCATTGTGAAGCTATGTGCATTTCTCAATGCAATCTCTCAGAAGGTAATCGATCCAGAAATAATACCAAGGTTACAGAATGATTTGGTGCAATGTCTTGTCAGTTTCGAGTTGGTGTTCCCACCATCCTTCTTCAACATCATGACACACGTCCTAGTTCACCTATGCGAAGAGATTAACATTTTGGGTCCTGTATTTCTACACAATATGTTCCCCTTTGAGAGATTCATGGGAGTCTTAAAGAAATATGTTCATAACCGTGCTAGGCCAGAAGGAAGCATCTCCAAGGGCCGTCAAAATGAGGAGGTCATTGAGTTTTGTATTGACTTTATTCCTGACCTTAAGCCGATTGGTGTTCCTGAATCGCGGCATAAGGGCAGACTGGATGGAAAAGGCACGCTAGGAGGGGAACAAATAATATGTATGGACGGACATTCTCTCACTGAAGCACACTACACAGTTCTACAGAATTCCGTCTTGGTGGCTCCGTATATGGATGAACACAAGAATTTGCTACGCTCCAAACACCTGGAGCGGTCTGATGACTGGATTACACGTGAACAAACCAGGAGTTTCGCCAGCTGGTTGCAAGCACGTACCATGCATGACACCTCTATTGAAGATGACCTGTACTTGCTGTCCCAGTTACCATCTTCGAATATAATGACTTTCAAAGGGTACGAGATAAATGGTAATACATTTTACACGATCGCCCAAGATAAGAAGAGCACCAACCAAAACAGTGGTGTCCGCTTTGATGCAGAAACCAAGACGGGAAAGGAAACATATTATGGTTATATACAGGACATATGGGAACTTGACTATCGACGTGGTTTGAAGGTCCCTTTGTTTCGGTGCAAATGGGTCAATATGACACGAGGCGGGGTAACGGAAGACCCGCAGTACGGAATGACAACAGTGGATCTCAACAATCTTGCGTATGCAGACGAACCATTCGTCCTAGCCAATGATGTGGCACAGGTTTTCTATGTGAAGGACATGTCTACCAAGCCAAGAAAAAGAAAAGATAAGAAAGCGAATGCATCGTACGATGAGTCAAAGCGGCACATAGTTCTTTCTGGGAAGAGAAACATCGTGGGAGTGGATGACAAGACAGACAAGTCAGAAGATTATGAAAAGTTTGATGAAATTGCTCCATTCACAGTGAATATTGACCCGAGCATCCCGTTAAATGATGAAGATTTCCATGGCTACGACGCAAAGGGACACACGCGAAGAAAAAGTTTCACACCCAAAGATCTGGGATGTGATCGGCTTAACTATCATCACTTTCTTCTGTGTTTCACACCCAGGAGGGAATCTCTATAATAGTTAGGGTAGCTAGTTATGTGTTTTGGCATTTGAAACACGAAGAAATTTTATGTGCAAGCAAATTCTTTCAATCATTTATTGATTTTTTCAGCTAAATGACCCTGAAATTGAAAAGCATTTCAAATGAACTCAGAAAAGGATGAAAGTTGGCATGGTATCATAATTTCACCCACATAGCATGTGCAAAAAAGTAGAGAGGGTTACCGCAAAAACTGGATGCACTTCGTGTACAAAATGGACAATCTGTTTCGAAGTATCAGGGTTTTGGATGAAAACTCATCCGTTACAAAGGCATTTCATTTTTAAATAACTTAAGCATTACCAAATTGAATATAATGATAAAACACACTAATATTAAATATAAGAAAAAAGAATCACTGGAAAATGTATTTTTAAAGTTAAGTTATTCACAAACTAGTGATTCACACAAATTTCAAATAATTCAAAATTTAAACTATTCAAATTTAAAAACTACCGGCACTAACTGGAAGTTTCTAAAAACTATCAAAAATATTCACAAAGAAACTCTAAATACAGGAAAAAACAAATAAAAATAAATAAAACAAAATAAATAAAACAAAATAAATAAAGCAGAAAAGAAAAAACTAAATGAAAAAAGCCCACCTACCGGGCCACAGCGGCCTGCATACGACTAGAAACCCAACCTGTTGTTGGGCCAGGATGCAGGCCCGCAAGCCCAATAGGCCCCACAGGGCAGAGTAGCAGAGGTAGGCCCAGATGGCCTGCTTTAGAGAGGAGCTCGAGACAGCAACGGCGGCGAGGCTTATAAGCAGGTGTGAGCGCCCTTCGGCTAGCGAGGTGGGACTAAACTTCTGCGCCCCTCGCCTGGCAGCGCACACCCTTTAGTACCGGGTCGTGGCACCAACCGGTACTAAAGGGGGGCCTTTAGTACCGGTTGGTTCCATGAACCGGTACTAAAGGGGGGTGCTTCCCGCCGCTTGGCCTGGCCAAAACAGGCCTTTAGTACCGGTTGGTGGCTCCAACCGGTACTAAAGGTGTCCCCTATATAAGAAACACTTTGAAAATTTTCAGTTTCTCATCTCCCACTTCTCTCTGCCGCCGCCCCGTCCCGCGTCGTCGCCGCCCCTGTCGCGCCGTCCCCGTCGACTCCGCGACGCCCCCGTCCTCGCCGCGTCGTCCCCGTCGACTCTGCGGCGCCCCCGTCGCCGGCCTGTCGCCGCATCGGCCCGTCGCCGTCCCTGTCGCCGCACCGGCCCGTCGCCGTCCCCTCGCTTCGCCGTCGCCGTCGCCTTTGGATCGACCTCGCCTCGCCGTCGCCGTCGCCTTTGGATCGACCTCGCCTCGCCGTCGCCTTTGGTTCTCCAATACCTAGCAGTTTCTTCAGGGATCTCACTTCAGCTATGATCCTGTGAGGGTTCCTTCTCTTTGGGTGTCCACCGCCCGCGCCGCAGGAACCGCGAGTGTCCTAGATTCTTCTGTAGTATTCGATCTTTATTAGCTACCTAGCCAGTGATGTATTTGATATTATATCTATTATTCGAGACGATGTATTCGAGATTATATCTATTATTCGAGACGATGTATTCGAGATTATATCTATTATTCGAGACGATGTATTCGAGATTATATCTATTATTCGAGACGATGTATTCGAGATTATATCTATTATTCGAGACGATGTAATTTGAATACTAAATTGTTTTATATTTCTTTTGGCATAGTTAAATAAAAGCTATGGCGGACAATACCGATAAAGAGAGAGAACAGACCATGTTCGATATCACACGCGGGCCAGATGATGATCAGAATGAAGAAGATTTTGACGGCTCCGAATTTCTTAACAACACCGGAGAGGGTGATATGATATTCGATCACGACGACCGAGAAGATGAAGTCATGAACTACGACGAAGAACATGTTGATCCTGAAACAACAAACACCGGCGAGGTATATATATTTATATAAGCAGGAATCTGGTGATCATCGCATGTTTTAAATGAGTTGAAGATATATTAACGAATCGATCTTTCTTCTTTCAGCCATCCGGATCGAGCAAATCTTCAGGCAAAAGGACGAAACGAGGCCCGAACAAAAAGTTGAAGGAGGGCGTAAAGTACAATATCGAGGCATTCAAACCTAATGGCGAACCATTAGCGCCTAAGAAGATTGCGGACAAGTTCGTTCGTCAGTGCGGAGTTCTTGTGAAGGACCAACTCCCGATCTCCCTTCAAGAATGGCGAAAGCCAGCAAATCCACGTCCAGATGTTACTTTTGTCGACGAGAATCAAAAAAAATCTGCTTTGGGATACTCTCATGGAACATTTCACCCTACCAGATAATTTCACAGAAGCAGATGTGCGGAAAGTCAAGGACGCTGCTTTTAGGAAGATGGCGGTTGCATTCAAGAACCACAAGAGAATGACGTGGGAGAAGTACGTCAAGGGAGGAAGGAAGACTCCAGTATTCGAGGGGATACTAGAGAATCAAAGTGCTCATTGGGACGATTTCATGAAATTCAAGGATTCAGAATTAGCTAAGGAACGGTCGACAATAAACAAGAAGAATGCCGAAAAAAAGGATAAGTTCCATAAGCTGGGGCTAGGTGGCTACGCGGTGGCAATGCCTAAGTGGGATAAGTCTGAGAAAGAGATGGAGGATGCAGGTGTCACTCCAGTTACTAAGAGCTGGCCCCCCCAGGTGCAGGACTTGGTTCTATGTGCATGGGGGGGGGAGTTGGACCCTAAGACAGGCAATGTTTCGACGAAGGCATGTCTGAACGGAGCCGACGATGCGCTACTTGTTGCAATAGAAGAGGCTCGATCGGGGGTGTTCCAGCCCAACAGAGAGAACGACGAGCTTACGTTTGCCTTGGGAAATCCTGAACACCCGGGAAGAACATGAGGCAAGGGCGCTCTTCCGTGGTATGAAGGGTTTTCGGACTGGAACGCCGACTACAGAACCCGTGCGAGAAAGAAGATTGCGGAGGAGAAGAAGAGGAAGATGGAGGAGGAGCAGAGGAAGCGGGGCAATGAACGCCTTCAAGGCCTAGAAGCAAGTCAAGCGGAATTGGCAGCTAAATTCCAGCGGCAGCAGGAGCAGATCGACTCACTTAGCCAGCAAAGGGGGTCTCAGCATCTGTAGCAGCTAGCGGATGATCCAGCATTGGATACCACTGCCCCATCCATGCCGAGAAGCAGCGTGGGCTCCACCCCGGGCGACGCAGTAGTGCTGGATAGATACCCCGTGGATGACATCACGGAGAACACTAACTGCGAGCTACACTTCAAAATGAAGAACATATCCATGAAGGTGGCGGACGCCATTGCTTTTTCAAATTCCCCCGAGGCAACCTTCCATTGCAACCCGATTCCAGCGGGCTATGCTCGTGTCTTGGTTGATGAGGTGGTGGACTCATATTCGGAGCTACAGCTTGACATTCCTGGAGGTGACGACGAGCACACATTGGGAGAGGCCATACATCGTGTCATCCTATGGAGAAAGGATTGCATCATCTTTCGAAGGCCACCAACACCGCGTCACCCGACTCCTCGTCGAAGTCCGCCACCGAGTCAGCAGACTCCCGCTCCTCCAAGTCCACCAACGCGTGAGGCCACTCCTCCTCCTCCAAGTCCGGCAAAGTGTCAGGCCACTCCTCCTCCAAGTCCGACAAAGCGTCAGACGTCCACTCCTCCTCCAAGTCCGGCACAACCTCAGGCCACTGCAAGTCCGGCACAGCTTCAGGTCACTCCTCCTCGTCCAACTCAGCCCCGTCAGCCGTCTCCGTCGCCTCAGCAATCGCAGAAGAGACACCCCGCAGCTATGGTGCGTAGCGGTACGAGTCGAGGTCATAGTACAGGAAGTACAGGCGGAGGCAAGCGATATAAATATGGTCCAAACCTCACTACTCCTCTTCCTGTGAGGGCTTACGACAGGACCGAGGAGCAAACCAATGCCATAGTGCAGGCAGAAGTCGACGCCCATTTTGGACCGAAACCGCCACCGCCGCCAAGGGAGAAAGTGCCTGTGGAAGTAGTTGACCACTTCATTCGTATGGCTCAATGACCAGCTCCTAAGCCTGTTGACTCAGACTATGAGCGCCACATCAGGAAGTTACATCGACGACGTCTACAGAAGGAGGCGAGCTCGAGCTCGAGCAAACAACAAACAACTGTCAAAAAATGCAGGAAAACCGTTGCCCAGCTGGGAAAACAGGCGGCGCAATCGACCCCCCCCCCCCCCCTTGTTGTGCCGCCAACAACACGTGATAGTACGCGCGCCCAATATTATTGTGGCCAAACAGTTTACGTTCCCGAGGTGGGCGATGTGGTAATAACCCAGGAGCATATAATGCAGGCTGAAGAACTCAAGATGACTGTTGGACAACTCCTCGAGATCGAGGACATGCCTGGGATTACAGAGGAGGAAATAAAATGGAAATATGTCCGGGGCCAACCTTTGGTCGAGCCAGAAGATGTCAACAAGCTCCCAACGAGAATGTATAAATTGCATTAATGGTACATAGACATTACCAAGAGATCCAATCGAGAGTCCCTCATGGTGAATGTCAAGAAGGATGATTACTACCATGAGAAAGCTGTGGCCGTTGAGTATCCTGAACTGTTTCAGTTATACAATCAAGACGCACTCGACAAATCTATCGTCAGTTGCTATTGTCTGTAAGTGATTTCTTTCTATAATTTAAGTCTCAAGCTAGCTGTAGTGATCCTTTTGATCAAACATTACCTGTAATTATCCTCACTATATTCTTTTCTGTGGTATTATGCAGGATGAAGATGTATGAAATGAGAAAAGGTGGACGCTATGGAATTGGGTTCATTGACCCAAACACCATTAATGAATACACATGGAAAATGAACAAGCATCAAGAAAAAGAGGTAGAGGACAGCATGCTAGAGTTCTTAAAGCGCCTCAAATACAATGAAGATATACTACTTCCTTACAACTTCCAGTGAGTCACACTTTCTTGTACTACAAATTCTCTGTTTTTGCCTACTAGCTAGCTACATGTTTTTGCTTACATATGCCCGCTTAATTAAGACATGCAAACGTGTGTGCATGCAGATTTCACTGGATCTTGTGTATCATTAAAGTTGACGCCGGAACAGTTGAAATACTGGACTCACTACTCAAAGCAAATAGTGACTATAACATCTTGTTTGGGATACTCAACAGGTAATTTCAATCATTATTAACTATATATCTCGGCCTATTTAGTTCGTCATTAATTTCATGATATGAACTATTTAATAACCCCTTTATTCATTTTATTTGTCGGCGGGCAGGGCTTGAGCAAGGTTCATCAGCGTCACGGAAGGCGAATGGAAACCAAAGCTGAAATGGTTTCGATCCAAGGTAAGTAATTAAGTAGTACTAGCTAGCTAGCTAGCTGCCATCTCTTTAATTATCATGCTTGATTAATTATTATCTGATCAAATTAAATTCCATTCTCGTAATAAAGGCCCTGAAGCAGGCGCAGGGGACTGATCTGTGTGCATTCTGCGTTTGCGAGAACATTCGCATGATGGCGTCCGAAAGGAGCAGATCTCAAAGAAAGGAATGGGTACGCTTGTCAGAACACTATTCACAATTTTTACACCATTCTCGATATCTAGTCACACAACTAATACACATGCATATTGATCTCCTTCTTAACAGTTCAAAGAGGTGCGGGACAAGCTCCTACCAACGGAGCGCGTAGAAGCACTTCAAGAGGAAATAGCGGGATTTTTGCTCGACCAGGTCATAAATCCGAAGGGAGAATACTATTACCCGCTACCGCCCCCATGAACCACTTCCAATTGTCATCGTGCTCCGAAGGCACCAATTAGGCTAATGCCACTGGCTTCGAAGGCAACATGCATATGTAGGAGAAATTGTATATAGCTATACATGTGTGTATGTGTAAATTAATATGGTGGTTTGTGAGACATTGATGATATATATATATGATTGATTCTACTAGAAATTCTATATATATATATATATATATATATGCATAACGTGTACAATGTGTAGTACCGTAAAATACCAGCAAACGAAAAAGAATTAAAATGGAAAACACAAAATTAAATGAAAAAGAAATCATAAAACCAAAAACCCCACAACCATTTAGTACCGGTTGGTGTTACCAACCGGTACTAAAGGGCTCCCGGCCCCCGGAGCTGGCTCATGCCACGTGGATCCCCTTTAGCACCGGTTCGTGCTGAACCGGTACTAAAGGGGGGGGGGCTTTAGTGCCGAAACTTTAGTGCCGGTTCCTAAACCGGCACTAAAGGGCCTTACGAACCGGTGCTATTGCCCGATTCTGCACTAGTGTGGGGTTGGATAGAACTGCGAAGTTAAGCGTGTTCGGGCTGGAGTAGTGTGAGGATGGGTGATCTTCCGGGAAGTTTGACCACAGAGTGCGATTTGACTTGAGATTAAACATATTGACCCGAGATTAAGCCATAGTGACATGAGATTAAGAAAAAAACGAAAAAAAATCTAAAAAATTATGAAAAAAAAATTAATTTTTTTTTGATTTTTTAAAAAAATTGATACTAGTGGCGCATTTCTATGTGGTGCGCCATTAGTATACCAGATACTAATGGCACTAATGGCGCACCGTGGGCTATACTAATGGCGCACTAAAAATTGATACTAATGGCGCACTAAAAATTTGATTTTTATTTTTTAAAAATTGATACTAATGGCGCACTTCTACGTGGTGCGCCATTAGTATACTAGATACTAATGGCGCACCGTGGGCTATACTAATGGCGCACCACTGGTGTGCCATTAGTAAAAAATTCTAGTGGCGTGATACTAATGGCGCACCAGTAGTGCGCCATTAGTAGGCCTTTTCCTAGTAGTGTGGTAACTCCGAATATTTTTTATGGCAAGTTTAGTGACGAGAGGATTGCAACTTTATTTTTCAAGCATGGCAACTTTCTTTTTGGATGACATGTTTTAGTTTTGTTTGCGTTTGCGTTTGTTTTTTCTTTTCAGATGGCAATATTAGTTGTAGAAAACGTAAGGGCCAGATTGCTTCGTGCCAGACGTGTGGCACTTATCATTTGGGTAAATATTAACACATAACAGAGAATTGACATATGTGCACTGTGTCAAAATTATAGGCTTTTATCACCTTTTGTTGAATTGATATATTTTTTTAGTTACACTAAACTATCAGTTTCAGCAGAGCAAACATAAATTTACAAACTACCATGTGTTAAAAGTAAATCTTGGCATTGTATTTGTATGGTACAGTGGTTTATACACGGGGAAAAATATTTTTGGTTGAGAAGCTTCGATGTAAAGATTTACATTGTCCCCATGGGCATGAACGCAAATGTTTAAGGTCGACCCCCACTTCTCCAATGCAAGCTTTTTCAATTAGTTCCCTTTCTAAAAAAGTTTTAGGTTTCTACCTTTATTTTTTTATTTTCAAAAAAATTGAAGGCACACAAAATAATAAAAAGACTCTCTAAAACTTCCGGGTTACCTCCCAGGCAATACTTTCTTTAAAGCCATATGGCTAGGCTGGAAAGCGCTCAATTAATAAAGATTTGGAACTTAGTTATGCAAAAATTAACATAGACCGTGTAACAACAAAGTCTA